>NC_059135.1:94649594-94952624 GCF_020740605.2 Lemur catta | reverse complement strand
ACCTCTAAGCCTCTGCTCTCTCTAGAGACCCATCTTCCAATGTGGCAGCCTCCAGCCGCACGTGGCCCAGGAGCACTTGATTCAATGAGGCCAGATTGAACTGAGATGTGCTGATAGTGGAAAATATGCGCCCGATTTTGAAGAATTAGTATCCAAAAGATGTAACATATCTCACTAATCATTTTATATAGATTGCATGTTGAAATTATAAAACTTTGGATATACAGGATTAAATCAAATATATACTAAAATTTATTTCACCTGTTTCCTTTTTACCTTTTAAACGTGGGTTCTAGTGAATCTAAGGATCACACATGCAGTCTGGGTGTGGTGGCTCACACCTGTAATCTCAGCACTTTGGGAAGCCGAGGCAGAAGGATTGCTTGACACCAGGAGTTTAAGACCAGCCAGAGCAAGATAGAGATACCCTGTCTTTACAGAAAATAAAATTAAAAATTAGCCAGGCATGGTGACTCACACCTGTAGTCCCAGCTACTTGGGAGGCTGAGGTAGGAGGATCACTTGAGCCAAGGAGCTTGAGGAACAGTGAGCTATGATTGTGCCATGGCACTCCAGCCGGGAGACAGAGTGAGATCCTGTCTCAACAAAAAAGAAAGAAGAAAAAATCACACTGTGGCCCACATCACATTTCTGCTGGACAGTGCTCATCTAGAGCACGTTTCTCTGCCTCCCCAGCATTTGCCCTTGGACGTCCAAGGGAAACGTCAGTTTTCATAGGATCAGACAGAACTCTTGATTTTTCCCTCACCACATCCCCCACAAATGTCTCTTTCTCCCTCCGTTTTCCACTTCTTAGCAAATGGCACAATTTCCCTAGTTGCTTGAGTAAAAGCTCAAGAATTAAACCCCTAAGTCCTCCCTTTTCTTCACCCTCTACATCCAACTCATTTGCAGGTCCTGTGGTTCTTCCTCCAAAGGCAGCCTCAGTCTGGGCACGTGTCCCACCCACCACCACTCGCTCCAGCCACTGCAGTGACCCTGGTGTGGCAGGAGCCTCCCCTGCCCGTTACTGCCCGTCCTCCACCCAGCAGCCAACTTGGTCTTTTCCCAGCACTAACAAGGCCAACCCTGGTACTCATTCAGTACAATTGGAAGATATGTAAGACCTCCTTAAAATCCAAGTCTTTATCACAGCGTGCAAGGCCCTGCAAGGCCCCTTGTGATCTGCCCCCGCCAGATCTTTAACCCCTCCCCTCCCCCACCCCCGGGTTCCCCACCCGCGAGTGAAGCTCATTCAGCCTCGTGGCCTTTGCACCCGCTGTTCTCTCTGCCTGAAATGCTCTTCTCCGTCTCCTCTGCAGGGCCCAAAGCCCCATCCTGGAGGGCTCTGGGTGTGCGTGTAGCACAGGCGCTGCCCTGGGCTCCCCTCACAGCACCCTGTTTTCGCCTCCCCAGCCCTTGTCATTTTCTAAAGGCATCTTGCTCATTTGTCATCATCAGTCCTGAGTCTCACTCCTGGGAGGCTGGTACATGCCATGTTTTCCACCCCGGGCTCTACTGTCGTCCTGGGTGATGGCAGCGGCCACGTGGATGACCCCACCATGGCCCTTTACTCAGTTCTTTTACCTACTCATAGCCAGTGGTCTTTTCTTCCCCCCTGCCCCATACTGTGTCATCTTCTGAAGTTACCTTGTCTACGTCTTTGTCTACCTCCTGCTTTAGAAAGAAAACGCCCCAAGGACAGACGCCCTGTCTGCCACATCCACTGCTGTGCTCCCTCGCCAGCGTTTGTTGAATGAATAAATGCATGAGGAAATGCCACACACCCCTCCTGTGAACTCCAAAAATATTTGTGTTTGTCTCCATCTTGGTAATTTCCATTATGTTTCTCTTCACTTAACTACCTTCCCAGTTAAACAACGAACTGACAGGGCAAGGCTGTTTCTTACTTATTTTCTCCTAGAACCTGTCACAGGGACAGGCACACAAGGGGTACTTGTGAATTCACATTGAACCCAATTTATCTACTGGTAGCTCTTGACTCGACATTTCTCACAGCTGGTTAGTTGCTATAGGACACATCCTCTCAGGCTTGCCACCAAGGCTGGAGTCACACTGTTCTGGGTGTCCACGAGCTGTTGGTGGCTGTCTTCTCCTCGGTGTGCCCCCACGTGCATACAGAGCCAGGTAGAGCTAGACCTGGAGGGGGGAAAAGGACAGAACAAGTGTGCAGACCGGAGCTGCCTGCATTCATGACACTTTTCACCTCCTGGGTCAACCCCATCTGAGCCCCAACTGCATTCCTGCCTTTGGAGGCCAGGGAGTTAACTCTGTTTCCTTGTAACAAATTTCTCTTTCTTGTGCAAACCAGCTGCAGTGGATATCTGCTGTTTCCAACCAAGAATCCTCAAAAGTGCGGCCACCCCACCCGGCAGGAAGGAGAGTTGGGGCAGCCTCTGTCCCCACACTTGTCAAGTTCTTAGATTTGCAAAATGCAGCCCGGGTTGATCTCAGCCTGAAGAAATAAAAAGTGGCTCCTCTCTGCACAAACGCTGGGCCCCAGCAAGGAAGCAGGGTGGGTGCCTACCTCCTCCTTCGATTGCTGTGAGCCAGGGCAAGGGTCTCTTGGGTCTTTAGACCAAAGATGTGAAAAATTCATGTATATATTGGATTATGCAGCAAGCAGCTTCCTAAAAACTGTACGTGAATCACACTTTTAAAAACAGAGTCCCCTCTCGCCACTAACCATGGCTATCTGCTCACAGACGCTTTTTCTTCCGTTCTGATTTATCTCCATTTGGCAGCAGCGAACTATAACCCTAGCTTCACATTTCTCTCCTTCCCAAGTGGCTCATCAATCAATCAACAAAATTTTCATTCAGAGCCTATTATGTGCAAGACATTGCTCATGATCTGTGAAGAGAATAGGGAGTGCGCCAAATGCACCAGGGGAAACTGCTATCTGTGAATCCTCTATAAAGCCATGCGAATGGTCAACCTCCTATTTATCTCTTCTGTAAATTCAGATTTTCTTCTATCAGGTTTTCCCAAAAAGGTGCCCATGTGTACTGAACAGCCTATCTAGGTTACCATAGAAATGGAGAGTCATAAAAGGATGTTTAGAAATGTAAGCACTTCTATAAATCCTCAATAATAACAATTGCAATTGTTTGGAGCAATAATTGGGACTATTCATGATGTTCTGAGAAAAAAGCACAAATAACTCACCAATCTGCGATTCCTGGCAAAACAAAAGCAAAAGAGGAAAAAGTTAATAATATGCTTTAAAAACAAGTCATGTCAGGCCAGCATAATTTTCCTTTGTGACAGGAGATAGACTCCTGCAACTAAAGGCACCCCAGGTCAACCACTACCATCTCCACGTCCTGGACTTCTCCCAGGCCCTGTCTTGTTTGTGGCATCCAAGAGACTTCATGACCTACCTGGGCAGCTCCTACCCAGCATCAGAAGAAAATATCTAAATTCTTTACAGATATCCACAATCCACCTGGTCTCACAAAGGGTTCTGAGTCACCTCATAAAAGATCATGCAGCATCACAAGGTAAATACAGTTGTCACTTGGTATCCCTGGTTCCGCATCGATGGATTCAATGAACCACAGATAAAAAATATTTGAAGAAAATAAAAAATAACAATACAACAATAATAAAAAATAATATAAATAAAAAGCCAATGTCATGTAACAAAAACTCTTTACATAGCATTTGCATTGTATTAGGTATTGTAAGTAGTCTAGAGATGACTTAAAGTATACAGGAGGATGTGCACAGGTTATATACAAATAAGACACCATTTTATATCAGGGACTGGGGCATCTGTGGGGGGCCTGGAACCAATCGCCCCCTGAGGATACTGAAGGATGACTGCAGGTAAAACACCAGAGCAAGGGACTGACTTGAGAATTTTTATGTATTTGCAAGTAACAGAAATGAACTCAAGCTAGCTTTTTAAGAAAAAAAGAAGGAAGGGAATTTTGCAATAAAAAAATTACTTAAGATTTAATTTGTGAAAACGAAGAGCAAGGAAGTAACTGGGTGCCAGGAAGGACAGTCACCAGCCACGAGGCTTTTTTCTATATCCCAGGGAGTATCAGCGACCTGTCCTTTAGCTCTCTGTCTCTCAGAGCTTCTGCTTCTCTCTTCTTTCTCGGAAAATTGGCTTTCCTGCTGCCCATCACATGCTTACCTGCAGCCTCAAAGACTACTTCTCACGGCTCAAGCCACCTGTGGAGACGCCGACCCTCTGGGCCCAACTCCAGACTGGCAGGAAGAGCTGAGCATTGGCCCAGCTCGGCCCAGATGGCTGCCATTTACCCAGTGCCCAGCTGAGTGGAGGTGGATGTCGTAGTCAGCCTAGGCTGCCGTAATGAAATGTCATAGATTGGGTGGCTTAAACAACAGGAATTTATTTCTCACAGTTCTGGAGACTGGAAGTCCAAGATCAAGGTGCCAGGAGGGTCAGTGTCTGGTGCAAGGTCACTTGAGCTGCAGACAGACCACTTACACGGCTTTTCCTGGGTGCTCGCTGGGGAGACAGAGAGAGGAAACGAGCTCTTCTTAGAGTCCCAGCAGGACAGCCTCACCCTCATGACCTCACCTAAACCTAAATACCTCCCAAATACCATCCCATTGGAGGCTGGGGCTCTGACATGTGAATTTTGGGGAGACACAGTTCAGTCCATAGCTGTGGATGGCATCATTCAAAATGGCGGTTGGGGTGCACCGCCAGGGGTGGGGAGGAGCAGCTAATGTGAGGGCTGCAATTCCAAATGTATCCGTTACAAAAAGTAACATCCGGGCACTGTAGCCAGAGAAAGAATGCAAGGGAACAGACAGTAGTGCCCCATCCACTTGTTAAAGAGAGACCACGAATGTGGCTCTGAGCTCACTAGCAGCCAAAGTAAAGCCAAAGCTGGAAATGTCACAAGTGTCCTGATGTGACTAATACAGAAACAACCTGTGTTCACAAGCAAATCCCAGATTTACCCAATAACGTGATCCGGGAGGAGTTTCTCCACTGGGTCCACATTAAGGGGACCCTGTGTGGCGTGCAGGTCAGTGTCCTTGGTGGCATCTCAACAAAACAGATCATTATAATCTCCCCTACAGTCACCTCATCTAATACTAATGACCCTCACTAAGGGATGCGAGCATCATGCCAAACCTCAAACCAACAAAACCCCAGAAATAGATTCGGTTATTATCCCCATTTCCTGGATGAGGAAGCTGAGGCACAGAGAAATCGGTTAACTTTCCCAAAGCCGTACATCTAGTAAGTAGCAGCAATGATGTTAAAATCCACACACACTGACCCCAGAGAACACATTCCTGCTAAACTCTCCAGGAACAAGAGAATTGCCTCGTTGGGTCTTCAGAAGATGGGACTCAGGTTGTGGTTATTCTTCTGATGCCTTTTCTTGTGACCTAATCAGGAAAAGTTAACCAGAGTTGGGACAGGTGGACCTGAAGGGCCCAGGACCTGGAGCACAAACAGGATTGCGGAGGTGCAGGAGCTACAGCAGGTGCGGGATCAGTTCTCTCTCACACATGAGGGCCAGGTCTGAAGGTGCTAGGACCCTGGGCGGGGCTTGGCATTAGGACAGACTGCAAGTAGCCAAAACTAAAACGCCAAGCCGTCTGGGAGTAGAATGAGTGAGAAGTGATTGGGCAGAGAGGCAGAAACCAGGTAGCAAGACCCAGGTTGGAAAATATAAGCCCCAGCAAGCAGAGTCTGGCTGATGGGAGAAAACAGACGGGAGAGTCCCTGCCACACAGGGATGCAGCTGCTGACAACATCACCCCAGTGCATTTACTTGGGAGAGGCCACCGCAGGCCTCTGGAAGTCTCACAGCAGAAAATCTCCGATGGCCAGAAATGACACCCCGGCAGAATGACACAGGCTTCCAGCACATGGTTCAGGAGCGGGTCTTCAGCCCACAGTGGGAGCTAAGAGTAATCAGACCTAAAGCAGACCCCAGACCACAGGAAATGGACCCTGGGCGAGTCACGCAGAAGGACTCTGAGGCTGACGAATAGGAAGGACGTGCAGGTACCAGAGCCTGCACGTGCCCTGGCACCTATTACAAGAAGTGTCGTCGGTTAGACAGGGACCCCTGAGTTTAAAAGTGGCTCCCCAAAAGATATGTCCAAGTCCTCATCCCAGGGACCTTATCGGAAATTGGGTCTTTACAGATACAATGAAGGATCTCTAGATGAGCTCTGCTGGATTTGGGATGGGCCCTAAATCCAATGGCTGGTGTTCGTGTAAGAGAAAGGAGAGGGGTATTTGGCACACGCAGCCACACAGAGGGGAGCAGCCGCGTGACGCTGAAGACCAGGGTGAGGTTGTGCAGCCGCACAGCACGGAAGGCCAGGGCTTGCCAGCAGTCCCCAGAAGCTGGGAGAGAGGCAGGGAGAAGACCTCCCTCAGAGCTTCCAGAGGGAACCAACCCTGCAAACACCTCGATATTGGACTTCTGGCCTCCACAACTGTGAGAGCATAAACATCTGTTGTTTTAAGTCACCCATTTCGCGGTACCACGTTACGGCAGCGCTAGGGAGCTAACGCAGATGGATGCTGATGTCATCTCACGGGCCAGCTCCGTCACCTGGCAGTGACCGTGCAGAGCACTGTGTGGAGAGTCAGGAAGCCACTCAGGCACCAGGGGGAAGCGAGCAGCGACCAGGACGGGGCGGCAGCACACGGGCCACACAGCGCATCCCCAGCCGATATGTGCACGGAGCTCGGCGCTGAACACACAGGGATGAGCAGCACGTGAGCGGGGCCCTCGGGAACCTCACAGTCCACACCGGAGCTCAGTCGGGTCAAGTCTAACAGCGAGGTCTGAGCGATCTTCTTTCTGAATAGGCAAGATTCAGCACAGTAGCTTTGACAGCATAGAGTTATCAGGAGGAAATGGTCACGAAAATGACATGTGTGGGGAGAAGAGCGATGTGGGTGGGCAGCCAGGCTGCTAGATGCCAAGTTCAGTGGTGTTCACGGACACTTGGCACGTAACCTGTGACCTTTACTGCACGTAAGTATCATTTTTTTTAAACTCTCAAAGATGAAGGTTGATGTCCAACATTTGGAATCCCTTAATAACTATGAGCTAAGTCCATACCATCTTCCAGGGGGTCAGAGCCTAAAAACTTCCTCCCCACTAGATGAAAGAGCCCCTCTCTGACAAGTCCTCTCACACACAGCTGGGCCCAGCACCCTGGGTGTGAAGCTGTGTACGACGCACCCTCTGTAGCCACATCACCCTCACTCTGCGTGAGTTGGGGCCTCTGCACCCCTCTTGCATCGTTTACCCTTCAAGGAAACACTGCCCTTTCTTTGCCATCCTCGTGGCCCCAGGGCCTGTCGCTGCCTGTCTTCGACGTCATCTGCCGATAAACTCATTCTCAGAGGAGCAAACCAACACCGGATGTGTCCCAGGAGGCAAAATGAACAAGGTGCAGACGAGAGACATTATGTTCCCAACACACTCCCACACTTCTGGGCCTTTCCTCCTGCTGCTTCCTCTGCCTAAAACCCACTCTCTTCCAGCAGCCTTCACCATCTGGCAAAATGACTCACTTTCCAACATCCAGCCCGAACAGTGTCTCTTCTGGGACACCGTGTCACCTTCTCTGGTCAGAATTAAGTACTCTCTCCTCTGTGCCACCGTGGAAATTGTGCCTCTGCTTCGGCCATATTGTGACACATCACATTGTAGGTCCACGTCTTCGTATCTGTGTCTTCCCCCCGAACTGTAAGGCCCCTGGGAAGTGTGTCTCAGTCACCTGTCACCCCAGGTTCTAGCAGTGTGCCTGGCAAATCGGGCTTGCTCAATGATGTTGAGCAAGTATGTGAATAAATGCTTTTAGAATAGCTCTAACGATCTGCTAATGCCTTCTGAAGGGAGGTCGAGAGCTATGTGTTAGTTTTTCTGGGCCGAGGACCACAGCACCCATCCTCCTTAGTTGCTCTTATCTGCCAACCTCCCGGTCACTCCCCTTCATTCATTGGAGACTGGTACATATTTTGTTCTACCCCGGGCTTTGCTGTCATCCTGAGCGATGTCTGCACCCACAGGGATGACCCTACAGATGGCCTCTTATCCTGTTCCTTGACCTGCTTATTCCCAAGGGTCCCCTGTTCCGCTCCCCCTCACACTTCAGTAGATGTGATGCTCCTAGAATCACTAACGCAAGAACTTCCAGCCACGAGCTCTTCCCCTTCCACCTTGCCACTCACCTCCTCTCACTCTGACGATTATCGAACTACGGCTTCTCTCAGTTCCTCGGCCCTCTCCTTTCTTCATTCGCCAATTCCACTTGGACGCCATGGCCCGTGGTTTTAATATTTTTGCTCATACCTAAGCTCTCTGACCCGCCTGCTGCTTTCTGTGTGTGTCCAGAGGGTAAAACCCACGCCCAGGAACCCCCAGCTGGGCGCCATCCCCACGCCCGTGTCGGGCAGGAAGAGCCGGGGCAGCCCCGTGCCGCTGCAGGCTCTCCACCTGCACCCCAGCCAGCCTGCGCCCTGCCCAGCAAACCCACCGCCGCGTCTGTCACCACTCTCCACGGTGACTTTCCAGACTTCATTCTTCTGGAGCTTCCGTCCCTGCTACCACCCGCACTCTTCCCGATCATCAGAGGGCCTCGCCTCCTACTTCCGAGAGCAGACAGACGTCATCGCACAGGAACCCCCACAGCCAGACACCCCGGCTTCCCTGGGCGGGTCCCCCCACCCCATCCTGCTTCCCCCTACAGCCCATGGGAGGGACACTGCTATCCCTGCAGCCTATGCTGTATCCCATGGGACCTGCCACCTTCAGAACTTTTTTCCTTACAATATTCTCAACCTCACTCTGATTGATCTTTCTCTGCTTTTAAGCATTTTTCCGCCTTTATCACCCAATCTCCCTCGCTCCCTCCGCAGTCAGCCCTTAGGGAAGGGCTGCCCTCACTCACCGCTGCGCTCTCTGCGGCTCCCCCGCCCTCCACAGCCCACTCCGTCCGACCTGGATCTGGTGCCCACCGTCCTGCTTCACAGGCCTGTGCCCATGTCCCCTGTGAGGTCCGAGCAGCCGCGTCCGGTGGCATTTCCCGGGCTTGGTCTTAACAGACCTTCCACATCAGGCGGCACTGCTGAGCTCTCCTGTCGTGGGAAACACTTTTCCTTGGACCCCATGGCCTAACACCCTGCTGGTTCTACGCCTCCCTCTCTGGCCATACCATCTCCGTGCTTCTCCTGCAGGCCATACGTAGTGGAATCCCCCAAAACCTCTCCCAGGCTTCCTTCTCTTCTCAAGGAACACTCTCTTCCATCCCATAGCTTCAGTTACCACGGAAACAAAAATGACTCACACATTTATAAAACCAGCCCAGACTCTCTTCTGGGTTCCCGTCTTTATGTAAAATTGCTTAATCAGCACCTTCCCTTGGTTGGTTCCCCAAACATCTCACACTCAAAAGCTCTAAAACCAAACCTTTGCTCCTCCCCACCAGCCGCCCCTCTGGTCTCTCCCAGGAGCCCCGTCTCAGTCAGTAGCACAACTAACCACCCGCTTTCCAAGCCAGAAATGCGCCATCCTCACAGCACCACCCTCCTCACTGGCCTTATCAGATGTGTCACTGAACTTATGGGCTCTAATCTCCTAATATCTCTTGAACCACCTGCATTTCTCTGTCTCCACCAACATCCTGATCCACCTCATGCCTGGACTAGCACAGAGACCTTCTGCTCTGGAACCAGTTTACCTAGCGCCCCGCACTGCAGCCAGAGCGATCTTTTTCCCTAAATGCAAACCTGATCACATGCCTCGCCCACCCCTCTTTATCCTCTGACTCTAAACCTGTAGGGAGGCATTTATGGCCCTCCTCTGGGCTACTACAGCACCCTACACTCTTCCCACCATAGAACACATCCCATTTCATGTGTAATTGTTCATCACGTCATACACACACACACACACACACACGAACATGTGCAACACAACCATTTGTAGCTCCTTAGGGCAGGAGCTGTGTCTTATTCATCTCTGAAGCCTTTGGGATGGCACCCAGGAAATATTTGTAGAAATGAGTAAACTCAACCGAATGATACTGAAGCCATTCATTTTTCACAACAGAAAATTCAGAGGGTCTGGTATGTCCGTAAACATCAAATTGTTCCAACTAGACAAGGCATGAGATAAAAGCAGCTCAGTAGCTCCTAAATAGTGGTGAGATCTGCTCTGCCATGACTTCAGGTGAAGAAATAAGACCAAATCCATGCCCAGTAGGGGTGGCATGAAGGAGGGTATGGAGAATATGGGTGGCTGGTGGTGGGCGGCTGGGGTCAGAGAGTGACCCTGCTGGACATCACAGAAAGAGGCAGGAGAACAAGGGTTGCTGTTGTGCCAACAGTAAATGTTTCCATTTGGAATCTCAGCTCAGCCTCCTCTCCTCTAATGACTTTCATGAGCCCCTACCCTGAGCATGCACATTTCTCCTCAGCAGCAGATGGCAGCAGTAATAAGCCATGGTGGCCAGCTAAACACCGACAGGTGGCAGGAAATGGGCTCCTCTCCCCACTGAGAAGAAAACTTGTCTTGCAGATGAAGCAAATGGATAGAAACCTTGCAGGGACATGTCTTTTCCGATGAGTCACAAATCTTGCAAAGTGACATCCAATGACTTTACCCATAGACCAGGAGGACACAGAGAGGGAGTCTTTGTAGCTGTGGCCAACGCTTCTGCCACTAACACATTTCCATGGAGCTGGCCCTGAGGTTCTGTCTGATGATTAGCATCTAACTCCAGACCATAGATGATGGACTCCAAGGAAGCCAGAGACCCTGAGGTAGTCCACCCACCCTTTGGTGGCACCTCCTCACTTGACTCCCATAGCATCTGGGACACACCTGTCTCAGCTTCCATATTGTTTTCTAACAGGCCTGTAAATATCTGTCCTCCTCATTCCATTAAACCATGAACTTCTTGGGGAGCGGTACCATGTCTTATTCCACACTATTATTCCCCAGTGCCCAGTAAAATGCATAGTACTTAGTGGGAAGTTTGGCATAATGAAAAGGACCGGCTTTAACAAGACCCTGGATTCAACTCTTTCTATCCACATAATCTTAAGCAAGGCATTCAACCCCTCTGGGACACCGTTTCTTCATTTGAAAAATGTGCACCTGCTCTGTGGAATAAATGCAAGAATTAAAATTAGTTTAGAGTATACAAAGCTTCTAGTGAAATGCCTGTCACATAGTAGGAGCTGGCATTAGGTGAACTGCTCCCAGGGACTAACCCCCTCCCGCCATCCCACTTGAAATATTGGAAGGAAGTGAGACTGCTTGAGTTTAGAGATCTAAACACTGATAGTTGACGTTTACAAAGAAGAGAATTAACACATTGAGCATCCACCATATGCCAGGCACTCTGCCAGGAGCATTCCTCACCACAGCCCTGTGGGTTGGCCATTTTTATCCCATCTTACAGATCAGTAAATTCAGGTTCAAAGAGATTGTGTGACTCGTACAAGATCAGGCAGTCAGTGCCTGTCAAAGATGGAATATGATCCCTGGTCTTTGGGACTCTAGAGGGTCAGTTTTTTTCTTGTATCACAAAAAGAAATGTGATCTAGAGTAAGGAAGCCACCAATGCATGAAGGAAAATCCCAGAGGAAGAGTAGGTGGGACAGCCAGGGGCAGACACTCAGCCCACGGAGCACACACACAAGGAGCCCTCTGGACGAGACAAGGGGCACTGACATTCACTTCTTAGCCTTGCCCAAAGTGTTTGCCTCTGATATAAATCAGAAACATGAATAAATTGCCTGTTTTCATTCACTGGGTTTTCTATTTAAATGCACATCTGAATATTTAAGTCCTCAGCTTAAAATCCTTCAAAGGCCCCCCATGGCCAAAGCCCAATCACTTACAATGCTGTTCCATTCACTAATCTCATCTCAACACTCCCTACCTCGCAATTTGTACTTTAGTCACAACAAAGGCTTGCAGTTCTCCAAATACACCATGCCATCTCTTCTGTTCTTATTCTCCTCACCTGACCTATCCTACCTGTCCTTTGAGAGTCCATTCAGGCATCTTTTTCTCCAGGAAATCTTCTTTGATCCTTCATACCGGTATAGCTCCTATTTTAACTTCTGAATTTCTCTCGCTAGCCCTATAATTCCCACATTGTTTTGTAAATATCTGCTTACACAGTTGTCTCCCGAGACTGAGTGGGAACTCTTTGAGGATATCTTAATTCACCTTTTTATCCTCATTGTCTGTCATGGTGACTCACAAATGCACCACTTCAGTGGGAGATGTTGGTAAAGGAGGACCCTATGCAAGTATGGGGGCAGGGAGTAGACGGGAAATATCTGTACCCTCCTTTCAATTTTGCTGTGAACCTAAAAAAGAAAAAAGAAAAAAACAGAATCACCATTGTATTCCCGTCCAGAGATAGATAAGCAACCGAGGAAATATACAAGAAGTAAAAGAACAGCATTGATCCAAAACAATTAGAAAGTAATTCCATGGTAATTGGATAGATGACACAAACTTTAAGCAAAAATGCCAAGTTAACGCAAAGTGCCTGATGAGCGGAGTGCACCAGGGAAGGCTGTAAAGGTGACACTGAGCATGTTCCGCAAAGGCATGTCCATGTCTTGCGTGGATCTGAACATCCTTTGTGGGCTGTACCCCACTCCTGCCCACTGGCCTGGGCTGTCTGGTGTGAGCTGACTCCCAGGGACTTACACCGGGAGGGAAATCCCAGGCTGAGAAAAAGAAAGCGGTTATTGATTTATCAGTTGTCACGGAGATACCACTGACAGAAGGTGAAGGTCACTGGAGCAAGAGGAGTGACGACCGCCACCCTACGGAAGAAACAAAACCAACCATTGGCAGTGGTGTCTCTTAGCTAAGTCTTCCCGAGAAAAGGTGAGCTCAGCAGGCTCAGGAACCCAACTCTCCGTGTGCACAGTGGGGATAGCAACAGCCCGCCAAGGGTGCTGTGACGAGTGTTAAATGTGACCCTGGGTATAACATGCCTGGTACCCTACGGCACTCTTGATACCCAGTAGCTACTATTGACCAATCAGTTACTTTTCCAGCAGTTCCTTTTATTTCTACAAGCTGAAATTCCCTAGAGAATGTCTTTTGAACTTGGGTGTGAGAAGACAAGTAAAAATTGTTGCTCTGGTGGAGTCTCCCCTGGCGTATTTGTTTTCTCTGAAGTGCCTCCTTTATTTAATCCCTGATATTATTCCAGTATATCCATTATAGCAAATACTCTTAAGAAGAAAGGCTTGAATTCAGAAATAAATTGCACTCACAGATCATGTCTTAGCACGCGCATCATTAGCGTTTAACTGGAAAAACCAGACACAGGGAAGATAGATGATCCCACTGGAAAAAGCCAAATCGGATTTTGAAGAGTCTTTGACTTGCCCTCTTTTTCTTTTCCTTCCTGGCAAAGGGAAAACGAAAATTAAACAGTTCCGCATATGACAGTCGTGCCTTTGCAACAACTCACGAGTCCTGAGCTGGCCGGCTCCACAGTCCCCAACCCACCTCCGCAGGGCTTGGGGAGAGAGACTGGGACGGGAACAGCCCCTCGCCCTGGCATTTAGGAACATTAATATCTGTCCGCAATCCCCTCCACTTAGAACTGAAAACCAGCCACCTACTTCCTTCAGACCAGAATCCTATTATTTATGAATTATTTATCTGTTCCTCACTTTGTTCTGAAATGCAGCTCTGCCAAACTATCCCCGATGATCAAGGGTTTCAGACAAAAGGACTACAAAGGCAGGGCAGCATTCAAAAATAGAAATTAAATCCATTTATCCTGATTCCACCTGACAAAGGAATTAGGCCGGGCGGCATGATTTTTACCTACATGCAGGAAAAAATAAGGAAGAAACAAAACCTAAGTTCAAACGCTGCCAGCCTCCCTTTCATCGGCCCCCACGGTGCCCTCCCTCCCCTCCTCTGCTTCCGGGGCCTCTCGCGCTCGCCCCCTCCCAGGCAGGCCGTGGGACAGAGCAGCAGGCGTCCAGCTCAGGTTCCTGAGCGCCATCATCCCGTCGGCGGGCGAGACCCGGGCAGAAGCCACCAGGAAAGGCAGAGGCAGAAGGCAGGCCCGTCCACAGTGGGACACCCAGGGAAAGAATGGGCAAAATGAAGAGATGCATCCTGGGAAATTTTCCCGCAGAATGACCTGGAACGCCTTATCTTAAAGACGAAGAACCCCATCTCCGTGTGCCCCCCCACCGCTGTGGGTCTGGGATCGGTGTTCAAGCAACTCTTCCCCTACCCACTCCGGTGGTTTAACTGAACATATAAGCGCAAAGGTTTGAGCACAAGTTACAGAATCTGTTCCTTTCCAAACTTCATATCAACAACCAGGGCATGTAGCAACTGTTTATTCTTTGGAATCGTTAGTTATTAAAGAATAAAAACATCACTCTTGCGGTCCACAGCCTAGCCGCTGCGGAACTATAGGGTGCCGTGCGGGTCCCCCGGCGGCTCCCTTCTCTAGTCCGCGAGCCTACACCAAGAGCTGTGGCTTTGTGTGAACTCTGCGGACAGGAGACATCAGCGGGCAACAGCTTAGTCTCTAGGGGATCTCCGCAGGGACATGGCTCTTGAAGGGAGACGGATGGAACAGCGCTAAGGCGAAAAACAGGGAAGGGTCACCGAATTACAGATTTTTTCTTTCTTTCTTTTTTCTTCTTTTCCTCTTTCTTTTCCGCAGCCCTCTAGTCGGGGAGCTACCGTATACTCCTGAGCTCGCCAGGCCCCCAGCTCTGGTGCCTGCCAGACCCTGAACATTCATCCCCAGTGCCGATGATCTGCGGGCGGGCAGTCGCCATTGTGGGGTCCAAGGCCTAGCTCCTGCGGAGCCATAGGGTGCCAGATGGCTCCCCGGGCGGCTCCCTCCCCTGGTCCGTGGAGCCTCTCCAGGTCCCCCGCCCATGTGTGAACACTGAGGGCTTCCCCAGACGCAAGAGTGTGGAGCCTGGACCTTGGGGAACTTGGGACAGGGCAGATCTTGCCCGTGGGAGCTGCAGCAGCTGGGGCACTGAGCGAGCAAGGGCACCGCCTCCTCCCCCTAGCCAGTGTCTCTCCTGCGGAAAGAGGCAGAAACCACTCCTCTAGAGGAAGAACCAAAAGTCAGGAAAAAAAAAAAGAGAGAGAGAGACTTTCTGCTTGCAAATACTGTAAATCCTGCCTGCTAACTGAAAGTCCACAACACAGTGACTTAACTTGCTGAATCGGTCTTAGGTCAAACCCCTCTGGGGCTGGACCCATCAAAAGCAGCCCCCCAACTGAGATAGAAAAAACTCTAAACAACACACAACAGTCTCCCCCTCTGGACAAAGGAAGCAACATACCTAGATTGTTTCACAGCCTAAGAACAGAGTACAAGGCATACTGTTAGCCACACTAAAGCTGTGAGAGAAGATCTAACGATAGATCCAGATGGGAAGGGCTCAGTGGAAAACTATGGGAGCACAAAGAACCAAATGGAAACCTCACCCCCAAAGAGGAATACCAGCTCTCTACCAATTGACACAAACCAGATTCAAAATACCAACATGTCACAGGAAGAATTTCAGTTATGGATTATAAGTAAGCTGAATAGTATACAAGAAAAAATGGATAACCAACACAAAGAAACCACAAAAAATCCAGGATTTGGAAGAAAAATTCACTAAGGAAATTGAAATATTGAAGAAAAATCAAACTGAACTCCTAGAAATGAAGAATTTATTCAGGGAACTACAAAACACAGTGGAAAGTCTCAAGAGCAGGGTAGATCAAACAGAAGAAAGAAACTCAGAGATTGAAGATAACTCTTTACAATTAAATAAGTCAGTCACAGAGATAGAGCAAAGAAATAAGAAAAAAGATCAGAGTCTACAAGAAATGTGGGATTATGTGAAGAAGCCTAACGTGATAGTTATTGGCATCCCTGAGGGTGAAGAAGATAATAAGGAAGGGCTGGATAAGCTATTTGAAGGCATAATAGAGGAAAATTTCCCAAGCCTTGCTAAAACTCTAGATATACAGGTTCAAGAAGCTCAAAGAACCCCTGGTAGATTCATAGCAAATAGGAAAACACCACGCCACCTAGTCATCAGACTGACCAAAATATCCACTAAAGAGGCACTTCTTTGAGCTGTAAGGAGAAAGAAACAAGTAACATACAAAGGAAAGTCCATTAGAATTACGCCAGATTTCTCAACTGAAACCTTACAAGCAAGAAGAAGCTGGGGCCCCATTCTCACTCTTCTGAAACAGAATAATGCCCAGCCTAGAATCTTGTACCCAGCTAAGCTAAGTTTTCTATACAAAGGAGAAATTAAGACATTCTCAGATAAACAAGGACTCAGGGAATTCACCAAGACAAGACCAGCTCTCCAACAAGTACTCAAAAGAGAGTTACACATGGATCAGCACAAGAGAGACCCACGAATGTAAAACCACTCAAGAGCTAAAGATCAAATTCCAGCCACCACAATGGCTCAAGAGTGAAAACATAGCAATGAAGTTCTACTCAACAAGCTGAACAGAAATCTGTCCCACTTATCAGTTCTCTCAATAAATGTCAATGGCCTGAATTCCCCACTCAAGAGACACAGACTGGCCCAATGCATAAAAAAACACAAACCAAGTATCTGCTGTCTTCAGGAAACTCACCTAACCTGCAAAGATGCATTTAGACTGAAAATAAAAGGATGGAAATTGATATTTCAAGCAAACAGTAGCCAAAAGAAAGCTGGTGTGGCAGTTTTAATTTCCAATAACTTAGTTTTTAAACCAACAAAAGTAAGAAAAGACAAAGATGGTTGCTACATACTGGTGAAAGACACAATTCAACAAGAAGACATAACCATACTTAATATATATGCACCCAACCTAGGCGCACCCAGATTCATAAAGCAAACCCTACTTGATCTGAACCAAATGATAGACAACAATACTGTATTAGCTGGAGACTTTAACACCCCACTGACAGTACAGGACAGATCCTCCAAACAGAAAATAAGGAAAGAAATAATGGACTTAAATAGAATGCTAGAACAAATAAATGGGCCTGACTGACATCTACAGAACATTCTACCCAAAATCCACTGAATATACATTCTTCTCATCAGCTCATGGGACATTCTCTAAGATTGACCATATCCTAGGACATAAAGCATGTCTTAAAAAAATTTTAAAAAATAGAAATCATACCATGCATCTTCTCAGATCACAGTGGAATAAAAGTAATAATTAACCCTAACAGAAACTCTCATTCCTACTCAAAGTCATGGAAGCTAAACAACCTTCTCCTGAATGATTATTTTATAAAGGAAGAAATCAAGTCAGAAATCAAAAGTTTCTTTGAATTAAACAACAAAGGAGACACAACTTATCAAAATCTATGGAACACAGCTAAAGCAGTCCTGAGAGGAAAATTCATTTCCATAAATGCCTGTATCAAAAAGACAGAAAACCTACAAATAGACAACTTAATGAATAGACTCAAAGAGCTGGAGAAAGAAGAACAGACTGACCCCAAACCCAGCAGAAGGTGAGAAATTATTAAGATCAAATCAGAATTAAATGAAAAGGACAAAAAAATACCATAAGGGAAATTAATAAAACAAAAAGTTGGTCCTTTGAAAAGATAAACAAAATAGACACACCACTGGCTAGACTAACCAAGAGCAGAAAAGAAAAATCTCTAATAACTTCCATCAGGAACATGAAAGGAGAAATCACAACCGATGCCACAGAGATACACAATATCATCTATGAATTCTACAAAAATCTTTATGCACACAAACTGGAAAATGTGGAGGAAATGGACAATTTTTTAGAAACACATAGCTTTCCCAAGCTCAATCAGGAAGAAATAGAATTCCTGAATAGACCAATATCAAGAATTGAAATTGAAACAGCAATAAAAAACCTTCCTAAAAAGAAAAAACCTGGTCCAGATGGGTTCACACCTGAATTTTACCACACATACAAAGATGAACTGGTGTCCATCCTACATAAACTATTCTCCAATATCGAGAAAGATGGAATTCTCCCCAACACATTTCACCAAGCAAATATAACATTGATACCAAAACCAGGAAAGGATGCAACAAAAAAAGAAAACTACAGACCAATTTATCTCATGAACATAGATGCAAAAATTCTCAATAAAATCCTAGCAAATCATATCCAAGTGCTTATTAAAAAAACAATTCATCACGACCAAGTATGCTTCATCCCAGAGATGCAGGGGTGGTTCAACATACGAAAATCTATAAATGTAATTCACCACATAAATAGAAGCAAAAATAAAGACTGTATGGTCCTCTCAATAGATGCAGAAAAAGCATTTGACAAAATTCAACACCCTTTTATGATAAGAACGCTTAACAAAATAGGCATAAACAGGACCTACCTAAAAATGATACAAGCCATATATGACAAACCCACAGCCAACATCATACTGAATGAGGAAAAATTGAAAGCATTCCCACTCAGAACTGGAACCAGACAAGGCTGCCCACTGTCCCCATTACTTTTCAGCATAGTATTGGAAGTCCTTGCGAGAGCTATCAGGCAAGAGAGCAGAATCAAGGGTGTCCAAATAGGGAAAGAAGAGATCAAACTCTCACTCTTCACTGATGATATGATGTTATATCTGGAAAACCCCAAGGACTCAACCAAGAGACTCCTGGAATTAATTAATGAATTCAGTAAAGTCTCAGGTTATAAAATCAATACACACAAATCAGAAGCATTCATATATGCCAATAACATTCAATCGGAGAACCAAATTAAGGACTCAATACCCTTCAATATAGCAACGGAAAATAAAATATCTAGGAATATATTTAACTAAAGAGGTAAGGGACCTCTATAAAGAGAACTATGAAACTCTGAGGAAGGAAATTGCAGAATATGTAAATAGGTGGAAAACCATACCATGCTCGTGGATCGGAAGAATCAACATTGTTAAAATGTCTATACTACCCAAAGTAATCTACAGATTCAATGCAATCCCTGTTAAATTACCGACATCATTTTTCACAGATTTAGAAAAAATAATTATACACTTTGTATGGAATCAGAGAAGACCCCGTATAGCAAAAGCAATTTTAAGCAATAAAAACAAAATGGGAGGTATTGATTTGCCAGACTTCAAACTATACTACAAGGCTGTGGTTCTTAAAACTGCCTGGTATTGGCACAAGTGCAGGGACACAGACCAGTGGAACAGAACAGAAAATCCAAATATAAAACCATCCTCATATAGCTATCTAATCTTTGACAAAATAGACAAAAACATACTCTGGGGACAAGAATCCCTATTCAATAAATGGTGCTGGGAAAACTGGATAGCCACATGTAGAAGACTAAAACAGGACCCACAGATTTCACCTGTTGCAAAAATCAAATCATGGTGGATAACAGATTTAAATCTTAAATGAGAAACGATTAGAATTCTAGAAGAAAATGTAGGAAAAACTCTTACAGACATTGGTCTAGGCAAAGAATTTATGAAGAAGACCCCTAAGGCAATCACAGCAACAACAAAAATAAATGAATGGGACCTGATTAAATTAAAAAGCTTCTGCACAGCCAAAGAAACAGTCACGAAAATAAACAGACAGCCTACAGAATGGGAAAAAAATTTCACATACTGCACATCAAATAAAGGACTGATAACAATAATCTATTTAGAACTCAGGAAAATCAGCAAGAAAAAATCAAACAACCCTATCAAAAAGTGGGCAAAGGACATGAATAGAAATTTTTCAAAAGAAGATATAAGAATGGCTAACAAACATATGAAAAAATGCTCAACATCCCTAATTATCAGGGAAATGCAAATCAAAACCACAATGAGTTATCACTTAACTCCGGTGAGAATGCCTTTATCAAAAAGTCCCAAAACAACACATGTTGGCGTGGATGCGGAGAGACAGGAACACTCATACACTGCTGGTGGGAATGCAAACTAGTGCAACCCCTGTGGAAAGCATTATGGAGATACCTTAAACAGATTCAAGTAGACCTACCATTTGATCCAGCAATCCCACTATTGGGCATCTACCCAAAGGAACAAAAGTCATTCTATAACAAAGACACCTGTACCCGAATGTTTATAGCAGCACAATTCACAATCGCAAAGATGTGGAAACAACCCAAGTGCCCATCAATCCACGAATGGATTAGTAAACTGTGGTATATGTATACCATGGAGTACTACTCAGCTATAAGAAATAACGGTATACAACATCTCTTTGGTTCTCCTGGAGAGAGTTGGAACCCATTATATTAAGTGAAGTATCCAAAGAATGGAAAAAGAAGCATCACATGTACTCACCAGAAAATTGGTTTCCCTGATCATCACCTAAATGCACATTGGGGAAGGATACCAATTGGATATCAGACTGAGACGGGGGGTGGGGGGAGGGGATGGGTGTATGCCTACATGATGAGTGCATTGCGCACTGTCTGGGGAATGGTCGTGCTTGAAGGTGCTGACTCGGGGAGGTGGGGCGGGGAGGGGATGGAGGTATGACTACATGGTGAGTACCAGGCACACTGCCTGGAGAATGGACACGCTTGAGGCTCTGACACAGGGGGATGGGCGGGACATGGATAATGTATATAACCTGAGCTTTTGTACCACCATGATGAGCTGAAATAAAAAAAAAAAAAAGAATAAAAACATCAAAAAATTATGTACATACACATAAACCCACATGCACACATACCTTTGAAGTTTCACGTATACTTCTATTGTTCAAGCAAATATGTATATATTTACATTGCCAAAACTAGCTGCAATTATATACAGTAATGCTCCAAACTTCAGACAACTTTAAGTCTCTGGAATCCAGATACAGTTAAGAAGCAAAAAGACCTGGCCCCCGAGTGGCCAAGTCACTAGACCCTAGTATATAGTTCCTGACCACCCCACACGCCCCTGGAAGTCTAAGCTAGTCCACAGAGCAGGAGAGCTGTGGGCCTGGGCCAGGCAGCCAAACTGCACTTCTTCAAAGCTGAAGGATGCAGGTAAAATCAGGAAACCTGCGCACTAAGAAGCACACAATAAGCCAGAGAAGAGGGCGCACACATCACCAAATCAAAACTTCAGCCTAGAGCAGGTACTGGGAGCCAGAAGACTCAAACACCAGGCACAAGAAGAGAGACTCGGGATTAGGCTGGCTCCTGGGAACGGCTCCTGAGTGAATACGAAACCCCAAGCCTTGGCTGCAGTGGGAAAAGAGTACGTGCTGCCTGGTGCCTGTGAGTGAGCAGCCTGGGTTTCTTTAAAGGCCCAGAGATACATAGCAAGAGCCCTGGGCCTCGCTGCTGAAGAGCAGCTGAACGAGCTGGGGTTTCTCATCTTCCTGCTTAGAGCAAATCAAAAGCAACAAATTAAAATTGTAAAGCAAGAAGCTGGCACTGTTAGCCGTGCCACCAGCAGCAGGGAGTGATGGCTGGTAATTTGACAAAAGTAAAGGAGACCCCCCAAATTAAGAAAGCACATATGCTAAGCCCAACCCAGCCACTTCCGAGGGCCCTTGAGCAAGTCGTTTAACCCGGCAACACTTTGGCTTCCTTGTCTGTTAAATATCATTGGTGACACCTGTTTGCGGGGCTGTTGTGAGGATTTGATGAAACTTGAATCTGAAGAACCAGGCAGTGCCTGCACACAGAAGGAGACAAGAAAACCTTCCTTCCCTCCTCTGTCCCCACAGGCATCAGCTTCACTCCACCACTTGACAGAGGATTTGACCCTTCTCTGTGGAGAACCAGGGAGGAGTGTTCCTGTCCCCTCGTATTGAGGAGAGCAGGAAGACTCAACCATATGGACAACTTTAAGAAACCAGGGATGGCCTTTAAAATGGACAGTCAAGTGTGAGAGCTCTTGGCTTGCACCTTGGATGCCAGCCAATGGACAATGTCATTGTCACTGTTGTTGTTTTGACAATCTGAAAGAGAAGAAGATGCTTCACCTCTGCCTTAGTCCCTTGGGCTGCTATAACAAGACATCTCAGACTGAGGGGTTTATAAACTACAGAAATTTATTTCTCACAGTTCTGGAGGCTGGGAAGTCCAAGATCAAGATGATGGCGAGTTAGTGCCTGGTGCTGCTTCCTGGTTCATAGACGGCATCTTTCTCACAGGGTAGAAGGAGCAAGGGGTTTCTCTCAGTCCTCTTTTATGAGAGCACTAATCCCATTCACAAGGGCTCCACCCCCATGACCTGATGACCTCTCAGAGACCCCACCTCCTAATCTTAGCACCTATGAATTTAGGGGGGACACAAGCATTCAGACCATAGCTCCCCTTTTATGAAAAGTCCTGCTACAGTTTGAATGTGTCCCCAGATTCATGTGTTGGAAACTTAATCCCTAACCCAACAGTGTTGGGAGATGGGGCCTAATAGGAAGTGATCGGGTCATGAGGGCAGAGCCTCACAGCGGGCCTTGGAAGTCATCCTGTGGGACCTGGGTTTTACCGTGGGGCCCCGGGAGTGCCACACACCATGGAGCAGCAGGTCACAGCTTCGCTCTGGAAACGCCACTCCCCATGGCAAGCCGCCTGTGGGCTCCGAGGGGACTGCCTCTTTAGGGTAACACTGTCCCGTGGGAAATAGAACGCCGGCCACCCATGTACTTAAATCACTAGTAGCCACATTTAAAAAAATGGAAAGAAACAAGCAAAATTAACTCTAATAATGTGTTTTCTTTAACTTAATATCTCCTAGATATTGTCATTTTAACATGCCATCAATATACAAAACTATTAATGAGATACATTACTTTTTTAACCATACTTAGCCTTTGAAATCTGGTGATATATTTTACACTTACAAAACATCTGAATTCTGACTAGCCACATTTCAAGGGGTCGCTAATGAATACCATATCAGACAGCGCAGATTTAAAGCAATAAAGATCACCCCCTGGTGACCTGGGTTTAGTGAGCATTTTTGGAGAGAGTCTCCATCAGGTGGGAAAAGCATTGAGAACCCGTTACGAGGAAGCGGGGAGAGAGACGCACGGATGGACCAGCCCACGTCACCAATAAGCCCCGGCTTACTCCTCTGGAACGCTGAGGACCTCCGTCTGATTTGCCGCGCACCTTACCTTTCGACAAAACAAAATGCCAGTCTCTGGTGCCTCTGCGAATACAGGAGTCAGGGAAGTGAGAGTTGGAGCAAATATAACAATGCTGAAGGGTCCTCAGAACTTGCTGGGTCCCTGTGCCACCTGGGACCTCCACCAGGAGAGCATCAGCTACCAGTGACCTCTACAGGGCCTGAGGACTCCGTCTGGTAGTTGGGGTTCCCGGGGTAGAACTGATCTTTCTTCCAGAGAAGCACCCAGATGGTCCCTGGAGCCATTTCTTCAAGGGAACAAGAATCCGCTGGTGACCAGCACCGTGTGGCAACACCTGAGCCTGCCCCCACCTCTCTGGGAATCACAGGAGAGTGTCCAGCCATAGCGGGTGCCCACAGGCTAGGACTCTTTCCTTCCATTAAGTTGCCAGAAACACTCAGCGAATACCTGGTTTCCACACCAAATTCTTCGTGAGGAGACCCTCAGATCTTACACATCTGCTGTTGGAAACACGAACAAGCCGAAAACTCCTAAGCACAGAGCTTTCTGAGGGCCTGGGCAGCCACCTGTCCTCCTGGGTGCTGCAGTGAGGCACAGGGTGGCTTTGGTACAGGCCTGGAGCAAACCGACAGTCTCTCCTTTATCTTTCCACAAAAACAGATCCAGGGGCCAAGCGGTCTTGTTGGGAGAATAAAAACAGTGTGCGTTTTGATTTTGGCCTGACTGTATATTGTGCCAACACTGGTTAACAAGGCAGAAAAGGAAAAGACAAAACGACAGGCACGAGGGATTTAAGGAAGGAGAGCCACTGATAAGCACATGCGTCACCTGAGCCCTCTGAGCGCCCGCGTCTGCTCTGCAGAGATAATTGAGGCACTGACCCTCTTTGACGGGGAAAGAGGTTGGCCATGTGACAAGTTAGCCCCGATTAAGAAGGAATTTTGGCCAGTTATTTGTCTCCTATAAGAATAAAGAAAAGGGGAAAAATAGGGCGTCACACCCAACCGCCCCTGCACACGTGGCCACCATCTCCTCCCCGTCACTAACTCGTCTCCTCCACGAGCTCATCCAGTCTCGTGGCTTTAAGTATCATCTATCTTGGGTGGTCCCCAAGAGTGTACCTGGAGCCCCCTGCCCACCCACATCACACCCCGTCTGTTCCTGGCTCTGTTTCCCTCTCCTCCTGGTTACTCAGCCCAAACTCTTAGAGGTGCCCTTGTCTCACCTCTTTCTCTCATCCCACATTCAAACCATCAGCACATCCTGTGGCTCAGAGTATGTCCAGGACCTGACCCTTCTCACCCTCTGCTGCCCTCCTAACCCAGCCCCATCCCTCCCTTGGCTGCACAGGCTTCCTGGCTGGTCTCCTCACCTACTCTACAATCCCCTGCAATCCACAGGCCACGGGGTGGTGAGGTTGCTTCTTTGAAAACTTAAGTCAGATCCCATCACTC
This sequence comes from Lemur catta, assembly GCF_020740605.2. NCBI lineage: Eukaryota > Metazoa > Chordata > Mammalia > Primates > Lemuridae > Lemur > Lemur catta. Next base: position 94,928,060 of record NC_059135.1, on the reverse strand, counting down.
CTCTACTCAAAAGCAGTCAGCTCCCAGCCCCCGTTGGATAAAATCTAAACTCCTCGCCAAGGCCTGCAGGCCCTCTGGCAGCTCCCACTCAGCTCCAGCCCCAGTGACTTCCTTGCTGGCTGCCTAGGAATACCATCTCGTTCCTGCCGCAGGGCCTTTGCACTGCAGTTCCTTCTGACTGTCCCGCCACAGACCCTCACATGACTATCTCCCTCAATTCATTCAGTTCTGTGACCAAAGTCACCTCTTCAGAACGCCTAGACCACCCCATCCACACCTGCACCTCTGCCGTACTCTATTTCCTTACACTACTTCATCATTCTTCATAGCATTTATAGCTACTTGACATTATATTTTATTTGCTTATGTATCTATCACCTGCCTACTGCCACCAAAATGTAAACTCTGGGAAGGCAAGGACTTGTCTTAGCCATTGCTACATCCTATACGCATAGAAGAATGTTTGATATACAAGTGATCAACAAATATTTGTCATACACAAAAAATAAGTGTTGATGAGGATGAGGAGAAAAGGGACCCCTGTACCCTGTTGGAAGGTAAATTAGTACAGCCACTATGGAAATCAGTATGGAGGCTCCTCAAATGCTAAAAATAGAACCATATGATCCAGCAATCCCACTGCTGGGTGTATATCCACAGGAACTGAAACAGTGTGTCGACTGCAGCGCTATTCACAATAGTCAAGGTATGGAATCAACCCAAGTGCTCATCAACAGATGAGTGGATAAGGATAATTTTGTATATGTGTACACACACACACACACACATGCACACACACACACACACACACACACACACACACTGGAATACTACTATTCAGCCTTAACAAAGAAGGAAATCCTGTCACTTGCAACAATATGAATGAACCTGGAGGACATTATGCTAAGTGAAATAAGCCAGGCACAGGAAGAAAAATACTATGTGACCTCACTTATAGGTGGCATCTAAAATATTCAAACTCACAGAAGCAGAGAGATAGTAAATGTTCTCACCACAAAAAAAAAAAAATAAGTATGTGAGGTGATGGATATGTTAATTAGCTTGATGTAATCATTCCATAATATTTACATGTACAAAACATCACTTTGTATTTCATGAATTTACGCAATTGTTATTTGTCAATTATGCCTTAAGAAAGCAGGGAAAAAGTGAAATAATAAATTTTTTGCATTGTCAAATGATTGAATTAATTTGTCAATTGAATCACAAGCATCTCCTTTGAAATTCTTGATCTTAGAAAATGGTGAGTTAAAGGTTGCAATTTTCATTCAAATATTTATCATGCGTTTGGAAAAGCAAAGACTGTTCAGCCTTGATTTCCCTACAAAATCTTGGGCATTCATTCATTCAGCAGTTTCCGTGGGTGCCTGTGAGACGCCAAGCACTATCAGGATCCTCCTGGGGGCCTCTTACTGGGGTGGAGAGCGAGCAGCAGAGGGAAGTGAGGCCCAAAGAGGTCCCCTCAGACAGCTGGAGGCCAGTGATGCTCTCCAAGGTCAAGGGACAGCTGGAAGCAACTCCATCTTTGCCTGGTGATGTGGATGGCCTGTGTGAAGGTCAGGCCATGCACCAGGAGAAGGAGGGCACTCGGGGGCTGCAAATTTTCAAGCAACTTTTTCTTATGTGCAGGTATATGTGGCATAACCCAAAACCACTTGAGAGAGTTAAAGGCCCCCATGGGACCCATGGCCCTGGGGCCTACAGCATGGCCGGTGTCTAGAAAACCCAGGTGCTGTGGTCACAGGCAGGAGCTTGATCTCCCCCACATAGTACCTGCATCTCATGTAGCAACGTTGGAGTTGATTCTCAAGGGGGTTACCAGCCACGGTATCAATGTGTTGGAGGTCTGGGGCCATTATCCCTCTTTCTCACCCTTAGTCTTAATCAAAAGGTGATAGAGTTTAACAAAGACTCAAAGGAGGATTAAAGTATTAGCCCTATCACTGTTGCCACTTGCCCAGTAATTGTGAGTTCAGAGCTCCTGGAAGTGCTGGAATGGAGAGCCGGCAGGGACCTCCGGCCCACATGGGGCCTCTACAGCCTCCCAACATGGAGCCAACCCAAGTGTGGTGTGAACGTGGCATCGCCCATGTCCGTGCACTGCAAGGCTGTCTTGCACTCCATCCAGGTCTTCGTAACAGTCACTTGCCCGCTGCAGACACCTAAACACTGCCCCAGTCCAGACCACCGCCCTGAACTCCGCATGCATCTATCTGACTCCACTGCCAGCACCTCCCCTTAGACATCTAACAGCAGGTCCGCCAGGCAGGCTGTGCTGGCAAACAATTCCTCTCCCAGGCCTCTCCACCTCTGTAAGTGGCATGTCCATTCACCCAGTCACTGAAGCCAAAAATCTGTCTTCCTTGCCTCTTCTCTTTCCCCCAGCCCTGACATCCAATTTGGCAGTGAATCCCCTTGGCTCTTCGTCCAAAATGTGGCTAGAATCCAGCCACTTCCCACCATCTCTGCCACCACCCTCTTGGCCCCATTGTTTCCTCCAGATTCCGCAGGAGCCACTCAGGGGCTCCCTCCCTGTCCCAACTCTTGCTAGGTAATTAACTCTTCCACGGCAGCTAGACTTAAACATAAAGCAGAACATGCTTCACCTCCTCCCACACCCTCTCTGGCTTCCCCACGGAACCAGGGTAAAAGTCACGCCTCCTGCTGTGACCGGCAAGGGCTGACCTGAGCCCTCCAGGCTCTCTGGACGCCTCATCCACGAATCCCTTCCCTGCCACTCGGGCCTTCCTGCTGTCTCTGGAGCACACCAAGCTCATCTGCCCTTCAGGGCCTTTTTTCTTCTTATTCCTCAGCCTAGAAAAATTCTCTCCCTTCACTGATACGTGGCCTCCCGGGAGAGGCTTCCTCAGCCACCCTACCTAAGACAGCCACCACGGCCAGCTCTGCCACTCGGGCCTTCAACCTGCCCCGTTTTTCCCCAGCACTTTACGCCCTCACTACCTGACATAATAACTCTCATTTCGTGCATCTGTTTGTTTATCTCCCTGGTGGCATGAGAGCTCCAGGAGCACAGATTGTTTTCCTGTCTGTTCACTGCTTCAACCCAACACCTAGGAAAATGCCCGATGCACAGTAAGTGCTCAATATTAGAATTATGAATTATTAGTAGAATTAGTAGAAAGAATGGATGAATCAATAAATGAGACAGGTAGCCAGAAAGAATCTGTGTAACCCACATGAAAATAAAAGTGTGCAAATGTGTTCTTGCTCTCAGTAATCTCACCCCCAACCTATACTCTCCTGTGGAAGGATTAAAAACCCTGGTTCATGCCTTGGGAACTTAGGCCACTGTCATGGGGCCAAGGTGTTAGCTGTAACATCCAGAACTGAGGCCAGGGAGTCATCTGCAAGTAAGAGACCCCAGCATTAGGAATCAGGACGTGGCACATCATTACTTCTGTTCCAGATGAAGCTCGCTCTGATCCCAGACCTCTCCACTTTCGCTCACTTTTTTTGCTGTCAGCCACTCTGAAGTCTTGAAAAAGATAAGACAGAATGGCCATGTGTTTTCTTTTGAGAGGTTTTTTTTGTTTTTGTTGCTGTTGTTTTTAATTTTTTATTGATACATAATAATTTTACATATTCATGGAGTACATGTTATATTTTGATACAAGCATATAACATATAATGATCAAATCAGGGTAATTGGGACATGAGTCACCTGAAACATTTGTTGCTTTATGTTGGGAACATTTGAAAACTTCTAGCTATTCTGAAATATAATAAATTTTGTTAACTTTAGTTGCCCTATTGCACTACTGAACACTAGAACTTTTTCCTTCTATTTAACAGAATTACCCCTTCACCAACACCTCTTCATTACCCCTTCCCACCACCCTTACCAACCTCTAGTAGCCACCGTTCTATTCACTACCTCCTTGAGATCAATTTTTTTTTTTAGGTCCCATATATGAGTATGAAAATGCAATATTTGTCTTCCTGTGCCTGGTTTATTTCACTTAAAATAATGTCCTCCAGATCCATCCATGTTTCTGGAAATGACAAAATTTCCTTCTTTTCATGGCTAAATAATATTCCATTGTGTACATACACCACATCTTTTTTATCTATTCGTCTCTTGATAAACACTTAAGCTGATTCCACACTTTTGAGAGTTTTAAATAGAAAAAGTTCCCAGTGCCATCTAGCCCAAGCTGAAAAGATCCTTGAACATGAGTATCTAATAAGATTTTTCTTCCTACCCAACAAAACTGTAAGTTCAAAAAAAACGTAGTCACGGAATTGATAAGTTAGCAGGTACATTCAAATGCATTAAGTCCAGCTTCTAGCATTCTGCGGATGAGGAACCTGGGGCACAAAGCCGTGATTGGCTCAGTGTTCCACTGTGAGTTGGGGCAGAGAGGATGCAATGCCCAGCCTCAGGCCTCCCTCGAGCAGCACACTCCACTACGCACGGCAAACCTGCCCCAGCATCAGTCCCAGGAAAGCTCCCCCACTCTAAATTCAAAACTGCTTGCAAGTTCATTATCTTGAATCAAATATTTCCGTAACACCTAGAGCTGAAGATCATTTGACCAAAACCTGACTGCATCCGGCCCATCCCTTCACGAGGCAGGTGACAGCTTGAACGGACCACACCATTGCAGTCGTCTCTTACGTTGACTCTGGCTCTTCTTCCCTGGCACTTCGATCAGTCCCGAGTGTGCCCTCCTAGAGGCAGATGTCTCAGCAGTTAAGAATACATGCTGACATAATAGACGAATCTGTTTCAAATTCTGTCTTCTCCCTTTACTAGTTGCGTGACCTGGTAAAATTTAGTTAACTTTTCTGAAAGACGCAAAACAGTGTGAATAACATGATCCTTTTATGCAGATAAAAATATATGGGCCTAGATACACACAGTTTTGTTAGCTTGAAGATGCACATGTAACCTATTAAAAAACATTTTTTTTAAGGATGGCCCTTATAACTCAGGATGTCACACCGCTACTCCAGCCAGGTGGCAGCTGCAAAGCCTACGTGAACAAGGTCCATTGACACTTCCCAGTAAGACCAACAAAAGGCTGACACTAAAGCATCTTGGATTCTATGAAATATAATAAATTTGCTAGTAAGCACATATAAATTTCTTCTGAAAAGAATCAAAGACACATTCAGAAGCAGTTACCTCCAGGGAGAGGAACACAAAATGAGAAATGAGGCTTTCACTTTCCATGTTCTTCTACTCTACCTGGTTTGATTTTTACAACGTGTGAAATGCGTTCAATATTAGATGGGCCATTTGGGCTTATTTTCTTCTTTGTACTTCTGTGACTTCAAAAAGCCTCCATCAATCTTAGTTTTGTTAAACAAAAATAGAAGAATAATCAAAGTAAGTAATTAAGTGCATCATCTTAATTCTTGATCTTTCTCAGTCTCACCTTCTTTCCATTCAAGAGATTGGGAAAAGTCTTCAGAGATCTAAGGAGAGACAGAGGGTGTTCCAGTGTAGCACCGGCAGCACTGGCCAGAGACAGAGGCAGCACTGGCCAGCACTCCAAATTAGCAAAGTTGCAGGAAGACAATCACATTCAGGTGTCACTGGTGGCTGCCACATTTTGTTCTACTCTCTTGGAAAACCATTAATCAAAATATAACAATTAAATATTCAGGTCTTTGACCCATAAGTGTCACTACAGTGGTTTTATCATGAAGAAAGTTCGTATAGTACTTTTAAAACTGTATGTATACAATATTCATATAATTTCTTTTAATAGCAAAAATAATTGGCACTATCTCAAATTTACATCAACAGGTTAACGGTTAAGTAAAATATAATACATCCAGTGAACAGAAATGATTCCATAATAGCATTGTAAAAACTTTATTAAAAATATGATTACTGGACTAAATTTTACAAACTGAGATATAAAATTGCATGTATGGTACAGTGGGGCCAAAAAAGGAAACACTTTTTAATGCAAAATATTTAAAATGTTGAAGGAACAGCCAAATAAATATAAACATGGAAAATACCGTATACGGAATGAGGAGGACAGACGCTCAGTGTACGGTGCACCGGCTCCTGCATTGCCGCGCTCAGCCGCTGTGGACCGTCCGCCGGCGCCCTGCCCCGCACTGCGGTCTGGAGAAAGCAAGATCCTCGCCCCAAAGAAGCTTATGACCGAGGCACGCGGATAATCCATTCCCCTAAAGAGATTAGCAGAACAAAGGAGTAAAAGTAAACATAAGAGATAACTAAATAAAAATAAACTAATTCGAAAAGCTAGAAAATAATGGCAAAATAAAACCTAAAGAAAGAATGAGGAAGAAATTTTTAAATATAAAAGCTGGACACAATTTATCCAAATCCTAAAAAGCAGAATGAATAAAAAGAACTTGTAAAAAGACCAATAAATGTAGACAAACATCTTACAATGCTGACTAATTCAAAAGAGAAAAACAAAAATTGGGAACATTAAGAATAGAGGTCTTCCAGTTTCCGGTCGCACAGGTAAGGAGTGGGGAAGGTGTCAGTCCTTTATCCTCATAAAGAAAGAGCTGAAGAAACTGAAAATTGACAACTCTTCTCAGATTTGTCAGAGAACTGAGGTCACAGGGCAAACCTCTGCCCCCACAGTTGAAGAAACAGACAAGTGGATACAGGAATCATAGCTTCCTGGAACAGCAGCCCAGCAGCAAAAATCTCCACCAGAACCAGTTGCCAGGGTAGAAAATCCAGAACTGTAACTGACAAGTTGCTGGAGGTTCTGTGTGAGCAAAGTTAGAGTTTAAGAACTTCATGGGGGCCTAGTCTCAGGGGGACCCCCACACTTTTGTTTTACCTCTAGGAGCTCTCCTGAGTTCTCACCGTGAATACTAAAGAAAAATCCACTTTTGCTTACAGCAGGGGAAGGGGAAAAGTAACAATTTTGAAGTATGCTCACAGCATTCTGCCCTTCTTAACAACACATTAAGAATGAGAAAGGACTTTCAACCACAGTCATGAAATGGTTGTTTGTTCATTATAAGAGAAAACTATGTACAAACTGTACGATAATAAATCTTAAAATCTCAGTGAAACGGTTGATTTTCAAAGATACAAATTCACCAAAACTGATGACAGAAGTCTACTTGAATGGAGCAAGGCAAGGACGTGGAAAATGAGCTTCCACATGTGCTTCTGTAAGAAATGACCTGTTCTTCTGAAATGCAGCTTGGCAGTCCACATCAAATATCTCTAAAACGTGCAAGCACATTGACCTAGGTCTCAAGGCCGCATGTGGCCTTCTAGGTCCTTAAGTGCAGCCTTTTGACTGAATCCAAATTTTACAGAACAAATCCTTTTATTAAAAGAGGTGCAGCAGAGAAAGATGAAGCTTTTCTTGCCTCCTTTGGTGCTTCATAAAGAACAATCTTGACATCAGAAGGCTGCGGGTTCCCCACCCCTGACCTATAAATTACTCTCATGCAAGTTTATCCTAACAAAATAATAAATGAGTGAAAAAATGTATTCTTCCACAGTCAAAGATATTTATCAAAGTTCTATATATAACAGTAAAAAAAAAAAAAACAAGGAACAACTTACAGGTCTAACAATTTTGATAAATAAATTATAGCACATGTATACAATAGGCTGCTATCCAGTCACCAAAAATGAGGCTGTGGGTACTTTTGGGCTCTAGAAGATGTTCGTGACACATTAGTAATTGACAAAAAGCAAGTCACCCAACAAGATACATAGTGTGATCCCATTTTTTATTTCCATAAAAGATGAAAAAAACAGCATTTTGGAAGACTACATACCAAATTGTTAACCGTACTTAACTCTGGGGACTGGAGTTTTCAGTGATTCTTCATTTTCTTCTTCATACTTTTTTTTTCTTTTTAAATTTACATGTTTATTAAAATAAGTGTAAAATATGTACACGTAGAAAAACTGACTAATAAAAACCCTAAAATGTTGTGATTGTTTTGGGTGCTAAAAATATGGGCTAATATTTTTTTATTCTTATTCCTAGACTTCATGAGTTGAGAATAGCCTTTAGTGTAAGACAACTTTATTGATAATTGAAAAAAATAAACACACAAATAAGGATTCATACACGACAATGCCAACTCCACCACTGACAATGTGAGCGCGGCAGTTTCTTCCCGCTCCAGTCTCTTTCTCTCTCCTCTAAAATGAAGCAGCAGGAGACGATCTTCGCAGGGACTTGGCTCTAATGCCCACTTCAATGCTGTTTCTTTCAAGGCACCAGCTCAGTCATCCAGGGAATATCTACTGCTGTTGTAAGCTTGGTACACAGTCCATTTAGAAACAGATTTTGAAGAAGAAAGAAAAAAATAAAAAGTAATGTTCATTTGTTTCATTACAACAATTTAATAGGAACAACCATCCAAAAAATGGAAAATGTCAAGTGGGCTATTAAAACCCTCCAGCAGGAACGGGTGCGTCTAGGCACAAATATTAAATGGGAACAATCTCAAGAAAGGATACAGAAGAGTGTGCTTGCTGCACCAGCTCAAAGGCCATTTTGTCTTGAGATGATCCTGCAGGAAGTTAGAGACCATGCAGCCGGCCGTGGTTTCCGGGGACTCCATCGTTCAGAGGGACCTTGGCTGGTCTTCACTCCAAAATCGAACTGGACGCGCCTTGCATTTTGTTCAGGGTAGGGCAATGCTGAATTACCGAGTGCTGTTCTGGGCCAGGCACTGTGCCAAGGGCTGGGCATTCAGAAACGGATGAAGCACAGTCCCTCCCTGTTCTCGCAGGTCTCATACATCCTTAAGGAGAAAGAAAAGTAAAGAGCTAATTTCAGGACTATGAAGGAATGCCTCACAGAGATGTGACAGGAGCCCAAAGAAGAATCTCCTTGCTGTTTCTAAGAACTCAGGCATGGCTTCCTGAGTTCCAACAGGTGAGTGAGTACCGGCCAGATGTAGCTAGGGAGGGTGCTGCAGGTTGCAGGGAGAACGTGGGCAAAGGGCCCTGAGAAAGAGCCTGTCGTGCACAAGGAGTTCACAGTGTTGGTCCCTGCCAGCACTGGTGGGAGGGAAAGGGGAAGGGCAGGCTCTGAAGGTGGGCAGGGGCCAGGACAAGCTTTAAGCCAAACACTTGCAGGCTCAGATGTCATTTCAAATTAGGAAACAGCCCTTCCACCAGCTAGAATTCTCGGGACCAAGAAAATACATCCAGGGACCTACACTTGATGCCTCCCCCACCAGCCCACACCCATACGCCCATCCCAGGAGGCCTGGGTACAGTACAATGGTATTCCCACAGCCACATGTGAAAACGAACGTGATCAGAACAAAACCATTGGGGGAGGGGGGTAGGAGGATACAACCTGGGGCTGACGCTGGACTAGTCCTCGGCCTTCCCACTACTTCTCCACAGAGAAATGCAAAAGAGCAGGAAGTCTGGTGTTCCTGTTCCCAATTCTCCACACTTACGCTAATTTGCAACTTGTTTCAAGGTCTCTGATTCCACTTAAATTAAATCTCTGCAAAGAAATAATTATCTGGTAATTTTCCAGTGGAGGAAAAAAACAAAACAAACCACATTTGCCCTGTGCCTTGGTGCTCTTTGCTGATCCTTACGGTCCAGCCGGGGTCCGTGCCTACCTGGGTGCTCAAGCTCCAGGGCAGGGCAGAGCTGACTCAGCAAGTAGAACACTTTACCCTGAAGGGGAACATCCCTCCTGAGCTGTGAAGGGGACACAGGAAGGGGGAAAAGTGTCAGGATGGAGCAGGACTATTGGGAGAGAAGGTTGTCCATTTCCCAATCACAATTAAAGGCTGTGCTCTTTGCCTGAATATTGTATCATTTATTCCCACCAAGAACGGGAGGCCTAGTCCCAGCACACAAACCCAGCTTCAGAGCACCTCCAGGAAACCAAGAGGATATCCCCCAATGTGGGTTCCCCTCTAGCCACTAACCTGCAGCGAACACAAAGGCCTCCTGCTGGGGTGGGGCACCTGCAAGCAGATTTGCTATTCCAGAACTGCAAGGAGGAGGAGCTGGGTCTCGGGCAGAGTCATACTGACTGTCAGTGTTTGGAAGTGGTTTAACCTCTCTAGGTCTCAATCTGTTCCTCTGTAAATGCTTTCCTTTACTAATAAAAAAGGGCCAACAGATGCACCTTGCAGTGTCCCTTCCCCCATACTGTGCTTTTACAAAGGTGATGGCTGGAGCTGCAGCAGCCCTTCTGTGGCCAAGAGAGAAAAGGCATAGATAGATATAGATATAGAGCAATCTGCCCTGCCATATCTCAGCCACTGACTCAAGGCCAGCAGGCAACTGCCTCCAGATTTCTTGTTATATGAGAAAAATATAACTCTGTTGATTTAACCAAACTAAGTCAGGTTTTCTGTTACTTCAGCCAAATTCAATGCTGAGGGAAAGGTCCTGGGACAATTCAGTAAGATAACTTACGGACCTTGCATAGACAGTACCTAGAAAACAGCAGGAACACAATACTATTAGTCCTTCCTCTTATCAGTCTCTCCTTTGAAAGCAAAATCTCTGCTGGAGTTGAAGTACTGTCAGAGGGAGTGACAGTCAATGTGGTGCTTGCAGTACAGAATTACAGGGTGTCAGACCAGGAGGGTCCTAAGGACCCCGGGTGTCACACCCTCATCTTCCAGATGAGGAGACTTATGGCCAGGGAGGAAAAGCAGCTTGCCCCAGGTTACCCACAGAGAGCAACAGAAATAACAGACCATCCCCCCAGGGGCCCCACAAGCCTCCGCTGACCCTGTCATGGGCAGGGGGAGCTGGGCTTAACTGTCCCACATGCCTGCAGAGGGGCCCACAACCTCAGACCTCTCCCGCCCAGCTCTCCTCTCCTTTCCCTGCCATTTCCCAGTCTGGGCCTCTCCCTCTTCCCTAGCGTGGTCGCATCACCGCCGCCGGCCGCCACCTTCTGCTTCGAGCCCACGCCCGCCGTCGCACTGGCTCCTGCTCACGAACCTGGAGCGACTCCAAGGGAAGAAGCCCCGTTCCTCAGTGGCCTCGCCAGCCCTGGGTCAGACTCCAGCCAGGTCGCTCCACCCCTCCACCCGCTGCAGGTTCCCATCACGTCACTCTAACGTCCCCCCGCCCCAGCCCGGAGCGTCAGCTTCTCCGGCCCTGCTGAAAAGTGGCTCCTTTCTCAGGAGCCAGTGCCGCCGCCTCTGGACTCCAGGAGAACTTAGGTTCAACGCTGGCCGTGTTGGCACTTAGCTCTGCGGCTCTGGGTTTCTGCTCAGCTCTGGTTCCCAAACGCCCGGTCCTCTTAGGTCTGTGCGGACGTTCCCCAGCCCCCGGCTTCCAGCGTCAGGAAGGAATACTGGTGCCAAGTCCAGCCGTGACGCAGTGATCGCAAATACGAAGCAATGTCACGCACAGCCTTCAAGGCAAAGCCAAAGCACGTCTCCGAGGGACAGACGGGTCACCCTCCAGGAGCCCCCGAAGTGCAGCACACGCTGCCTCTTATACGCTCTTTAGTTTGTCCCGCCTTTCTCCTCGCAGGATTGGCTGCCGTTTCTGGCCTTTGGGGTGATTGACAGGTTGGGGTTACGAAACAGAGCACATGGCAGGTTACATAACAGGTTAGGTTATGTAACAGTTCCCTTACTATGCATGCGTCTCCCCAGAATCCTTCATGAAAGCTCCACCCATGCTATGCTAATTAGATGGTAATGAGCCCAAGGTCAGGGAAAGGTCACCAGGAGCTCCTTACTGTGTATGCTCCCACCAGGGAACAGTTCCTAGCCGCAGTTTGGTTGCCGCTCTCCGCCCTTAGCCACTTCCTTTCCACCTGTTTGTCCTCCTTCTGACCTAATAATTCGTTTACTTAGATCTCAAGCTCCTTGAGAGCAAACACTGCCTGGCTGTGTCCAGCATGGGAGGAGCACGGAGGGGGGTCTGGGAAGCAGTAGAAGCAGCTGGCCGTCAGCCCCTGCAGCAGCAACGTCAGAGTAGTGGTCGCCACTGACGCCTACTAAGAACCAGGGTGTCACCGGGGTGTCAGCCAGGATGCTGGCAGGACACAAGATGTGCTCACTAGAATCTTGAAGAGAACTTAACAAGAGACAATTTACAGGTGTGCATCAAGGTGTGTAGGCACAGAGAAGGCGACCAGGAGGGACAGTGAGGCCCAGGACTCTGAGACCAGTGTTGCCAGGGCCCTGAGACCTTGAGCCATGGAAAGGACCCAGCCACAGCATCTGTAGATGCAGCTGTGGCTGGAGAGGGACCCAGACAATGCAACAACTGGCACCAAAGCAGGAACAAAGCAGGGGAAGAAAACCCCCACATCTCTCTCCTCCCACCTCTCCCCTCTTGCTGGTGCCTCCCATAGGCCAAACTCAACCGGAAGCCAAAGGGCAAAGAAATCTAAATGATGCGTCCATAGGGGCAGCCCTGCCCTCACCTTCCCAGGACCCAGGGAAGGTAAAGAAAGGTGGAGAATGTAGGGGGGAAGGGCAGGTGGGGGCAGAGAGGGGCAAATGGAGAATAACAGCACAGGCCGGCACTGGCTAAGCAACTTGCATGCATCATCTCATTTAAGCCTTTACAATAATTCCTTAAGGAAAGGATTTTCATGCTCATTTACGAATGAGGAAACCGAGGCACAGAGAGATTCATGAGCTTGCCCAGAGTCAGAGTTAAAAGTGGCTGAGCCAGGATCCATATGCAGGCAGTCTAATACCAGAGCCTACGTGCTTAAACAATACACTAAAATTATGCCTTGTGGAATAAACAAAGGAATGAACACGTGTGATTAATGCAATGGTTAATTGTCTCTTTGACATCAGTGTTTGCACTGACAAAGCCTAGAGAATCTTCATAACCCCCACCCCTGGTGAATTTCTCTCCCGACCCCAGCCCTCAGGAGAAAGCACAACCATCATCTAGAACAGCAGGTCTCAAACATTTTGATGTCAAGACCCCTTTACTTTTAAAATTTATTGAGAACCACCAAAGAGCTTTAGCATATATGAGTTTTATCTGTCAACATTTGTCAAATTAGAAATTTAAACTGAGAAATTTTTAAAATACAAAGGTACAGGGCCGGGCGCAGTGGCTCATGCCTGTAATCCTAGCACTCTGGGAGGCCGAGGCAGGTGGATCGCTCGAGGTCAGGAGTTCGAGACCAGCCTCAGCAAAAGCAAGACCTTGTCTCTACTAAAAATAGAAAGAAATTATCTAGCCAACTAAAAATATATAGAGAAAAAATTAGCCAGGCACGGTGGTGGATGCCTGTAGTCCCAGCTACTCGGGAGGCTGAGGCAGGAGGATCACTTAAGCCCAGGAATTTGAGGTTGCTGTGAGCTAGGCTGACGCCATGGCACTCACTCTAGCCAGAGCAACAAAGTGACACTCTGTCTCAAAAAAAAAAAAAAAGAAAGAAATTATCTGGCCAACTAAAAAATATATATACATAGAAAAAGTTAGCCGGGCATGGTGGCGCATGCCTGTAGTCCCAGCTACTCGGGAGGCTGAGGCAGAAGGATTGCTTGAACCCAGGAGTTTGAGGTTGCTGTGAGCTAGGCTGACGCCACGGCACTCACTCTAGCCCGGGCAACAAAGTGAGACTGTGTCTCAAAAAAAAATAAAAAATAAAAAAATACAAAGGTACATACCGCACAGAAAAACAATGCCATCACCTATCCTGGAGCTTCTGGAAAACTCCCTGCACACTTGTGAAAGAATGAAAGGGGCAGCTAACATCTTTGTATTATCATGAAAAGAGTTCTGACCTCGAGGATCCCCTTGAAAGGTCTTGGGGACTTACCGGTTGTCCTCAGACCACAGTTTGAGAATCATCAGCCTAGAAATTGTCTATTTTTTTTAAATAACCGTATAAACCACGGCGTTATGTATTATCAGCTGCAATTTAGTGACCTAACCGTCATTTCTCCTCCCTCCTCTCTTGTTAATCCCATTATTACTGAGACCTGGTCTCCCCAGAGTGGAGGACACAATTGGAAGCCATCTTGCAGGACCAGAGCCCAGAGAGGGAAGTCAGTGACCATAGGCTTCCCCTGGAGTAGGTGCACGAGCCCAGCTGAAGCAGTCACCCCTCCAGGCACAGCCTTTCCAGGTGTCAGGTCAGAAAGCAGGTGGCGGATTATAAAGCTGGGAGCAAGGCAGGGTCCTGTGCAAAGAGGGTGATAAACTGGCAACATCCTGGGAGGTGAACACAGAAAGTGGTCACCCCAAAGCAAGCTTAGAGGAAGAAAGGAGGTGCGTGGGATGGGGCCAGCTCGGGAGCAGGCTGAGGAACGCGTGCCCAGCCAGTCTGTGCACTTTTTTTGGCTTGTGCCTTGGGTATCATAGCAAGACAAAAAGACAGAGGCAGGCCCCTTCCTCCCATTCTTAAAGCTGGCTGTCTGGTTCACAGATATTGTAGGCTTCAATAAACTCGAGAGGCAATCGGAGAAACGGTGAATGGGATGCTGCATGGATTGACTGCATATGAAATGGTGTCCCTTTTTAATCTGGTTTTATACTTTATCTTTCTTTTATGCTACCTTTAAGCTATTTGATTTTGTCCACCTACTTGCTACCTTTCAGCAAGCGTATTTATACTCTGCAATGAAAAGAAAGATTCATATCCTAGCCTCTAACATAAAGCCATTCCACAGGAAATGGATGTGACCTCATCTCACTCTTGCTTCTCCCCAGGAAGAAATGAATTCCCTTCGGAAGTCATCTCTGCCACCTCACATTCGGTACCATCCGTCCCCAGCTGAGAATCAGCTATAAATACATCCCCTCATCTTCACAACCATTTCTGTTTTCCCATCATCCATGCGCTGAGCACTGAGACACACACTATACACATCTTATTTCTAAGCTTCAAAACAACTCCACTAAGGTAACATCACTGTCACTATTTTGTAGATGAAGAAACGGAGACTCAAAGAAATAATGTGCCTCATCCAGCTGGTAAGGAGCTGAGCCATGATTTGAACCTAAGATATAACGAACTCCAACACCTTTGTTAACCTAGTTTCCTTGTTGCCTTTCGACCATTATTTTTTTTTTTTTTTTTGCCCTAATCAGCAGCATCTCCTCACACATCTCAAACCTTGTTCACAGCCATAGCAACCACAACTCTCCTGACGGTGCCGCACCGCCCTGGTTTGAAGACCCCTTGGTGAAGAAGCAGACCGGCTGGACTTTGCGATACCTGCTTATTAGGCACGCTGACTAGCCCACGCTTATAGCTGACAATGTCCTCCACGCACTGTGAATGATCCCAGTGCATTCTCGTCCTTTCTCAGAATGACTCCTTCAGTGCTTTGCTAACTACCTGCAGCCTGTCCTTGGTGGCTGTAACTCCAACCACTTATTTAAAAGCAAATTAGGTAAATCTCCTTCTTGCTCACTCTCTGCATTTTTTCTCATTGTCCTTGGAGAAATAAACTCTCCCTGGGGTTATGGAAAAAAACAAAGCATGAAAGTTGAAAAAATGCAGTTTAATGTAGCAGGGGGAGAGTTCTGACAGACTAACAAAATGCTTTGTTTTTCCAGATAACAAAAGCTCCTGCCACAACCCGTTTTCCCGAGTCCCTAAGAAGTTAACACAGCAAAACTGCAAATGCTGCAACTTTCTAACTGGTAGCGTCCCCTAACTCTGGCTCTAGATTCGAGCACGTCTGTGCATGTGCTCGTGTGTGTGTGTGTGTGTGTGTGTGTGTGTGTGTGTCGAGATGTGTTGTGTGGACCTGGGTGAAGGGTGCGTGAGTAGATGTGGTTACTCAAAACCTGCTCCCAGTAGACTCAGCCCCCCTGAGGTCTCAAAAAATGTAGAGAACCAAAGATGTTTAAACTAAAATTGGCTTCTGACCTCCAAATACCCCAGCAAAACGAAGAGTGGGAGAGCACTGTCTCATCCCAGCCCAAAGACGTGAGTTTTTATTAAGTACTTGGAGGCTGAGCTCCTTGCCACACTATCTCATCTTCCTTAGGCCGTCTTCGCCCTGCAGTCAGAGCTACCTGCATTCCGTAGTCAACAGGGCCCATGACCACAGCCGAAAGCGTGAGGTGGGCTCCAGTGGGGAGCTGTCTTTTCCTGGGGATGCCCATGGGCACCAGCACTCCAGCACCTGGAGTTAGGGTCCATCCCCTCCTAATCTTCTGTGACCACAGTCAAGGTTCCTACCACAGACAAAGAGCCAGGTCTCCAACTCCGATTTGCTGCCCTAACCAATTATACCTTAATCACCAAAGAGGAAGACGGAACACGGAGACTCGCTCTCAAGTCGGTGCCAGGAACCCTGAGGCTAGATGGGAAAAAAAGATAGGAAACGTTAGGTGTCAAATAAACCTAGGGAGGAAATTCGGTGACAGTAGTCCCCTCTGGTGGTTCATA
Organism: Lemur catta; assembly: GCF_020740605.2. Classification (NCBI taxonomy): domain Eukaryota; kingdom Metazoa; phylum Chordata; class Mammalia; order Primates; family Lemuridae; genus Lemur; species Lemur catta. Next base: position 94,911,708 of record NC_059135.1, on the reverse strand, counting down.
GAGTGTATCAGCCCTACAAAGACTCTGAGGAGTCCCGAACAGAGAAACCTGTTTAACTGGGTTTGCCCCAAATTTATTTGGCTGCAGAACTGTCTTTTCTGTGTAACTTTACTTAGACTCCTGTGGAACTAACGTTCCCCTGAGCAGTGTGGGGAGACGCTATTCTAAGTTACTGTTTCTGTCAAGGAATTATCTCTCACAAAGGAATCATTTAAAGAAAATTAAGGGAGACAAAGAGAGAGAGAGACACTACAACCCAGGCAGTGAGATCCTCACTGGCCCTGGCTAGCGAATCTCATTTTGTGAATCTCGTTTTTAAACCTTCTGCAAGCCTTTGTTCTAATTTTGTGTGTGCTCACATGTGTGTGGTGTGTGCGTGTGTGTGCGTTGCTGTGTGTGAGGGCTCCCCTCACTGAAAGAAAACAAGCTGCATTTAAATCCCTTCAAAACACCTCAGGCGAGTCACCAGGACTGAAAATGATGCCAGCTGGGCTTTTAAACCATGCATTAAAAATTAGAATTAAAATGCAATACCTTGGGGGTACTTTCCCCCTCCTACAGCTAATTATCTTAGGAGCAGATAAGAGCCAAGCTATCTAGGAAAAGGAATGGGGCTTTTCATTCCACAGAGATTCCAAGGCTGGCCTTATTCTGGTTGAGGAGTCATGTCATGTGACTGTGATGAGAGGATTTGATGCCACCCAACTGAATGACCCTGTCCTGGGTCACTCTGCACCTGCCCGGTGTCACTCCTGATAGAAGAGCATGTGTCTGACAAAGACAGCTGAGAACCAGCTAAACAAGTCTGCTTTGGGTCAGCAAGGAAAGAATACATGGCGTGACCCCAAATCCAGCCTGACCTCATGCGGAAGTGTTCTGAATTGTACAATTTTGAAAGGGAGAAAATGAATGAACAGGAAAGAAATTGTCATGACTGACCTTCTACCAAGCATTTCACACACGTCTGCAACCCTCACACCCTCCCTCAAGGCACACATGAAGGAACTCAAGCTTAAGAGGCATTGAGTGCCAAGCACAGCCTCACACTGTGGGTGAGCAGCTAGGATGTGAACCCACATCATTGTGACTCCTGAGTCCACATTCCTCTCACTGCACTGGTGGAGAACTCTTTCATGAGCTGACCTTCATTCACATCCAGATTCTGATATCCGCGGACTTTGACCTTGAACAACAATGACTCTGCCCTTCATAGGAATAAGACAAAGTGCTCAGCTTCAAAGCTGGACAGGTCCAGTCCTTTGCCAATTACTAAGTCATGGTTTCTGCTGTGGTCTGAATGTTTATGTTCTCCCAAAAATTCTTAGGCTGAAACCTAATCACCAACTTGATGTCTTTAGGATACAAGACCTTTGGAAGTTAATTAGGTCATGAGAGCAGAGCGCCTGAGAATGGGATTGGTGCCGTTATGCAAGAGCGCCCAGAGAGCTGTTTTGCCACTTCCACTGAGTAAGGACACAGCTAGAAGGTGCCGTCTGCTAACCAGGAAGTGGGCCTTCACCAGGTGCTGAGCCTCCAGTTCCTTGACCTTGGACTTCCCAGCATCCAGAACTGTGAGAAATAAGTTTCTGCATTTATAAGCTACCCAAATTTTTGGTATCTAGTTATAGCAGCCCAAACAGACCAAGATAGTCTCTCACTTGCAAATCCTCCTTCTATCCTCTGCTTTGTGATGCTAGAACTGGGATCAGCCAACCCTGTTTCTCTTTCTCCTTTGTCAGCTGCCTCATGCCCTGAGGGAGACGGCAAGACAGGAGTTGAGAGCAGAGATGTGCTCTATCCTAGTGCCGGGACTGCCCCCAGGATGGCCCTGGTTCCAGCAGCAAAAGATCCCAGACCCCTCCCCAGCTCATTTTAGCTCTTACAGACCAATTTTAACATGACCCGTCAAGGTGCCCGTAGCAGTGAGGCAGTGCGCTCTCCTCAGAGGTCTGAGCTTCCCCGACACTCTCTTCTGAGCTTCCACGGCACCAAGACAACAGCTCCAGCTGGGCAGCATCTGGCTCTGCAGGGCCCTCCATGCTCCTAAGTATCAGCTCCAGCTGGGGCATCTGGCTCTGCAGGGCCCTCCATGCTAAGTATCAGCCCCATCTGGGCAGCCCCGACCTCTGCAGGGCCCTCCACGCCCCTAAGTATCAGCTCCAGCTGGGGAGCACTGTCCGCAGGGGCCCTTCTTCTCTGGACCACTAGCTTCTAATAACCTCAACCTCTGCCTTTTTTCCACAGCCTTAGGGGTAGACACTGTTTTCCACATACTCACCACTCTCTTACCCAGTGTTCCCTTTTTGCTCTTATTCAGCCCCCAAGACCTGGGTCCAACTTACCACATTAAATCTCCTTTGTGAAACACCTAATGTTGTTTCCACATTCCCGACCAGACCTGCCTCATAAAGGACTCTGCTCCTGCCACCATCTACATAAACCCGACTGCAAACGTGAAATCTAACCTGCAGCCCCCCAGGAGGAAAGCTGCTGCGTTTGCTATGTCCAAGGTGCCCCTTCAGAGCAATACTGTAGCTCACTTCTATCCGAGAGTGAGTCTTTCACAGGCCCCAGGAGCTAAGGCCGTCAGCCCTGCTTCCTAACCCTTATTTCAGCCCCATTATGCTGCCAGCCTCAGGCCTCGCCTAGAGCCCCCCGGAGCCGTTTGTCCGACTTCTAACTTCTCTTGTCAGCTCAAGAGCCTCAGTTCTGCTGACCTTGGCTCGCTGGTGGAAAGGGGCTGGGACACCCTGTTTGGCAGGCAGGGAGCGGGGCAGGCCAGCCACCAACAGCGCTCACAGGAGTGTTGTGTACAGAGCATCAGACAGACGCGGTGGAGAGAGCAGAAAACGATGCTTTTGTCCTTCCCCAAGCTCAGCACACCTCTACCCACATAGTCTGTGGTCTCTCCCTCCCCGCTACATCCTAACCCTCACCCAGCCCTGTTTCCTCTTCCATTCATAGGGCTTAGCCCATCGTAGGTGCATAATCAACATCTATTACACACACAGAGAAAATAAAGGATTAATGAAGATATGTTATCAAAGAGCTTCCAACCCAACGAGGCTGGTAGAAAAGGTAAGGTCAAACTTCCATTTGGAATAAAATTTCCAGGTCCCTGATTTATAGATATGGAGACTGTTATAGGCTGAAATGTGTCCCTTTCTAATTCCTATTTTGAGGTTCTAACCCCTAGAACCTCAGAATGTGACTGTATTTGGAGACAGGGCCTTTATAGAGATTATCAAGGTAAAATGCGATCCTGTGGGTGAGCCCCGGTCCACTGTAACTGGCTTCCTCATAAGGAGAGGAGATTGAGCACAGACAAGCACAGGGAAGCCCGAGGGAAGACGCAGGGAGAAGACAGGCCTCTAGGAGCAAAGGAGAGAGGCCTCAGAAGAAACCAACCCTGCAGACACCTTGATCCTGGACTTCCAGCCTCCAGAACTGTGAGAAAATAAATTTCTGTTGTTTAAGCCACCCCGTCTGTGTGGCACTTGGTTATGGCAGCCCTAACAGACTAATACAGAGACTGTAGACTCCCAGTTAAAATCTAGGACCCAAGTGTAAGAAAAATTTGTATAAAATTAAGGCCAAAAATCCTGGCTAAGCTTGAAGCGAGGTCATCAGTAGGAAGGGCCTTTGGAACCTCAGGGGGTCGGTGGTGCTGGATGGCGCACGCGGTGTGCTCTTTATGCCGAGCCAGCTCTCACCACAGCGAGGCCCCTGGTGCCAAACGGAGAAGGCTGTGGGGAGGGACAGGCAGAGGCGTGACCTGCCGCAGGGTGGCCAAGGCTGGGATTCCTCTCCTGTTTCCCATTCCTCGTGGCCGCCGCTGTGCCGGCCCCGCAGACCACAGGCTGCACGCTCCTTCTCTGACTTTCAGCCTTGGCAAAGTCACTTACCTTCTTTGACCTTCCAGTAGCTCTTCTGTAAAACTGGGATAAAATCTGCCTTACAAAGTGGTTGTTTCAATTATATTCAAAAGGATTTTACAAATTACGGAGAACCAGGCCAGTATAAGCCAATATGTACGTGACTATCATTCCTTTCCAATGCAAGAATAAACAAAATCTCTTTTCCTTGTTTCTTTTTACATCAGCTGACAACGGCAGTCATTCTCAAAAAGAATTGTCACAGTTTGGGTTCCCTTAGATGCATAGCCTGAGATAAGCATTTGAAAGCAAGGAATTTTGGGGGAAGTGACCCCAGGGTAGCTCAGCAGGGGTGTGGAGAAGCAGACAAGCCAGGGAAGACACAGTAAAGGATGTGTTATCAAACGGAGCACTGCCGTGAGTAACTGGACTAGTGTCCATACAGTGACACCACAGGAGGCCAAGCCTATTCATGCGCCAGCTCCTGTCTCTCATTGGCCAACACTGGAGAAGCGGGTGTTGATTCTGACTTTTACAGCAGGGGGACCTGGCTCTGGTCACCTATGATAGCGCCCAGGCAAGGTGCTGGCAGTTTGGAACCAAACCTGCGTGCGCTATAACGACAGGGCCCAAGGGAGAGTGAACATCCCCCTTAAGAACCATCCTTGGCGAGTGGTTTCTCAAATTGGATTTGCCGTGATTTTGAAACATAAAGAATTATTCCATTTCTTACAAGCCAAATATCATAGGCCAATCCATACACCCATCCATGCTGTGCATTTTTCTGCTTTCAACTTCCCTGTGTAGCCCTCCTCCTCCTTTGCAATTCTGCGCTAAGGCACCCACTTCTCAGTGATGGGGTCCCTTGAGTCCTACTAGAAAATCAAGCCCTTCCTCTCTTGGGTCCCCGTCTTCATCTAATCGTGGAATATTCTTTGAGGACTCACTCTGGAAGGTCCAAACCTGTCAGACAGCCACGTGCACACACCCACACACACATGCCACACCTTGCCAATGTCCTTTTTATCACAGTTGTCGGGATAGGACCAGCATACGCTATAGTAACAACCCCCACACCTCAATGGCTTAACACAACAGAAGTCTGTTGCTTGCTCACTCCGGTGTGTGGCTGGGTGGCTCTCCAGGACTGTGACAATCCAGCGTGCTGTGATCTTAAGGACCACATGTCCACAGAAGTCTTCCACGCTTACTGCAGCAGGGGAAGACAGAGGCTAAGAGAATCACGTGTGGGCTTGTCACTGCCTCAGCCCTGTGATCTAACTGCAGGGGCAAGGAAGTGTGATGTCCATGTGCCCACAAAGGCAGGGAAAGGGTGCACACTAGTGATGTGTGCCAGTCAGTCCAGGGAGGTGGTCTTGTGAGAACCCACTGACGACAGAACCACAGGACCACCGTTCTGAGCACGGCTCCATCAGGCTCTGGGAAACCTAGTCCAGAACCAAGAATGTGGGGTCTGATTTGTTCCAGGATTGAGCAAGGTTACGGACATTTGCTCTACAAATTCTTATCATTAAATAGAGACATATATGATGACAAGTCCCTTTGTCTTATAACATTTGGCTTTTCACGAAATTGATGTGCACTCTATGTCAAACAGATTATTTGTCTGATGTAGCACTGGTGTGCTCAAGTGCCCAGATGTCACGGTGAATGCCCCAAGATGCCACAAGCTCACTAGATGATGGGCGGGAGGTAAATATGTGACAAGTGACAGTCACAGACAGGCTGACTCCAGCTGGCAGACTCCTTGGTGATGATGGTAGACGGGGCCTGAAACAGAGAGAGGACTGTGCTCAGGAGATGCCCAGGTTCCACTTGGGAGCTAGACAAGGGCCATCCATGCCCAGTGGCTGGGATGCTCAGATGGACATCAAGATATCAATGACACACCTTGTGAGCCAGGTGGGAATTTGTCTTCTTTTAAGTTATAAGACCCCAGAGAGTGACTGACAATGGGATCTTGGCCTTAGGAAAAAGCCAAGGTGCACATTAAGAACTAACACAGATTTAATATTGAGAAGATCAAACTCATGGGTCTTGTAACAAACAAACACTCAGACACTCAGCGGAGAAACCGAATGGAGCTGCAGAACCACTGGTTTGCTTTCTGATCATCTAGTCCAGCCGTCCCCAACCTTTTTGGCAACAGGGACCATTTTCATGGAAGACAATTTTTCCATGGACTGGAGTGCAGAGGAGGGGATGGTTTCGGGATGATTCAAGTGCATTACGTTTATTGTGCACTTTACATTGTAATATATAATGAAATAATTATACAACTCACCATAGTTTGGGGACCCCTGATTCTAGTCTCTTTTCTTTCCCTGTCTCAGAAACATTTACTGTTACAAATATTGAGGTTTGAGGTATCTATTTTTTTATTCTAAACATTAAAAAATACTCCTTACCAGCATAAGCATAGCTTTCACTTCCGAGCTGCCTCAAATGCAGCTGAATATGGAAACTTCAAGTAAGCGGACCCTGTAGCTCATTGCCAGCCCAGGAAACCACATGCGTCAAATGCAGGACTTGGCCCAGGAGCCCGTGAGGATGGATACAGCAGTGTTGCCCCAGCTGGGAGCATGGAGACAGCTGCACAGCCCCTGCAAGATGCTCTGCACAGCCCCTGCAAGAGACAGCCAAGCCATTGCAACATTTCTTATCACTAACTCCCGTGGAAATACGTAGCTATTTCAGCTAGAGAAAGGCATGCTCATAAACCCAGGCCCACTAATCCATCCGTATACTACTGCAACTTTTCCTCAGGAGAAAACCTGTCAGTCAAATATCAGGATGCAACTCATCCAGTCCTCTCAAAGAGCAATTTCAACCTATTGGTGGTCAAGATGCCTCTGGATGCCAGGAAGGGCAGCTTCTAGCCTGGTATGGAGGCTTTTTCTTAAAGGCTGCCTTACATTTATAGAAGGCACTTAGAAACATTGATTTATATCAAGTAATAAAAATTTAATTAACACTCTAACTTCTAAACCCTGCATGTTGTGTGAATTAGAACATAAACCCAAACCGATTGTTCTTTCAGGACGAGAGAATTACCTACTTGGCTAAAACAATGAACTGACCCATCTAATGGCTTTATTCAGCCAGACTGGAGGCTTACTTACTAGGCTTTGGAAGGAACAGGTTTTCTCAGTGCTAATTCAGTGATTCATTCTCTTCTCCACCTCCCAAGTGGCTACACTGGCTCTTAAGGAGTCCACAAGAACCCTGTGTTTCATGCCATTCTTGGGAAAGCAGCAAGACCCTCTGGCAGGCTGGGATCCAGGGAGGCAGAGCCTGGACGCGGGTGCTGTGTGCTAAGGAAGCACAGGCGTGACCACGGCAACTGCACAGGCGTGACCACGGCGACTACGCAGGTGTGTTGGAACAGAGCAAGGTTTGAGCTCAGGCTGCTGCTGCCCAAGACCGTGCTTCCTCCATCGCGCTGTGCTGAGCTGTGTATCCTGTGGTGGGCATTTCCTTCTGCCATTTCCCTTTCTCTCTCTCTCTCTCTCTCTCTCTCTCTCTCTCTCTCTCTCTCTCTCTCTCGTATTTTCTCTGGGTACTCACATAACCAAAAGCACCATCTAAAGTGGGGGAAAGAGAAGAAAAACAATCACAGCATCAATAACCCTGTTAGGAGCTGGCTTATTTCAAATTTACTGCAAATGTCTGAAAGCGAACTAATCAATACGTGTCCTGTCCTTCTGCAGGTGCAGCAGCAAGCCCACGCCATTTATGAGTTTGATAAAACTCTGGTCATTTTCTAGCAGTCCAAGGAACACTAAATTTTGTTTTTACTGAAATAGACTTCAACTTTGAAATGGAAAATCTTTCTGTAAAACAGAAGAGCAGTCCGTTCTTTAGATATGAGATTAATATATGATTCATCGTTAGGACGTGATCATGAAAATCTTTCAACTAACCCATTGGTGTCACCTCGGGAAGTTCACAGTGATTTGGAGTCTGTCTCTACACTTCCTGGAGGAATTTCCCCCCAGCCCTCCAGTTTATCGAGACATTGCCCCTAAAAACACTACCACTTTCAAATTTCCTAAGTCAGTCTATTTCTAATGACGTGAAAGGATTAGAAAAGGAATTCCTTTGTAGTCATTTTCCCATGCAAAAACTATATTTTGCTCATAAACCCTATTAGGATATATACAAGCTGGGATACATTTTTCCTAGAAAAAAATAAGACCGAGTACGCTTTTAATTTTCACTCATCAAACAGCTCTTTACATATTTTCCCATGCTGTATAATTAGAAAAGCACTAGGAATCCCCCCACACCTCTCAAATATTCTGGCATACCTCATTTTAAGGCACTTGCTTTATTGCGCTACCCAGACATTGCATTTTTCACAGACTGAAGTTTGCGGCAGCCCTGTGTCCAGCAAGTCTATCAGAGCCATGTTTCCAACCGCAGGTGCTCGCTCCGGTCTTTGCGTTACAGTTTGGTAATTCTCACAATAGTTCAAGCTTTTTCATTATTATTATATCTATTGTGGTAATCTGTGATCAGTGATCTTTGATGTTCCTCTTGTAATTTTGAGGGGGCACTACAAACTGCACCCAGGTAAGACGAAGAACTTAATTGATCGATGTTGTCTGTGTTCTGACGGCGCCACCACCCACCCCACCCCCAGCCCATCTCTCTTACTCTCCTCAAGCCGCCCTGTTCTCTGAGACACAGCAAAATTCAAATTAGGCCAGTTAATAACCCTACAGCGGCCTGTAAGTGTTCAAGTGAAAGGAAGAGTTGCTTGTATCTTGCTTAAATCAAAAGCTAAACATGATTAAGCGGAGTGAGGATGGCGTGTGACAGCTGAGACAGGTGAAAGCTGGGCCTCTTGTGCCCAACAGTCAGCCAAGCTGAGAATGAGAAGGAAAAGTTCCCGAAGGAAGTTAAAAGTACAACTCCAGTGAACACATGAACGATGAGAAAGCAGAGCAGTCTTCCTGCTGGTGGAGAAAGTTTTAATGGTCTGGATAGGAGCTCAAACAACATACCCTTAAGCCAAAGCCTAATCCAGAGCAAAGCCCCAACCTGCTTCAGTTCTCTGAAGGCTGAGAGAGGTGAGGAAGCTGCAGAAGAATAGCTGGAAGCTAGCGGAGGTCGGTTCGTGAGGTTTAAGGAAATAAGCCATCTCCATAACACCGTAAGTGCAGGGTGAAGCAGTGAGTGCTGATGGAGAAGCTGCCGCAAGTTACCCAGAAGATCTAGCCGAGATCACTGCTGAAGGGGCTACACCAACAGCAGATTTTCAGTGTAGACAAAACAGCCTTATATGGCAAGAAAATGCCATCTAGGACTTTTATGGCCAGAGAGAAGTCAATCCCTGGCTTCAAAGCTTCAAACGTCAGGCTGACTCTCTTGTCAGGGACTAATGCAGCTGGTGACTTAAGTTGAAGCCAGTGATCATTAACCATTCCAAAAATCCTACGGCCCTTAAAAATTATGCTAAATCTACTCTGCCTATGCTCTATAAATAGAACAACAAAGCCTAGATGACAGGATAACAGCACATCTATATACAGCATGGTTTACTGAATTTTTAAGCCCACTGTTGAAACCTACTGCTTAGAAAAAAAAAAAAAAAAAGATTCCTTTCAAAATATTACCACTCCTTAGTAATGCCCCTGGTCACCCCAGGATGTACAAAGAGATAAATGTTGTTTTTATGCCTGCTAACACAATATCCATCCTACAGCTCCTGGGTCAGGGAGTAATTTTGACTTTCAAGTCTTATTATTTAAGAAATACTTTTCATAAGGCTAAAGCTGCCATAGATATTGGTTCTTTTGGTGGATCTGGGCAAAGTGAATTGAGAACCTCCTGGAAAGGATTCACCATTCTAGATGCCATTATGAACATACATGATTCATGAGAGGAGGTCAAAACATCAACATCAAGAGGAATTTGGAAGAAGTCGATTCCAACCCTCATGGATGACTTTGAGGAGTTCAAGACTTCAGGGAAAGAAGTAAATGCAGATGTGGTGGAAACAGCAAGAGAACTAGAATTAGAAGTGGAGCCTGAAGATGTGACTGAATTGCTGCAATCTCATGATAAAACTTGAACAAATGAGGAGTTGTTTCTCATAGATGAGCAAAGAAAGTGGCTTAAAACTAGTCTGCAAATTTGGCACTGAGTTTCCTGACAGTCAAAGCAAGAAGGGATAGCATAGGAATTATTTGATTTACATTGTCCATGAGAAAAAATCTTAGCAGACATTTGAGAATAAAATAAAGCAAAGATTTTTGTTTTTTTCAGATTCCTGGGTCAAAAGGAGACCTTCCTCAAATCTTCTTATACTAGACACTTAATAAGGAATGGAAAATATCTGTGAAAACATCTCTATAATTAACAAGAAATTTGTCTCCGTGAAAGCCATTCTTGGAAAGACACATAAATAGGGTCAGATGCTATGACTCAATACTGGGGATATTATTATATTCGTGATTTCAGACATGCATGCTGTCTTAGTCAGTTTGGGCTCCTATAACACACGATTACAAACTAAGTGGCTTATAGCAACAGAAATTTATTTCTCAAAGTTCTGGAGTCTGGGATATCCAAGATCAAAACACAGGCAGATTTGGTGTCTGGTGAGGACCTGTTTCCTGGCTTATAGATGGCCATCTTCTCACTGTGTCCTCACATGGAGGAAAAGGGCAGGCAGCTCACTAGAGCCTCTTTTATAAGGTCAATGCTATGGCTTAAATGTGCCCCTCAAAGTTCACATGTTGGAAACTTAATTTCCAATGCAACAGTGTTGAGAGGTGGGATTTTTAAGAGATGATTAGGTAATAAGGGTTCTGCCCTCAGTGGATTAATGCTGTTATCATGGGGGTGGGTGAGTTATCTTGGGAGTGATTTAGTTATCTCTTGAGTTCATACTCTGATAAAAGGATGAACTAGGCCCCCTTTTTCTCTTGCACTCATGCTCTTCTGCCCTTCTGCCTTCCAGCATGGCATCATGCAGCACAAAGACCATCACCAGATGTCGGCGCCATGCTCTTGGACTTCCCAGCCTCCAGAACTGTGAGTCAAATATATTTCTTTTCATTATAAATTACCCAGTCTCTGGTATTATATTATAGTAGCACAAAATGGACTAAGACTAATCCTATTCACAAAAGGTCTACCTCCAGGACTTAATTCACCTTCCAAAGCCCCCACCTCCTAACACCATCACCTTGGGGATTGGTGAATCATATGCATTTTGGGGGGACAGAAACATTCAGTCCTTTGCCAAAGAGACAGAGGTCCTGCTATTGAGGAAAATACTTTTCTTGGCCCAAGCTGAGCCCACCTCACCCATCGATTGTGATAGAACTCATTTCAAATTGTGTGTGTGAGAACCAGCCTGGCAACAGTTTGGGGAGGGGAGAGCTCTCACTGGTGAGTGAATGGAAATGGACTGCTGGATAATGCAAAAGCAGACCCAGGGCTCCTCAGCCGTGAAGCAAACAGCAAGTGACTTGCCAGTGTGGGCCCTGGGAGCTCTCTTGAGAAGACGGGCTCATATCTAACATTTTCTCAATAAGCAAAAAATGCAAAGACAAATCCATCCAAAAAACATCCCCAGGAGCCAGAAGTAGCAGCTGCCTAGGAAGACACAATGGGAGATGGTAATGCCTGTGGCCAGCAGACTTCCCTGCCATCACACAGGAGGGGCTCAGCCCTAGGGGCTGTGCTGATGCTCAGTGACAGGTGTCTGGACCTCATCCTCAGACCTCTGCTTCCCTGGCATACACCCCATGGCACCCACCTGCCAGGTGGCACACTGCCTGGTGTAATGGGCAGAGAAGCTCCATGACTTAGTCCTGCCAGTTAAATCTGGAAATAATAAAAAGAGGCAGAAAGTGCAGCCCCTGCCATGCAAACTGATTGCTCCAGTGACCAGAATCCAGCTGAGTCTTGTGGCAAAAACAAGCTGACCATCCTGGGAGACTCAGCCACCCACCTGCCCTTTGTCAAAGAAGCTGCAGAGGAAGCCAGCAGCTAGAGGTGAGAAAAGAGGATGCGGCATGGGTGGGCTTGCCTCCTTCTCCACCCTTCCCCTTTTGTGACTCCATCTGCCTTGCTAATTCAGTTCCTGACCACACCAGTGCGGGGGCTCAGGGAAGGAAGGAAACAGAGAGGCAGGAAAGTTCTAGTTCAGCTCATCCTCTCTTGAAGGCTTAACATCAGGGTTCTCTGGGTTTGGCAGAGGTTTACAGTCTATTCTTCCACGGGAATCATGCGTGAGTATTTCAGAGATCCCTTTCCTGGGAGGAATCCTGTGCCTGAATTTCCCTTGCTTTGGGAAAAGCGTGCCTCCTCAGCCCCTAAACACCTGAAGGCTGAAGGGCCTTCTCCTCTGGCATCATCTCAGACAATTTCTGAGACAACCCACATCAGCTGTCTCGGGGCATGACCAATACCTTAGGCCTGCGGTCCCCAACATTTTTGGCACCAGGGACCCATTTCATGGAAGACAGATTTTCCACATATTGGACGGGGGAGCTCAGGCAGTGACGTGAGCGAGGGGGAACGGCTGTAAATACAGATGAAGCTTTGCTGGCTCACCTGCCTCTCACCTCCTGCTGTGCAGCCCGGTTCCTGACAGGCCAGGGACCCATACTTGTCTCCCATACTTGTCTGCAGCCTGGGGGTTGGGGACCACAGCCTCAGGCCACTGGAAACACCACGTATTTCCAACTGTCTCCACACACTCCAAGCACAGGACACTCCCAATGCAACAACCTCACTTTGCTCCACCTTCAGAATACTGGGTTTTTTCCTTTCTGATTGTGTAACCATCTTTCTATAAAATTAAATTGAGAGTTTGTGAATGGACTGTGTCATCTGCCATGTATAAAATCCTTTCAAGTACTATCAACTCAAGGTTTGTGCCATGTAAATTCCATGTAAGTGCTGCATTCATTTCCCAACCCAACCAGTGGGAATGAGAAAAACCTAGTCAAGCCCATTGGACAACCGCCATAACAGGAAAAGAAAAACAGCATGTTTTATGGCCTTAAATTTGTACCTGTTTTATGGCTATTTGATCATGTATGTTGCTGAATTCATTCAGACCCGTTTGCATGGAGACATGACTATTTCAAAGAGCAGCTGGCAAAGAGGTCAGCCAAGTGCCCCCAAAGAGGAGAAGAATTCTCAGGGGAAAGATTCCTGAGGCCGACAGGAATCAGACCTCCAGCAGAATTTCGAGGAGGGAGAAGGATGTCTGCAGGCAGAACTGGTTATATAATTTGTGGGCTTAGTGCAAAAATGAAAATGCAGGGCCCCTTGTTCAAATTGTCAAGACAGTGCCACGGAGCATCGCAGCAGCCCGGGGCTCCGAGCCCCTGTGCGGACGGCAGGCCGCAACGCTGGCCTGTCTTCAGCAGAGAGGAGAAAACTGGCAGCTGGGGAGCGACTGGCCCTGACGTGCTCTTCAGGTGCTGCACGAATGTGGCTCCCTGTGACGCCAAGGAGGGAAGAATGACTGTCCTGATTTGCCAAGGAGGAAATTGGAGCTGTGAAAGGCTGTTGCTTGTCAGAGCTCCCAGCCATTGAGAGGCAGATCCAGGACTCAAATCCTGCCTTTCCACTGTGATTCACTGTCCTTTTCTTTTGTCCCCTCCTCTCACTGCCCAGCTGCAAGTAGGAGAAAAACCAAGATCATCTGCAGAAGACAACCTACTGGACATCGTTGATACAGCCACCCATGATCCTCTAAGAATTTGCCTTTTAAGCTATATCTCATAATGTAATAAAATGTTTTGTTTCATGTGAAAGAAACGTGAAGATATAAGAGCAAGATTTGAGAGGCTGGTTCATCAACTCACGGTGCACCGGGTCTGCGGTGTAAACACTCAGAGTCAGATGCTTCCATCCAGTCGCCCCTGACGCCCGTGGCGGCTCCAACACAAAATAGCCATGTCTTCCTGCTCCGGCTGGAAGCTCCAGAAACTCACAGAAATGAAAAAAGAAAGTCTCAAACTCTTAAAAAGAATAATCCCAGCTTTAAATTGAGCAGAAACATGAACTTGCCTTTTTATAATTCTTCCTCAAATATAAACCTTCTAATTGGAAAACAATATACTGCTCAGTATTGGATTGAGTGCCTCACTTTAGTATCTTCCTAGCCTAATCTTGGATTATATTAATCTCTAATTAATACTTTTTTGCTTTTTATTCATGCAGAAAGAATCGATAGTTTAATTACAGACTGCTTAATAATATTCCTTTATCTGTCCTTTAATGGCGCTGTCAGTTTATTTAGATGCAAACATCTAAGGCTTTTTATATCCCCTGGAGCAATTTCTCTTTTAAATGCTTTCAGTGATACAGTTGCTTTAAAGCAATAAGCGAGCCAAGGAGACGTAGCATGAAATTACACTCCATCTCCGCAGTTTTTGTAATTAAATAAAAATGTGTCACTTTACAAGGTTATAATTCTCGATTGGTGGATTTTCTGGAGGAGATTGGTGACTTAATTAATTAATGGTACTGAGATCATATTCTTAGGCATCACCAGGTTGGAGATTAGGAATTCTGCTTTGCTAATGGCATTGGCCATCCTGCTTGAAGATGGGAGGCAGCGTCATAGCAACAACTCACAGACTTTGGAGCCAGGTAAACCCACGTTTGAACGTCTGCTGACAGTTCCCACCTGGGTGACCTTGAGCACTTTACCCAATCTTTCTGAACTTCAATGTTCTCTTTTGCAAAACAAGGATAATAAGCACCCATAAATTTTTGGAGGAATTAAACAGGTTTGCACAATCCCTAACATGTTCATATTTTTATATTATTATTATCAGTGACACCAGAGAAAGAACACTTAAATCTCTCTTAAATATGGTTCCTGGTATGTTTCTCCTGAGGGAAATTATAGAGATTACGTGGCCCTGGACCACAGGAGTTCCAGCGAATGGCTAAACACAGGTTTCTGCAACACAAAATCATGTAATTTTCCAGCATATGGTGTGTATATATATATATTTTTTATCTGTTTTTCAGCATAAGCCATTTTTAGCTATAGAGAGAAAAGCATCCAAGAGTAAAACCATTTAAAAACGTGTCCTTATTGCCAAAAGGAGAGGACAGATAAGAAACGGAGGACTGGAGCCCGACCCTAACACTCTGCTTCAGAGTCCGTGCCCTGCCGGACGCATGGCCCTTTACTGAGACTGAGGGCTGCCTCTCATTTGTGTTTCTTTCTTTCTGTGAGTTTATGGGAGGCTCTCTAACCCGCTGCAGCACAGCCGAATTTTTTTTAAATTTCAAACAACTGAATGTGATCCCCATACGGCTCCCTCTTGGCAGCAACAGCACGCCGGGTAGCAGAGGGCCGGAGCCGGCGGTCACAGCTCCACTGCCTCCTTCTCCGGCTGTGTCCGGTTTGCTCCGGGGTGAGAACCCAGTTGCAAAGGTGAGAGCGTCTCCCTGTCAAAGAGATAGGATCTGAACAGCAGCAGGTAAATGCAGCTCGAGCCTCCCTCCGAGGTCTATGCAGAGCCCCCTCCAGCCTCCGGCTCAGCACCTGTCACTGGGTGTGTGGTCCTCACCCTGGACCCCACTGACCAGGCACCTGGAGGCTGGAGGCCCTGGGATTTCAGGAAGGGCACAGGGCCAGATGGAAGTAAGGGACCAAGTGACCTAAGACCCTGGAGCAGAACCGAGTGGGAGCCACAGCCCTTCTCTGTGTCGTCCCCTTGCCCGTTTGCCAGCGCTGTGGCGGTGAAGCGAAACTCCCACGGCGCCACCACGGCCAGCGAGTTACCCGCATTACTAACTTTCAGTTTCCCAAACTACCTTTTTAAATGGCCTCTTCATTCCCACCCTCATCCCTCACCACAACACACCCACTTCTGCCTCCACCTGGTCACGTGCTTTGCACAGCCGAGACACTCTGCCCTCTGAACAGTCAAGTCTCCGCGTCCTTTGAAATCCATGAAGTCCGCCCCCTCCAGGAAGCCCACGGCACTGGCTGCAACTCACGGAGCTCCCGCCTCACGCCAGGCGCCGGCTTCTGCTCAGCAGGTTCCTCTCTTTTCGTGGTTGCCTTGACTCCCGGGATCGAGTGGGATCGGGAGCCGTGTTCTGGGATTTTCTGGGACCTGCTGGATTCTGTGGTTTCTAGTCGTGGATAAGCGGCAGCTGCTGTACAAGGGACCCCTAGGCTGAGAGGGAACTGTCCCCTCTGGCTGCCCCCTCCCTCCCGGGAGGTAGGACCAATGGTGCACTGGTCACCTGCGGGGACCCAGACCTGACTGCCTGGCCGCAAACCCCAGCCCACCCCCTGCAGGCCGTGTCAACTCGGGCAAGTTTCAATAAAGTCTCAGGCGCAGGAGCCGACAGGTTGGCGGTCAGATGGCGGAAGCCCTGAGCACAGACGAAGGGCGCCCCGGAGTCGGGCCCCCTGATTCTCGGCAGAGGGCGTAGGGACGGCACAGGAAGAACCAGACTCTGGTCGTGCTGACCCCCACCCACTCGCAGCAATAGCCTGTTCTCAACATACAGATTGGGACAAAGGTCATTCCTGCACAACGGGGTTCTTCTGGAAAGGAAATTGGAAATTGATGGCCTGACCTTGAATCCTATTGAGGAAGCAAGATATGTCCCATTCGAAAATTGAGGGGGGATAAAACCTGTCAATTCTTCCTTTAGAATTATGCCCCCTAAATTTAAAAATAATTAATTGTGGGCCTCAAAGCATCCCCTCAACTTTATCTTTGCCTTCCATTTCACAAACCTGGCGTTTCCATTAAAATTCTGTTTCATAAAAATCAGTTTTCAGACACTGGTGATGGATGGCGCCGTCCTCTGTAGCCGAAGCCATTTCTGTTGATACCGCCACTATCAGCAACCACAAGTGGGCCCATAAAATCAGCACCGTCCCCTGTGCCCCGTTCATGCCAGACACCTGGGGACCTTCGTAATCCCATCCCTGACCAGCTGGTGACAGGCACGAGCCCTGCATGTAATTCAATCAGCTAATGGCCAGAAAGTGTGTGCTCCAGTCTGTGCTGGCGGAGGGAGCTGCTGATGGGGCATCATCACCCCCACACTCACAGAGGCCACCACGGCACCCCTGCCACCAACCATGCTAGACAGCAGGCCCTGGGGCAGTCAAGGGAGCCTAGAGGTCATAATCTGGTGGGAGAGACAGGTGATAAGTGAGTAAACAATAAATAACAAGATAATTCTAGATAGTAGTCAAGTGCTATGGAGAAAACATAGCCAGGCAATGCGGTGGGGGCTGGGGAAGTTTACCCTCCAGCTGGGGAAAGCACGGGACTCAGCAGCAGTGACAGACCGGAGCAATGTTGTAACCTGGTGTGCTGAGACCTCCAGGGCAGAACGACTTCAGAGGAGGGGACAGGAGACAGAAGGTGGCACTGTTAAAGATGCACTACAGAGGAGGAGCACCTGCAGGCAGTCTCGAAATATGAGCAACTTGAAGAGTTACCAGCACCAAGCAGCTTCCATGGGCCAGGCCTGACTATACACATTTTAGAGACAAGAAAACGGAGACTCAGATGCCCATGACTTTGCTGCTAGTAAACAGCAGTGCCAAGTCTTTGCTCATGCTCGGCTGCATGAAAATCTAATGTCTCTGGGCCTCAGATAAGCGCGGAGCATCTAAGTGTTTGAGAACAAGGTCCCAAGCACTATCTGTCCATGTTTCAGATGGCAGGTGGTATAAGAGAATTCCTCCTGGAAGAGTGGAGTCTCTCCCTAAAACTGCCCCTTCAGTCCCCAAGCACCACTGCCTTCCTCCCACCAGCTCCAGTGACAGCTCTGTGGCTCTTCAGTCAGCAGTGGCAGCAACAGCACAGACAGCTTAAGGGAATAAATAGATGGGGGCAGAGCGTGTTAAGAACTCCTGACTACACTGTCCTCACCAAACATACACCTAAGTCTGCCACAGCTGTCTCACGCCAACCATGCATTACCAGGGAGGGTCATGGCCAGAGAGAACACACGTGGGTGGAGGCAGGGAGGGCATCCGAGCAACGCAGGGTGTGAGACTCCAGCTGCTTAGGGTTTGGAGCGTGTTATCTCTTCTTCTTTTAAAATTAATTTCACTGAGTTACAACTTACATTCAACAAAATGCACCAATTTTAGGCATATACAAGGGGCTGTCCTGAAAGTATCCATCCATGCACTATGCTCTCATTATATTGACAATGGCTGGACACTTTCCAGACAGCCTTCATAGTTCAGTGAGTTTTGACAAGTACACACACCATGTGCTCAGGGGCATGAGAGCTTCTCTCAGGCCCACCTACAGTGTGGCCAACCCAGCCAATGGGAATTTCACATCTTGCATGGTGGCCCTGGGGACTGTCTTTGATGGTCTTTGTGAATAGACCATTTCAGCACTGCCACACCTGACAGATGCAGTAAGAACTGGGCCACCTGAGATCCCCCCAAAACCATGCAGCCAAAGGTCTCCATTCTTCCACCAGCTGACAGCTAAGGCCCTCCCAAGCCCTGGCTGTTAGAGAGGAAGCACAGTGCAGTGAAAAGCATGGCTTCTGGAGCCAGCCTACAAATCCCAGCCTCAGTTTCCCTTCCCTGTAGTGGAGATAATGCTAACATCTATCTCATAGGAACATCATGAGATCCCCTGAGGATGCTTGTAGGTGTGGCGTACAGTGAGTGGTGAGTGTTACACCAGTGCTGCCATCATCTGTGCTTCCAGAGGTGGACAGGAGGGGAAGCCGGTCACTACCCAGGCCAAGGAGAGCCAGAGAGAGCCAAATATGTGTGTGTGTGTATATATATACACATATAAATACATATTTGGGGAGAGAATGATTGCCTTAGTGTGTTGGGTCCTTATCCTTCAATTTAATCGTTTTCAGAGAAGAAAACTTGGGTTGTGTGTTTGGCTGTTGGTGTCCAAGGCTTGCAAAGTATGTGGGGGTGGCATGGGGGGTGGCGATGGGGATGAAACAGACAGAAGAGGGGAGACCTCACTCCTCAGTGTCCACACCTGACCTGGGCCTCCCTGAGCCCACTCTGGAGATGCTGTCCTTTGGGGATGTCCTTGTCTCAGAAGCCAGACAGCAGGACTAGGTCTTATTCCTTCTATAACCTCACTGACGGGGGTATCTGAGCCCACACCTGCCAAGCAGGAAAAGCCCAGGCTATTCTGCACTGGATGGACCCCCCCCAATATAGTTTAAATTGTAAACACGATACACGGCCAGGGTTTACCCCTCACAGCAAGCTCGGGGAGAGGGGGCCAATGTCTTCCAGAGAACCTGCCATGTGGCCAACAGCCACCCATCCTGGTGAGGTGGGCTCACCATGTCTAACCCCTCATGGACCGTTCCTCTCTGCTGTCATCGCAGTGCAAGAGTCTGTCCCCAGCTGTGAGCTCGGGAAGGTAGGGAACCGTCCTTCCACACCCCAGCATGCAGAGCAACAGCTGGCACAGAGCAGACTCAGCGTGTGTTTATGGAGTAAATGAATAGAAGGAAAATAAACCAAGATGTCTCCAGTGTATCCTTAAGCATCTATATGTGTACATATGTCAGGAAAGACAGTGACACAGGCGACAGTGTTACAGGCACGTGACCTGGTTCACAGCAGGCATGGAGAGAAGCTGAGGGAATTAATCCAGACTAGTGAGGGATCCTCTCCTAGACGTTCATTTCTCTGTGGTTGAAGACTCCTGCATCTGGGAATTTTATTTAAAGTTTCAAAGTGGTGTTAGAAGTTTAGCATATATGTCTTAGTTTCAAATAGTCCCCTTGGCTGCCAAAGTTGGCTAAACTCATGAAATACTCTGGGGACTACAGAAAAGAATTAAGGCCCCTGGTCCTTTGGGTATAGCATGTATCTTAGAGACATTATAAACTTTTTAGCCGCTTATTGTCTGTTCTTATCTTGGCTATAGGAAGCTTAGCACCAACATACAGTCTACATCTGGAATTCTCTATCTCCATGTGCATTTCCGTATGCTAACTTTATGAATATTTATTTCCTTCTTCCCTAAGTTTCTCTCTTGCCTGATTTCCCCATCTAACAACTTTTTCATACTTTTCTGTAAGCCTCCTCAAGTCCCTTTATGAGGATAGCTGTAAGTAGAGAGAAATATTAGATATACCCAAAACATGTACATGTGTATATTTTATAATGTCATAGAGCTATGACAATCCTATGGAAACTAATTAAACTTGGCTTGAATCTCTGATTCTGTGGCTTATAGAACAAAGCCCTCCCTATAATTTCCACCAATTCCTTAGAAAACCTCCCCTGAGCCCCTCCACTGATTTCCACGGGAAACATAACTCACCCCAGCTTTGGTGAGTTTAGCTCGATCTGGGGCTCTGGGTGAGTCTCTGCTGGAGCTGGTGACAACCCACTGCTCACAGGCATCCCTCCCATCTTGCTCCTCCCCAGCGTGTCCTGCCATGTTTTCTTTACTTTTGCTTATTGGTTCAGCCATTGCTTTCTGGGGGCTGAGCTCGAGTTCCTGCTGTCTATCCCAAGAGACTTTTTGGAGTAATTCTTCTAAATGAATAGTGTTTTCCCTGAAGGGAGTTGGGTGAGCACACTTGTCTATGCCTCCGATGCCGCATCAGACATACCCTGTTACTTTCTGCTGGACAAGCGTCTCAGCTGGGCAGGCCCAGACAGCTCTCGGTTGGAATCCTCACCCGGACTGCAAGTTCCACAGCACGTGTGAGTGAGGGGCCGGGCACGCAGGGCTCCCTCCCAGGGTCAAGTGATGGCCCTGAGTGACAGCAGGCTCAGCAACATGCACAGACTGTTTAGAAACCTGCTGTCTTGACCCCAGCCTCTGCATGTCGATCTAAGAACAGTCAGTGTAGACACATTCCTTCCTAGGGTGCACAGTGATGGGAACAGGTGGGAAATGTGGATTAGCCAAACAGCAGCTCGTGCTGGACAGCAGGGCATGCTTGGAATTGTGTGCAGGGAATAGCTTTTATCTTCTCACAGATTAGCAAAGAGATGAATATAAAGTCTTTTACCCAACCCATAGCAGGTAATACTGGTGGCAACAATCAGCTCAAAATAAAACTGGCAGTGGCTAGCATTGCACATGGTAAAATGTATACCTGTAAAACTTGACCCAGCAAATTGGACTTTGTGAAATTAATGACACAAAAGAAAACTCACAATGGCAGAAGCCATAATCAGTAAAATTTCTTGTTAATAATAAAACTGGCCAATAAATTAAACCTTCAGAGCAAAAATTATATAAAAAGAATTTATTTAGACAAAAAATAATTTCAGACCAGATATGATGGTTCACACCTGTAATCCTAGCACTTTGGGAGGCCCAGGTGAGAGGATTGCTTGAGCCCAGGACTTTGAGACCAGCCTGGGCAATAGCGAGGTCCCAAATCTACAAACATTATTTTTAAACTTAGCCGTGTGTGGTGGTGCCTGCCTGTAGTCCCAGCTACTCGGGAGGCTGAGGCAGGAGGATGGCTTGAGCCCAGGAGTTAGAGGCTGTAATGAGCTATGATGATACCACTACACTCTAAGCTGGGCAACAGAATGAGAACCTGTCCCAAAAAAATAACTAGAAAATAAAATAATTTAAAAAATAATTTCAGGGAAATAAAATTGAAAACAGTGGGAGGCACATCATAGAAAATGGACCAAAAAGTTAAATTGGATAATAGAGTTTATTCTGAAAAATGCACTTTCAGTGACTATTCCTTGGTGCAGGTATAATTCTTATGCAAACATTTGTATTCAAAACACTGAGTAGAGGGAAAGGAAGATCCGGAATGGAGTTCTTGAGGCCAGGCACAAACAAAGTGGACGTTCTTACATCTGTGACCAAGCCTGAAACAACACTATACACTCAGTTGTACACTGATTTATTTACTTATGTACAATGCAAGTATCTCTGCCTCTCTGGCCTGCCTAGCCAAGAGACCTCCCTTCAGAATACCCTCCCAGGCACACAGTCATCTCTTAACCCAGTTTTTTTACTTCCTGGTCCAGGCAGAACAGAGCGGGGACCACCACCACCACCAAGGCCCCACCCACCGAGCCCACTGGTTTCCTCCCACACCAGATGCCCCACACAGAGGAGAGAACAGTTTACATCTGTCAGCTGAGATTTCTCTTGAACATAGATATCAATGTCTTGATTTTAGAACTACGGGGAGGGGATAAACAACCAATTTTGAGACACCCAAGAATCACTTAATTATTGTTTCAAAATGCTTTGCCAGTTTGCTGTTGTAAAAATTTGTGGAAAAAAGGGTGGGGGGAGGATGAGCACTTCTTATGCGTTCTTCATCGAGGCGGTCCAGAAATCTCGCAAGACAGTCAGCACCATCATTTGTTGGTACGTCGGTCTCCTCTCTCAAGGACTCTGAGTCCTTGAAGCATTGGATGGGTCTCCAGCTTAGAGCCGTGTCTAACATGTAATAAACACTCACCTGTTTCTTCAGTGAACAGATGAGATCAAGGACCCCAAACAAATTGACAGAAAAATGAATAGACTCAAATTTCCTTCACAAAATTTATTTTCATCCAAAATAGAAAATCTGCAGTTCTGGATGGCTCGAGTAGCAGCAGGATCAGTGTCGAAGCCATTTAGATTCCACATATAGAACGAGGAGGATGTGTTCAGGTGAGTCACACCCATTGTATACACAGCCAGAACCAGCTGGCCACTTGAAGGCTAAAAATACCAAAAGGATGATGTTTGTTGAACACTCACATTCACGTGTGCTAAGTGCATGTCATACTTGATCCGGCTAAATGGCTGCAGGCTACCAGGGACAGTCCACTTCACAGAAGATGGGCTGACCCTCAAACAGGTAACTTGCCCAAGTAAGGTAAAAAAAATAAATCTAATTCATGATTGTGAATCGTAGCTGTATGTAAGAACAACGGTGGGGCTTTTTCGTAAACATAAGCACTCCAGCCCCATCCCATCCAAGGCTGTAACTAGATAGGTCTGGGGTGGGTCTGGGGCACCTGTGATGTCTAGAAAGTTCCCCAGGGGATTCGATGCTCATAGAGGTGGGCATGTTAGCACCACCCAGGAGCTTTAAAAAGTACCAATGCCTGGGCCCTGCCCTGCCCAAACCAATCAGTGTCCCAGGGAGGAGTGTGAGGATGGACATCTCAAACAGCCCGGCTTGAGACCCCCTGGAACCACAGCCTGCACTCTTTCCTCCAGGCCTTTCCATCTCAGATAAAGGAACAATGTCATTTGCTCACTAGGAAGAGGCGTTCATGGTGACTGAATCACAGCTTTTAGTAAATCCAGTGTTTAGCAGCAGACGCTGCTGTGTATGTCTCAGAGAGAAATCTGGACATGCACCCTGTGAGGCTCTGGAAGGCAGGAACCATGTCTATGTGTCCCTGTGCCCCCAACACCCAGCCCAGAGCTGGTGCATTCCATTATTCTTGAACACTGCTGCCTGCAGCAGAGCTTTCACTGCACTTCTAACAGGAGCAGCGCCATGAACCAGTCCGCTCCTCCACAGGGCTGGGGAGCACTGGGCCTTGTGGCTTCTCCAGACGGCCCTGTCAGGCTCTCAGAGGTCCTGGGCCAACTCTGCTTGTGGAAGCACCGAGATGTCACGAGGCTGAACGTGAGCCATGCCTGAAAGTCAAGCTGACCCTTCTTGCAGCCAGCATTTGCCCGGCACACCGCACAGGGACACCAAAGTGCCAAAGGCCTGGCTACCACCTGCCGGGAGGTAGCAAGAAAGTCCGGATCCGCCCAACTCTGCAGTGGAGGCTTAACGTGGTGCAGATGGCTAAAGGCCAAGGGACCCCGGAGCCTCGTGCTAGCGTCGCACTCAGGCTTCCCGAGGTCTTCACAAAGGCGGGTTCTCTGCCTTCCAGGCTTCTTTTGGAGAAGCATGAAAGGCTTGTGAATGAAGATGGAGGTGTGATGAGCCGGGCATGCCATCGCGGGGCCGTCCCCATCCTCTTGGATGATGAAGAGCTACTGAGCGTCCATTGCCAAGGGCAGACAGGCCATCGGGAGGAACGGACCTGGGACGTGGCTCTGTTGGCTGTCTGCTAGCTGTGACCCTGGAGAAACCACCTTCCCTGCACCTCTGTTTCCTCCTGCACGCAGGGGGGACAAGAATACCTCCCTCGGCGTCACTGCCGCAGCTGAGGGAAGGCGGTGAGGACGTGGCCGGAGTTTGACAAGCAGAGGCTGCCGTCGTCGCGCTGAGACACTCTGTGCTCTGCGTCTCCTCACTAAATACTTGTGAAATGAATCATTGACTATATCGGTCAATTCATAAAAAGAAACTTTATAGAGAGGCAGCTCTTCCAGGGAGGAGCAAGTACTCTTAACCCAGTCTGTAAACAGAGGTCAAAATCCAGAGTTTGAAAATAACTAGCTGTCCCTTACTTAGCCTGTGAGGCACAGAACGCGACAACATCCCCTTCAACCGTTCAAAAGTCCACATGGTAGATATTATCTGTCGATTTATTAGATGAAGAAACCAAAGCTCAGAGATGTTCTTATCCCTCGTCTCCTGCCCTGACCTGCCCCTGCAAGTGTGGAGCTCGCCAGGATGCCCGTGTCCCCAGCGCCCCATCCCTGCGCTGAGGCCCGGCCCACCCACCACGTGTGTGTGCACCACCCGGCACAAGCTTGGTTACCGCGTGACGGGCCCACCGTGTGCCCAGCTCACGGTCAACGCCCAGACACCAGCAGACAACCACTTGGTTGGGTTCTTGATAATCCCTTCATTTATTCATAATCACAAATACCTTTTGGATTTACACCGTATGCCAGGCGCTATGCTCCATGCTGAAAATACAGCAGTTGTCAAAGCAGATCGCTTGCCTGCATTGGCGGGGTTTGCTTAGTAACGGAGAGATGGGCAGAAAGCGGGTGCACTCGGGAGTCTGAAGGTGCTGGGCACAGACACGCGCTGTTTTCAGAGAAAGCGGGTTGGGGAGATGGAGGATCACGGTGGCAGAGCCAGTGCTCACACAGCAGCCAAAGACAGCCTCTCTGGAGCGGGTTTCCACACAGTGAGGGGCCAGGCCTTCCGGACCTGGGGCGGGGTGCTCGGACTGTCCTGCGGGAAGCAGGGCTGAGTGGCCCACGAGGCGGGAGCACGGGCCAGGCTGGGCTGAGCTGACTGGGAACTTTGGGCAGGCCGCTCTGACTGCTACTTCAAGGAGAGACCATAGGAGACAAGGGTAAAGGCCAATTAACAAGTTATTGCCAGGAACTGTTGCCAGAATTTGGAAAGCATTAATTTCTTTAATCTTCACAACAACACTACAGGTGGCTACTATCATTACCCCATTACCCTTATAAGTAAAGAAACTTAGGCACAGAGAGGTTAATCAGCTTGCTCAGAATCACACAGCCAGTAAGCAGTGGAGCCAGGGTTTAAAGCAGGCAACCTGGCTCCAGAGTCCGTGTGGCTAAACACCGTGCAGTAGGGACCCACTGGTATAACCCGCTGGAGGGCAGGAGGCAGGGGGCCGCCTTCGTGACACAGAAGGTGATAACCCACTCTTCCAGAAATCTTTAAGAAAATATATAAACCAAAAGAAGTCTTTTATTCATTCATTTATTTATTTAGCTCTCAAAAATGCTTTGCTAAGGCTCAACTAATAAAGGAGCATATTAACATTAATTAAGCTTATGATATCTCATTTATTCTTCTGACATCCCTATGATGCAGATATTATTACCCTCTTTTGTAGAAGAAGAGGCTGAGGCTCAGCAAGACTAAGTAGCATGCCAAGGGGCCCACAGCAGAGGTTCGGCTTCTGTTTTTACTCTAAAGACTATGTTCTCTCCCCTGCACCATCCATCGTCCCAATAGTACTTGAAGGAAAACACACACCAGGATTGGGGGAATCCTATGTCCATGTCAGACAACGACACCGGAGGCTTGAGCTGAGATCATAAATGAGAAAAATTTTTGGAATCTATTCTGGGGGCAAGAGTATTCACCACTGCCAAAACCCTCCAGAACTGAGAGAGCCCAGTGAAACCAAGACGACAGCTGCCACCCAGCTCTTCCCGGTAGTGAAATCCAGTGGGGTCCGATGGCAGGTGCCTCCAATGCTGAGGGAGAGAGGGAGAGGGTTCCAGGTGAGTTTCAGTAGCCAAGGGAAGCTGTACTCAGGGAACGGTAATTCAAACAGTGCTTCTGAAGCGATGGGCTCTGAGCTGTAAATTACCACTCAGATTGGGAATGCGCAAGTCTTTATAGGCCATTCCCAGAAAACATTAGACCAATGTGCTGTAGCTGCCAAATGCACCAACAAACTGCCGGCCGTGTCAGGCAGGGCAGCCCAGAAACCAAAGAGGGATCATTATCCCTCCCTCCTATAAAACCGCAGTTCACTTGCACCTGGAGTAGCATATGCAACCCTGGTCCCTCACCTACATTGCAGTAGAGCAAAGCTACGGAAGGGCAACTGCCAGAGCACAGAAATCCAGACCTGGTTCTCTTACAGTCAGCATATACTGAGCCCCTAAAATGGGCCAGGAACAATCTAAGAGCATTTCCTATCATTCACTCTCACAATGACTGGATTAAGCGCGTTTTCTCTCCACCTGATGGATGCCTCCCCTGAGGCTGCGAGAAGCAAACAACACCCGCAAAGCCCCATTGCTGGTGAGTGGCCCGTTTGGAATCTGAAGTCCAGTTTCCTGGATCCCAAAACCAGCCTCCACTCACTTTGCCAGAGGTCAGGCCAGCCCCCAGGTCGGCCCTTCCCCAGGCTCCCTGCTGCTCCGCGGGCACCCTGACCTGCCCCAACGAGCTTCTCTCCACTTCCCGTCGCAGACCCTCTGGTCTAGCCAGGTGGCGAGGGGCTGCCTCTTTCCCAGGCCCACCTGGCTCCCTCCCACGTCGCACGCCTTGCTCACCGCACCAGCGGGAACCGTGCCCTTTCCACCCCACAGGCTGCCATGCCTGGAGCGTTTAGGACCACCACGCACAAAGGTCTGGCAGCCGGACCTCCAGTGCCAGTTGGCAGCAACAATCAATAGAGCCGTTAATAATTTGCTTTCTTGTACTGTTTTGCAATTATTTCACTTCCCCAATTGGGTTATGGCATCTCTGAACCCTGACGCCATGCCCTGTGGCCCTTAAAGTGAAGGGCAGGCAGGAGTCGAGGACAAGTGACAGGTTTGGGGGCAGTGTGTGAACACACATGCCTGGACCTCCGTGCTCCCAGGAATTGAGCATGCCAGCAGGAGATACCATGTGTGGTATAAGGTGTTGGTGGTTTACAGTCAAGGGTCTGACTACATGGGACAATCCTGCAAAGCAGCCTGGTGTAGAGCTATGGGGCATATACAGCCCCCTGTGCCCCCGGAAAAGTGGGCTGGCTGGTGGGCACACACCACGGCCTCAGGCCCCCAGACCCCAGCACCACACCAGGCCAACTCATACAGAAAGCTGAACAGATGTGCCTGTAAATATCTCATATTTGTGTTACACCAATGACCCCAGGGCAGACACAAACCCACGAAGAGGCAATCCTTGACCTAACGGAATTACGGTGCAGGTAAGAAAGAAACTAATACCGGCAAGAATGCACGCTGCCCACCCTTGGCTCCCAACTCAGTACACACTAACTGTACACACGAGCACAACCGCTCTGTGCCTCACTAGGAAGAGGGTTTGATAAAGCATGATGTGAGTTAACACTAGCGAAGCTTTTAAAAAGTTTCTCCCACATGCTTAGTGCTCAACAAGTACTATGTACTGCCATTTCTTGTTCTAGTTTTCCCATGTGTGGAAAATAAAAAAAACAGTTGTGATTTTGTTTTCATTATCAAAGTTGAAGTAAATTATGCAAAACAAACTTGACCTGATTTATCACATTTTGAAATTGTGTGGTCACATTTAAACTTTTCACTAGGGCAAGTGTCTCATGAATGGGTCCCAAAACGCACTGTATGAATAGACATCTCCTCGTGTGTTGTCCCCCCTCATCTGTGGGGAAAGCCAGAGGTAATTCACCAGCAGTTCCCACCTGAGCAGCCGGGCAGTGGTGTCACCTCCCACACACTCGCCCTGCACAATCCCACGTGTGAGTCTTTGGCAGCGTAACGGAGAAGAAGAAAAATAAAAGCGTGTTCATCCACATTACTTGATTCCGTAAAAACACAAGAACATTTTGTAACACGTTCAGTGGAGCATCGAGTTGGCATTGGCCCCGTGACTTGTTGCTAATGCCAAAGGTGGCATTCAGGAAGGAGCATTAATTCATTTCTGGGCACAGGTTACAATAGTGATCTAAGACTAAGGTGCCAAAGAGCCGTATCATGAGAATTGTCACCCAAAACATTAGTTTTTTTTTAAATAATAATACAAATAGAAAACTAAGGCTCAGAGAAAACGAGATTCCGAAAGATTTAGTGCTTTGCTTAAAAACACGCAGTGAATTTCTATTTCCAGCAAGCATGAACCAGGTAAGATCAATCCTCCCATTAGAGGCCATTTTAAAAGCAGGACAAAAGACAAAGGAAAAAATCTTCTTGCAAGCATCAATCCACTAACAAGATAGTGAGGATTATTAAGTTGAGATCCTGCTCAGGGCTGGAACCCTGAGAGCTGAGTCCAGCACTCAAGGTTGCTTTGCCATAAAGTATTTTCTGGTCAAGTTGAAGCAGCCAAAAGGCCGAGCTGTATTTTTGAAGCATTGTGGGGAACAAACATGACAACCCAGTGCCTTCCAAGGGAGGAAATGTAGATAAACCACCCTTCACTTTGGGCTGAGGGGTGAGACAAAGAGCTGCCCCCTAGGACTGAGGGTGCTTTGGACGTGAACCAGCGGACAACAGTCTGACTTCACATCACTTGACGGCCCAGAAAACCTCAACTTAGGTTAAAATGCATTTAGACTAAAATGGCTCAGGACAGCAAGAGCCCCTAGGTGCATAGTAAGAATTATGTAAATCTTCTCTAAGTGTAGAGAACATTACTCTAGACCTCAAGGTATTCCAACAAATAAATTTTCAATATAATGTCTATAATATAATCAAAGATAATCAAGTAGATGTGCAGACAAAACACAATGAGCTAGCAGAACAATCAGACAAAAGAAACAGACCCACAGAGATTCCAGACATTAAAACGAGTAGACACAGATTATAAAACAAATACTTACTATTTCAATGATACAAAAGCCACGTTTTAAAGTGTCACAGAGGCTGGACGTGATGGCTCACACCTGTAATCCTAGCACTCTGGGAGGCTGAGGCGGGAGGACTGGTTGAGCTTAGGAGCTCGAGACCAGCCTGAGCAAGAGCGAGACCCCGTCTCTACTAAAAATAGAAAATTAGCCAACCATTGCATCATGCTCAGTAGCTACACATAACCGCTGGCTACTGTATTCATAATTCTCAGGTCTTTTTTAGTTTTTTTTATAACATTTATATCATATGAAAATTTTTATTTAACTGTCTCTTTACTGACAAATTTACTCTTTACTAACATGCTTTTTGTCTGTGTTTCTACCCAGAAGTATATTCTGTGAGGTCAGGAACCATAACTGTCATTCACCCTGAGGGATCAAGGGAGAGTGAAAGGGCGGGGAGAGGGGGAAGATATTTCACTTTGCCTATTGGTGATGAATCCCCTAGAAATGGTTAATGTTAATGTGGGGTGCTTCAATTCAGAATTTAGGAAGGTACACAAATTAATTTAGGAGGTTGAGGATCTGGAATCCCACCTGCCTCAATAATCTAAAATTCTTATCTTTTGTTATATCTTTTGTGCATAGTGGCCTTGGACTATTCTTTCACCCTAGAATAAGGTGTGGACTCCACCAACTAAGATCCTCCACAGTGCAACCATCCCCAGTGAGGGCATGCATTCCCACCAGCCTAAGAATGTCATGGTGTTCAGGGAGTGATTAGAATGAGGCAGAAACGAATCAGAAATGCCTAGTGTCCATGCTAAGCACTTTTAACTTTATCTTGAAGCAGCAGTGGACCACCAGCAAGTTCTACATGGAAAAGGGCAAAATAGAGAACTAACCTGAGGCACAGGGAGGTTGACTACCTCGCCCGTATCACACACTATGTAAGTGGCAAAAGTAAGATTCGGACCCAGAGCCTGTGCACATAGCCGCCACTTTAAACTGCTCACAAAATGAGAAAACAACCCCAAGACACCTGTGGAATAGCTAACCAGATGATCCACATTAATTGACACGATTTCTTCTTCAAAGCAATTGAGCTCATTTAAATCAATAAGTATGTAAACCCAGGAACACCACCTGGTGAAAACTGTTGTCTTTTTCCTCCTTTTCAGGGAGATTGGGATCATTAAACTCTAGAGACGATGATAGTTTAATTAAAAGGCAACTGTGGTGCGGGAATGTTTCATTAGGGACAGCTTAAGTACTGTGTACTAGAACATTCCAAGAAGGACGGATCTGACGAGCACTGATGGGTGCTGGAGCGATGTTGCTGTCAGAGCCGCAATCCCTGGGCTTGAAGATGCATGCTAGACCTGTGTGCACCGTTAGCCGAGGCACCTGGGGACTAAAGCGGCAGTGGATGGCAATGCAGGAGCACTGCTTTACAGGAAGGTTGGTGACATAGAGGTTCTACAGTGGATAGAATATGAGGACTGGGAAACACAAGAACAGAACATGGGACTCTGAGATGGGAATGGGCTCTCTGCGAGGTAGGCACTGGGGGTGCCGGCTCCACAAGAAGGCAAGGGTGAAACTGTTACTTCCACACCCCTTGGTGAACATCATGGAAGGTCTGACCGCACAGAGAACGGGCAGTAACCATGCCTGGAAGAGGAAGGGTGTCAGGCACAGCTCTGGGGGTCAGCATGGCCCTGCCTTCCTGGGGAAGATGTTGTGAAGGTCAACGTGGCATTGCAGTGAACACACCTTAAGGACACAGCTTGATCTAGAAATGGCCATCCTTATCATCATTCACTTTGCTCCCCTTGCTGTCACACAGTCAACAGCTAGGCTGCAAGAGACCTGAAATCAGCGGGACAACCCCCCAGTGTGCAAGTGAGAAAATTAAGATTTGAGGAGGTCGACTTCCTACCCACAGAATCAGAAACTGGACTAGAACCAGCTCTCTGAACTCTGAGCCCTTAGCTGTTTACTAACATTCCTGTGGAATGACCTGGGAATCAAGTGAAACCCACCCGATCCACCCTGCCATCCCATGCATGCATCCCCAAAGGGTGGGATTTACAAAGAGTTTACAATAATTTGTGCCAAGTGAAAATGTTACCGAATTACAGGTGTAGAGTGTGTGTGTGTGTCCAACATATGACTTTGAAGGAAGATAAGCAATTGGATAAAAAGAAGGGCAATATCGGAGGTTGGTAGGGTGTGAACCGAAGCGTCAGTGCAGAGAGGATCCTGGCACACGGGGGCAACGTCAGAGATGCCTGGAGGGGACAGAGACCTGTGGGGCAAAATGAAGTCCCGAGGAGGGCAGGTCAGTCCGCAAGGCCTCTTAGGACAAGTGCTTAACTTCTAAGCCTCATTTATCCATTCATTTCTTTAGTACATATTTATTGGACAACTCCTATGAGTAAAAATAAGCACTAGAGTACTAGAGTCGATGGAATATGCCCCACTTTCCCCACTAACCAAAATAAGGACATTAACACCTACCTTACAGGGTCGCTGTGAGAATGTAGGCAAAATGCCTAGTGAGCCTGTGGCCCACCACACATGCTGGAGAGATGGCACATGTTCCTGCAAGCTGGACCTGTCACTTGGGCGCGACACAAGAGTTTGTGGAGTCGGGAGTTAGGGTGGAGTATGACAACTCAGAAAACGTTCAGTAAAAGACGGAAATGAAGCGAGTCTCTCCCCACCACTGCGCCATCTCGCCCCCCCCCCCCCATTTACACAGGTCACAGAGCTACAGCAGAGGATCTTCAAATGACAGTGTGATCCCCACGTAGTGGAGCTGGGGGGTCAGAAGGTGGCAACGCAGAGCTATCCATCCCTCTAAGCCCTTTGCCATCCTAAACCACCCGGTGCTACGTGAGAGCAGTCTCCATGTCACGCAACCATTAGCCTTCTCTAGGTGGGCAGCCCTTAATTAGTCAAAACCAAATGAAGAAGAGGCAGAATTTTTTTAAAAAGAAGAAAAATTGTCAGTAGGAAATAACTGGCTATGAGCCCACAGTGAGTGTCTTGGTGCTAAAGCCCAGACTAGAAAGGGCGCCTGCCTTTTGTTTCAAAAGTGGGATGCAGTGAGTGTCCTACGTAGAGGGGAAAAAGGTCACCAAGGGAGAGAGATTTCTCAGCATTCTGGAGCACCCAGGAGTAGAATAGAAAGAGGTTCATTTGAAATTTAAGAACCAGCCAAATGGAATGTCAAAAGGTTGGCTTACAAATGTATGAATGGGGAAAAGAAAGATGTCCCCAGGAAGGATGAGACATTCAAACAGAACTATAGGCTTTCAGAGCTGGAAGGAACTTCAGCAATCAGTAGACCTCAAATAGCTGAGGCAACTGAGCAAGACCAGGAAAGAGCAGCCACGCGGGGGAACCCAGCCGGCGTGGGCAGTGTGTTAGCCTGGGCTCCCCAGACAGCAGAGCCTGAGACCAAGCTCGGGTGCAGGTGGTTTGTGCAGGGGGCAGTTCCAGGAGGCAGGAGCTGAGGAGAGGGAGGCAGGGAAGAAGGACAAGCCAACATGGCGCATCACCAGAGTCACTACTGTGGGCAACAGGAGCTCATATTCCCATAGCCCCCCTAAGCAGCACACAGATGCTCCCGGGGTTATCTGCTGATGGATGAGAGGCAGGATCATTTGTCCATCAGGCACTGTCCCCCAGTGGTAGAGGATTGTCCTGGGGAGGTTAACTCCCCTGCACTTCCGAACACGTTGGCTGAGCAAGCTCCTGTTAGCTCCACCACTGAAAGAGCCCGAAGGCAGAGAGCCAGCTCTGGAGGGACATGCGTGAGGACAGACTATCAGCACACAGTGAACAAAAGCCTACATTGCATGGTCTGCCTGGCCATGGCTGAATGCAGAGTGAGTTCTAAAGGATGCAAACTGGGCACCAGAGCTGTCTGCTACAAACAGCAGATTCGGGCTGGATCTTCTAATGCTAATGTATCTTCTGTGGGTCTCAGAGATCTGACAATGACCCAGTTTCTAAAGACTTAGGGAACCCCTGCTCCTCTCACCACCATCTAACCAGAGGCTCAAAACCAGAGACTCATTTACCTATTGTTTCAAAGGCCAAAAATGTAAATTTCACCATGTAAAATTCCAACTCTACCTTGGGGTCTCGGGGTGGTCTTGAATGTTAATGTTGACAGGAAACTGAGCTCCTCGAAGGCACAGACAATATCATGTCCTAAAGGTGTGCTGAGATAGAAATCTTTCACATCTAAAGCACCCTTAAGCCAGTTTTGATGTCAATACGTAATAGAAATCTGAAAGGAAAATGGGTCAATTTTAAAGAAACATTCAAGCAGCAGACCTCAAAAGCCCAGAACAATGCTGTCCCCTCTCCTTGCCAGGCTGTTCCTGAAGTTCTTAAAGGAAACCCAGTTGACAAATTAACTGCAGGACCAGTGAAGTGTCTGGGAATGTCAAAAAAGTGACAAGCAGTGCCAAAAATCTGTCATATCCATTTGCAATGGAGCATACTAACAACCAGACAAACCCCGCCATTCAATTTCATTTTTGCAGGCACACGGCCCGGTGCAACGCCTGCCTCTCAAACCGACCTGCGCAAGCTCCCGGGACGCAGCCGAGCACCAGCGCCACTGGAAACGCTCCACTAACACACATAGGTTCCAGGAGCATCTACTCTGCTTTAAAACATCAGTGCTCTTTATGTTTCAAAAGATATGGTACAGAGCAGAATGCCAAATTGATATTAATTTTTAAGATAAAACTTGTAACTTTGAAGAATTTTCATACTGCGATGGGCAATTTGGGCAGCAGCCCTCAGGCCCCCGAGGGGTATGAATTCACTCTCCTCTGCCCACAGTGTAATTTGGATGGACAGGTTTAAAAAGCGCTGGTGTGGGTAAAAGCTCTTTGCAGTCAGACAGACCTAGATTCAAAAAATTCTTCCCAGCAGAGTCGCTTTGGATGCGCCTTAGTTTCTTCATCTGTTAAAGGTGTCTGATAATGCCCAATCCCTAGAGTTGTTGGAAGAATTAAATGGGATAGTATAATAAAATGTACAGGGTGGGGTTGATACTTGATAATCACTAGCTTCCTTCCCATTTTTATAAGATGGAAGCAACTGGAAATTCAAATAGATTTGAGAAGGGCTTAGATAGACAAGCTATGAGCTAAGGGTAGGTGGTAGCTGACAGCATTAATGGCCCCAGGTCTCCCCCTCCCCACCCTGCACAGCCCCACTGTTTGCTGTGTGCCCTGGCAGTGCCCTCCCCCTCTGACTCTGAGCTTGGCCATGGGGCTGGCTTGAGACAATGTGACACAGGTGAGCATATGCCAGCAGAGGCTCTGAGTGAGTGTGCACAGCTCTGGACTGGGTCTGCTGTGCCCTGTGCCATCACCTTGTGAAGGACATGGTCCAGCTTGTCTGCTGGAAGAGAAGACACAGCCCAGTCATCTCAACCATCCTAGCCAAGGCCATTCTAGATGAGTCCATAGCCAGCCACCCCCTGGAAATGTGGGAGGCCCGAGTCAGGATGTGCTGACTGGCATGCGGCTGACCCCTGACACCAGAACAAGCCCAGCCAGCAAGTGAAATGTCGTTTAGTGTTGAATGCTGCCGAGGCATTCTGGCTGTTTGTTTCACACACACATGTGGTACTAGAGAGCAGACCCAGGGTGAGGAGCTGAAGTGCATCGCTCCCAGAATTCCGATGTTGAGGCCCTAACCCCCAGCACCTCAGAATGTGTCTACATTTGGAGAAAGGAATTCCAGAGAGGTAATTATGTAACAAGCGGCTGTTAGGGTGAACCCTAATCCAATCTGACTAGTGTCCTTATATGAAGAGGACATTTGGACACCCAAAGAGACACCGGGGCACGTGTGCACAGAGGAAACGCCATGTGCAGACACAACCGGAAGGTGGCTATCCACAAGTCCAGGAGAGGGGCCTGGAACAGATCCTTCCACTGTGTCCCTCAGAGAAAACCAAGCCTGCTGACACCTCAATCTCAGGCTTCCAGTTTCCTGAACTGTGAGAAAATAAATGCCTGTTGTTTAAGCCTCCCAGTCTGTGATATTTGTTATGGAAGCCTTAGCAGAGTAATAGCACCAGGGTTTCTGAAATTCGGACAAGGCGCACAATTCTGCCGGGCACTGTATGTATGTAGCTCTTTGAGTCCTTATAACAACTCTGTGATTGGCCCATAGTCTCTGGTGCCCAGGTAAAGCAGCTCAACTGCAGAGGTCAGACGACAGTGGAGTGCCACACAGCCATAGGTGGCAGGGCCTGGGCTCTCACAGAGTCTCCAGGTTTGATGTTCTTTCCAATGTGCATAACGAGAACATGAGGTGAGAGAGAGAGTTCTACAAGCATTTTTACCCTTGTCCCTTGTCCAAATGAAACTCTCATGTTAAAAAAAAAACACACACACACACAATTTTCACACCAATAGTAAGCATATTCCAAAGTTTTATTTAACTGATTAATGAAGGATCCAGGGGAAAAGATAAATCTAGTTCCAAAGAGAATATATGAAAGTAGTCTCCTAGACTCAAAGAAAAAAAGATAAAGGAATGTTGAGATAAGATTGCTAAGTTAGACATTAAAATTGGTTAATTCCTTGCAGGATAATAAAACCATAACTTTCACGGTTATCTTTTCAAACCGACAGAAAAGCAATCATCACTTCTTACCCGTGGAGAAGATAACACTTCAGCTGACTGGTTAAAAAAGTGCTCCAACAGAGTAGTTCTCAAGCTTTTTGGTCTCAGGGTCTCTCTGCCCTTTTAAATAATTTTACAAATGAATTAATGGCCCCAAGGAGCTTTGCTGATGCAAGTTATTTCTATCGATATTTGCTGCAATGAAAATTAAAGCTAAAAATCATGTTAAATAGATTTTTATTTATTTTAAAATAACAATAACAAATCCATTATATGTTAACATAAACAACATACTTTTATGAAAGCTAACTATTTTCTAAGACAAAAAAAATTTTGTGAGAAAAGTAGGAATGTTCTACATCTTTGTAAATCTCTTTAATGTCTGGCTCAATAGAAGACAGCTGGATTCCCATAGCTGCTGCTGCATTCAATCTGTTATAATGTGTTGTTTTGTTTTGGTCAAAGTGTGTGAAGGAAATCCAGCCTCTCACAGATACGGTACTTGAACAGAGAGGAGTGGTATTTTAACAGCCTTTTGGGATAATTGTGGATTGTTTTCCTTGATAGTTCTCTAAAACTGGACAAGTGGTAATTTCTACAGGTAAGATGCAATATGCAATGTTAATGGGAAAAAAAACACTCTGTACAATAATTTTAAATATTGTAATATTATAATTTTAAATAATACTTAAATATCCTGTGTGACCATGGCCCAGGGAGCCACGCTCAAGTAATCTTGAGCAAGTGGTCCCATGGCAGGTGGGTTACAGTTTGGTTTTATACATTTTAGAGAGACAGGAATTGCAGGTAAAATGGTAATCAATACATGAAAAATGTACATTAGTTTAGCCTGAAAAGTGGGACATCTTGAAGCAGGGGCTTACAGGTTATAGGTGGGTTCAAAGATTCTTTGATTTGTAATCGGTTAAAGAAATAAAGCTTTGTCTAAAGGCTTGCAATGTTCTAAGTTAAAATAAGGAAATATGTTAATCAGAGACAAGCCACAGTATATCTGCTCATATGCTCTGTTAAACCAATTGATGACCTGCAAACCCTACTAGATCTAACCAAAGGGATAAACAGCAGCATCGCAATTGCTGGGGACTTCAACACCCTACTGACAGAACTGGACAGATCATCCAAGCAGAAAATAAATAAACAAACACTGGACTTAAATGAGACTCTAGGACAAATGGGCCTAACAGACATTTACAAAACATTTTACCCAAAAACTACTGAATATACATTCTTCTCATCAGCACATGGAACTTTCTCCAAGATTAATCATATCTGAGGCCACAAAACATGGCTCAAGAAATTCAAAAAAATAGAATTCATACCATGTGTCTTCTGAGACCACAGTAGAATAAAACTAGAAATCAACTCCAAGAAAAATTCTCAATTCTATATAAATTCATGGAAATTAAACAATGTGCTGCTGAATGATTATTAGATCAATAATAAAATTAAGATGGAAATTAAAAGATTCCTCAAACTGAACGGCAAAAGAGACACAAGTTATCAGAATCCAGGATACAGCAAAAGCAGTCCTAAGGGGGAAATTTATAGCCTTAAATGCCTACATCAAAAAGACAGAAAGATCACAGATAAACAATCTAATGACACATCTCAAGGAACTAGAAAAGGAAGAGCAAACCAAACCGAAAGCCAGCAGAATGAAAGAAATAACTAAGGTCAGAGCAGAAGTAAACGAAATTGAAAATAAGAAAATTATACAGAAGCTCAATGAAACAAAAAATTGATTCTTTGAAAAGATAAACAAAATTGATAGACCTCTTGCTAGATTAACCAGGATTAGAACAGAAAGGACTCAAGTAAGCTCAACCAGAAATGCAAAAGGAGATATTATAACTGATACTAAAGAAATACAAAATATCATCTGTGAATACTATGAAAATCGCTATGCACATAAACTCAAAAACCTGGAGGAAACGGACAAATTTCTGGAAACACACAACCTCCTGAGACTCAATCAAGAAGAAATAGAACTCCTGAACAGACCAATAAGGAGCAACAGGATTGAAGCAGCAATAAAAAATCTTCCATGGCCGGGCGCGGTGGCTCACGCCTGTAATCCTAGCTCTGGGAGGCCGAGGCGGGTGGATCACTCGAGGTCAGGAGTTCGAGACCAGCCTGAGCAAGAGTGAGACCCCGTCTCTACTAAAAAAATAGAAAGAAATTATCTGGCCAACTAAAAATATATATACAAAAAAATTAGCCGGGCATGGTGGCTCATGCCTGTAGTCCCAGCTACTCGGGAGGCTGAGGCAGTAGGATCGCTTAAGCCCAGGAGTCTGAGGTTGCTGTGAGCTAGGCTGACGCCACGGCACTCTAGCCCGGGCAACAAAGTGAGACTCTGTCTCAAAAAAAAAAAATAAAAAAATAAAAAAAATAAAATTAAAAAAAAAAAAAAAATCTTCCAACAACAACAACAAAAAAGCCCCAGACCAGATAGATTCACAGCTGAATTTTACCAAACCTACAAAGAGTTTGTACCCACTCTGCAGAAATTATTCCATAATATCAAGAAAGGTTGAATCCCTCTCGACTCATTCTATGAAGCCTGTATCACCTTGATACCAAAGCCAGGAAAGGACACAGCAAAAAAGAAAACTACAGACCAATATTCCTTATGAACATAGATGCAAAAATCCTTGATAAACTACTAGCAAACAGAATTCAACAGCATATCAAAAAAATAATCCACATGACCAAGTGGGCTTCATCACAGTGATGTGAGGATGGTTCAACATATGCAAATTGATAAATGTTATTCACCACATAAATAGAATCAAAAACAAAGATCATATGATCATCTCAATATGTGCAGAAAAAGCATTCAACAAACTTCGGCACACTTTCATGATTAAAAACCCTCAAAAAACTAGGCATAGAATGAACATATCTCAAAATTATAAAAGCCGTATATGAAAAACCCACAGCCAGCATCATACTGAATGGCAAAATGTTGAAAGCACTCCCACTAAGTACTGGAACAAGGATACCACCATCACCACTTCAATTCAACATAGTGCTGTTAGTCCTAGCCAGAGTAATTAGGCAAGAGAAAGAAATTAAAGGTATCCAAATTGGAAAAGAGGAGGTCAAACTATCACTTTTTGAAGATGATATGATTTTATATCTAGAAAACCCTAAAGATTCTATCAAGAGACTCCTGGAATTGATAAATAAAGTCAGCAAAGTCTCAGGTTACAAAATCAATGTACACAAATCAGTAGCATTCCTATACACCAATAACAATCAAGGGGAGAGTCAAATTAAAGACTCAATACCATTCACAATTGCTACAAAGAAAATAAAATACCTAGGAATATACTTAACCGAGAAGATGAAAGATCTCTACAAAGAAAACTGGGAAACACTGAGGAAAGAAATTGCAGATGATACAAACAAGTGGAAAAACATATCATGCTCATGGATCAGTGGAATCAACATTGTTAAAATGTCTATACTACCCAAAGTGATTTACATATTCAATGCAATCCTCATCAAAATACCAACATCATATTTCACAGATCTAGAAAAACTAATTCTATGCTTCATGTGGAGCCAGTAAAGACCCCGAATAGTTAAAACAGTCTTAAGCCAAAAGAGCAAGTCTGGAGGCATCACGATACCAGACTTCAAACTACACTACAAGGCTACAGTAACCAAGAAAGCATGGTATTGGCACAAAAATAGAGACATAGACCAATGGAACAGAACAGAAAACCCAGATGTAAAATCATCCACATACAGCCAACTGATTTTTGACAAAGCAGACAACAATATACACTGGGAAAAAGAATCCCTACTGAATAAATGGTGGTGGGAAAATTGGTTAGCCATATGCAGAAGAATGAAACAGGATCCATATCTCTCACCACTCACAAAAATTAATTCAAGATGAATAAAGGACTTACATGTATGGCATGAAATCATAAGAATTCTAAAACAAAATGTTGGAAAAACTCTTCTAGATGTTGGCTTAGGCAAAGAATTTATGATGAAGACCCCAGTGGCAATCACAGCAACAACAAAAATAAATAGATGGGACTTGATTAAATTGAAAAGCTTCTTCACAGTCAAGAAAATAATTAATGAGCAAATAGACAACCTACAGAATGGGAGAAAATATTCACAAGCTATACATTCAATAAAGGACTAATAACCAGAATTTACAAAGAACTCAAGTAAATCAGCAAGAAAAAAATCAAAATCAAACAACCCCATTAAAAAGAGAGCAAAAGACATGAACAGAAGCTTCTCAGGAGAAGATAGACTAATGACTAATAAACATAAGAAAAAATACTCAATGTCACTAATCATCAGGGAAATGCAAATCAAAACCACAATGAGATATCACTTTACCCCAGTCAGAATGGCTTTTATTAAGAAGTCCAAAAACAATAGATGCAGACATGGATGCAGAGAGAAAGGAACGCTTATACGCTGTTAGTGGAACTGCAAACTAGTACAACCTCTATGGAGAGTAGTATGGAGATTAACTCAAAAAACTAAAAGTTGACCTACCATCCAACAATCCCACCACTGGGTATTTATCCAAGGAAAAGAAGTCATTTCATCAAAAAGACACCTGCACTCATATGTTTATTGCACAATTCACAATTGCAAAGATGTGGAATCAACCCAAATGCTCATCAATTCATGAGTGACTTAACAAAATGTGGTATATGTATACCACAGAATACTACCCAGCCATGAAGAAGGATGACTTAATAATGCCTTTTGCAAAAAGCTGGATGAAACCATTGTCCTAAGTGAAGTATCTAAAGAATGGAAAAACAAACACCACATGCACTCACTATTAAATTGGAACTAACCGATGAGCACACATATGCATAGAGGGAAGTAAATCTCGAAGGCAATCAAGCAGGGGGCACAGGGGAGGATGGGATGGGTGAAAACCTACCTAATGGGTGCAATGAACATTATCTGGGTGACGGGAACACTTTTAACGCTGACTCAAGCATTACAAAAGAGATCCACGTAACCAAAAACATTTGTACCTCCATAATACTTTTAATAAATAAATAAATGGATTTTTACCCGTGTGATTTTCTCACAATTGGTATTTAGTAAATATTGGTTCACTAAATTGTACAGATCTTCTAAATGTTGACCCATTTCATTACACCATAGCAAAAAAATTAATATTACCACTGGTTTTGTCAGTGAAACTGTTTTGTTTTGTTTTTTTCTGTGAATCTGTGGCAGAGAAGTGCGTGAAAACTAGCACAGTTTGGTGCACCACCTTGATTTGTGCTAAGGCAGAAGCAGTTTTACCCACTGTTGGTTTTGCACCAGTGTGCAAATGTCAACAGAGTGATAAATGCAAGGAACATCTTCAGGTTATTATGAAAATAGTTTTCACCTCACAGACCCCTTGCAAGGGTTTTGGGATTCCTTAGCATGCCGGCCCATGCTTTGAGAAGCACTGCATTCACATGACACTGCAAATACATGCAGTCACCTTTTTGACTTGTTTGCAATTTCTAGATAACCTTCCTTACCACCTCTGACTTTAAATAAACAGAAATCATTGACCCAAGTTGGGACCAGAGGAGGCAGTAGGAAGGCAGGTGGGGCTGTCGCTCCCTGATGTACGAGATGTTTTGAGCAAGACCACTCTGAAGAAGGGATGTTTTCTCCAAATTTGGCTCTGCAGGAGAGAGTGTATGATCAAAGCAGGCGATAACTCAGGGAAATCTTCCTTCTGTGAGCAGATCTGACAACCCAAATGCAAGCTTGGGTGGGCAGTCAAATGCCAGTTAACCAGTAATCAACAAAGTTAATTAGCAGATAATCACCATCCCTTAGGGTGTAGGCTACTACTCCACAACTCTCACAGATATATTAATTTCCAAAAAGAACAAACAACCCAACGCTTTAGACATTGGTGTGGATACAGGCCTTTGTCTCAAGGCTGTGAATACTACGCTAACGACGTCTCCTTTAGGACGGCGGCCCCTGCAGCCCTGTGCTCAGTGTTTCCCAGCCAGAGTCTGGGGAGTGGGGCGGGGTGAGGGACGCGGCTGACGGGACCAGGCACGCACCATTCGCCCCGATCTCCCTCGCCCGCAGCCCGGCACAAAGAGCCAGGCCCTGCACGCTGGGCAGGACCCGGGCGCAGCGCACACGCAGTCCGGGAGGAGGGAGGATTTAAAGAAGGAATTGCACGATTGAACGCATAATTACAAACAGATTGAGTGCCCTGAGAGAAAGGAAGGTGGCACCATGAGAATGGATTTTAAAAACGAAACTGCCCTGGGCTGAGGTCTGTAATTATAGTTTCTGGGGAGAAACGTCTTCTGCTCTGTGAGCTAGACTCCGGGTAGGAGCTCACCGTCCCAGGATGCGCGGGGAACAGGGGTCACCCGGGAGCAGGTCCTGGGTCAGGCAGAGCATGGCACAGTGACAGTGCCAGCAAGCAGAGAGAACGAGGGGCACGAGGTCTGAGGGGAGAAGGGAGCCAGACCAGGCCTTGCAGACCCGGCGAAGGACGCGGGTCATCACGCTGAGAACCGGGGCCGCCAAGAGGGCGGTCAATAGGGTCTGGTGCCGTGATGCAGTTTGCGCTAAAAATCCTAATAGCACTGACGGTGCAGAGCGGAGGGCGGTGGGAGGCGCCAGGGCCCGGGAAGGAAGACAGCGCAGGAGGCCTTGCGGCGTCAGGGAGAAGGGTTAGTGGCGTGGCCCGGGCTGGTGATGGGGAGGGAGAGAATGATGCATTCCATAAACACCGAGGGACGGAAAGGATTGGAGGGTGGGAGCAGAGGTAGAAAGGACAGCGCCTCCCCTCAGCTGTGGTTTGCATGGTTAGATGGCTGTTAGCGGTCACTGGAGGAGGCCGGGTTGGGGAGGAAGCTCCAGAGTTGGCCTTGGCGGGGAGCTCCAGGTGTGACCTAGGACGGAGGAGGAGTCTGGCGTGTGGGTTTGGAGCTCGCGACAAGGTCTGGACTGGACATGCACTCGGGTGATTTTAGCCACAGATGTGGAAGGCACTGGCCAGGAAAAAAAGAGAGAAAAGAAGAAAAACAGAGGGAAGGCAAGGGAAGAGAAGAGGATGAGAGAGAAAAGAAACTAGAGAAGGAGAAAGAAGGAAGAGAAGGAGGGGAAGGAGGCCCAGGAGAAAAAGGACAGGAAGAGGCACACCAGCACCTAACGGCCACACAGAAAAGGATGATTCTGCAAAGGCAACAGTGTAAGGAACAGGGATCAGAGGAGTGTGATACCGCAGAGGGCAAGGGAAGGGAGGGTGCAGGCAAGGGGGAGCCGTAGGTTGTGTCAAGGCTACAAGGAAACACAGGTTGACTTCAGGCTACAGGAGCCCGGGGGATGCCCTCCCCTCCTGCCTCCCCTGCACTGCGCCCTAGCCTGGGTGTCTCTCTCCTCCGCTGGGCCACAGTCCTCCTAAGGGCAGGGAGCAGGACCACTGGTGACAGCTGTACCCCCAGCACACAACACACTGTTGTCACCAAGGAGGTAGTAAGCAAACGTCTGGTGAATGGAAGAATTGGACTAGAGCTGTTCCAGCAACAGAACAGACAGGCAGGAAGGAAGCGCCTGAAGAAAGAATAGATAGGCACAGGAATCTCAGAGGATCTTGGAAGGCTCTTCAAACCTAAGGCAGTCCTAACCCATGTGGTTGAGGGGGAATGAGGAAAAACCAACATCCCAGTAGCTCATGAGACCTTACACTTAAAAGGTAAAACCCCAGCAACCTCAGCAACCTTGAATGGCACGTTCCTGTATGATGTTGAATTACTCAGTTTAACACGTGCCCCTGCCCTCAGGGCGCTTTCCACCAAGCTGAGAAAGAAAGACTGTCAGGGATCAAACAGGAAGAGAATAATAGGCAACGGAACAGCAGGTCTGACAGAGCAAGGGAAATCCCGACAGTAAAACAGTGCCAGGTCGCCTGGGGCTGGGCACTGAGTGCGACACATGGAGACGGAAGCCTAAGAAAAACGGGTGTGATTCTCCTCGAGAAAAATGACAGACATGCCAGTGGAGAGGGAATGGAAATAAACAAGAAATTTCGAAAAGAAGAAATATAAATGTGCAAGCACATATGATATATAGTCCAAGTCACCGGTTACCAAAGAAAAGCAAGTTAAAGCAATGAGATAGAGTGTTTCAACTCAAAGTAAAAAGGATATTTAATTCAAAATAGCAGCAGCCTGTCTTGCCAAGGGTGTAGGGAAATGGGCACATGGTCACCGCTGGGGGAGTGCCATCAGCACAGCACTCCCTGCAGGGCAGCTGGACACCACGCAAGCAGACAGTTAGATGTGGACTGTAATATCCCCTCTGGAAATTCATACAAAGAAGGTCATTAAGGAGGGGAACAAAGATTCAGTCATAGGGGTGCTCACTGCAGTACTACTTGTTATGGTAAAAAGTTGGAAATAACCTACATCTCCAAACAGAGGGTGTTTAGTTATATAAATTACGTATACAACAGACTTTTATGAAATGTACTAAAAA
Organism: Lemur catta; assembly: GCF_020740605.2. Lineage (NCBI taxonomy): Eukaryota > Metazoa > Chordata > Mammalia > Primates > Lemuridae > Lemur > Lemur catta. Next base: position 94,867,506 of record NC_059135.1, on the reverse strand, counting down.
CATTATCTTACAGAAATACTTTTAATGTGAGAAGATAGTCATAATATATTAAGTACAAAAAACAGACTACAGAGCAACATGCATATTATAGTCTGATTTTATAAGCGTAGGTGTATGTGTGTGTGCCTAGAAAGAGACCTGGAAGGCTACGCGCCGTTATGTCAGCAGAAGTTGTCTTTAGGTGGGTACGATTTTGAATATTCTAAAGCTCTTCGCACTTGTCTGTGTTTTCTGACTTTTCTGTTAATAAGCTTTAGAAATGAGATTTTAAATAAAAATTTTTCTGATAAACTAGGCAGAACATTCCAGGTGGAAAAACAGACGAGCAAAGTCACAGAAGGGGACTCAGAAGGTGAGAAGCTCATGCAGTGAGGACAGAGTGAAAGCCAGGCAGGTGGGAGGAGAGGGGTCCCCTACCCTCACTGAGTTTAGTGCAGGCACAAAAGGCCCGCTGAACGTAAAGAGAGGGGAAGGTTTCAGTCCCGGAATAGAAGTGTTTGTTCAAACTTCTTTCTTTTTTTTTAATTTCAGACTATTACAGGGGTACAAACGCTTTGGTTACATCTTGCCTTTGCACCCCCCGAGTCAGAGCTACAAGCGTGCCCATCCCCCAGACAGTGCGCACTGCAGTTATTAGGTGTGAATTTACCCACCCCCTCTGCGGCCCCCCACCTGCCCGACACCCGATGAATGTTCCTTCCATATGTGCACTTAAGTGTTGACCAATTAGTGCCAATTTGATGCTGAGTACATGTGGTGCTTATTTTCACATTCTTATGATACTTCACTTAGAAGAATGAGCTGTTCAAACTTCTTTAGGACTCTTAATCCATCTTGTTCGGGAACAAATCTAAGGTCCCTTGGAAATATGCTTGCGAATTTCAGCCATCCTTCACGCCCCAGGCTCCACGCTCAGCTCCTGCAGCGGCTGTCCCAAGGCTCAGCCTGGGTGGGTGTGTGTTGTTTGGCCAGTTCAGTACCTTCTCTTGTCGTTTTGTTTGTTTGTTTGTTTGTTTGTTTTTAATGTGAATGCTTTAGGCAGGACTTACGCTCTCCAGTTAGGAACCACAGTGCCTCCTTTCTCTCTTTCTTTTCACCACAGTGGCTTCACACCTTCTTCCTGGTCCCTGAGGGCACTGGGGTTGACACTCTACCGTAGGGGAAAGAACATGAGATTTGGAGCCACACAGACAAGAGTTCCAGTCCTGCCGTAAACTATGCAAGCGAGAACCAGCTCCTCAGTTTCCTCAATCGCCTCCGCCTTGCACTGGGACTCTGGATACTGAGTCTTGCTGCCTGGCCATCACCTACCTGTCAGGTGAGGCCAGGGAAGGGTCTTCCTGGCCAGGGCACATTGTCAAGGGCCCAAATCAGGATAAATGTGGGGAGAAAGTGCCTCTCCCTGGATTCAGCGGAGGAATGGACTAGAAATCCTAAGAATGAAAAGCAACAGACGGTCAGTGGTGGGGTAAACGAATCTAAACCAGGTGCCCAGTCCCATGGAAAGCCAGGAGAAGATACACCCAGGCAGTGTGTCGAGAGGATCACAAGCCCAGACAGACCCCCAAATAGAGGGACTGGGGGCTCGCTGTAAGGCCTGAGCTTGCCCGGGCACACCCAGCACACGGCCAGAGGCCAGAGCAGAACGAGGCACCGGCTCTCTCCTTCCCACACCGGCCACCACTTTGGCTGAGGGGGCTACTTACCGCCCTGGACTTGCAGCAGTCGTCTTTTTCTCCCCAGCCACCTGGGATAATTTCCAGGTTCTTCCACCACGTGAAGTGATCACATCCAGCCCCCAGTGAAGGCCTCCCTTGCCCAGCCAATCCGTAGGCCGATTTCTCTGCCAAAGTATCACAGGCCTCCCTTCCCAATGCCTCGGACCCTCACTGCCACTCCTAATCACCCAGTGTGGACACTGCCGTGTTCCTGAGGGCTGGTGTGGTCTCCCTGGCTGTGCTGTGAGTCCCATAAAGGCAGAAATGTGTGCCACATTGGGTTACATGGCCTAATAGCTGAAAAACACTTTGTCACAACCTGGTAAAGATGAACACACAATTCCCATGGGTCAAAACCCATGACCCAGCAATCCCTGTCCCCGTTTCACCTTAGAGAAACGTCTGCTGACGTACACCAGGAAACTGTGCCAGAGTGTTCACAACACTTTTCCAATAGCAAAAACCCTAGAAACGACCACGTTGGCCCCCTCCAGTAGAATGAGTGAATAAATGTTGGCATATTTCTTTAGTGGAATACAATATAGCCATGAAAATCAACACAGGCACACACCAACACGGCGGATTGAAGCATACCATCAAATGAAAGGAGCCCACATGAAACTGGAAGTTTCAATTAATATAAAGGCAAAAGCAGGTAAAACGAAATACTATATTGTTGAGGGATGTAGATAAATGTGATGAAACTGTAAAAAAAAAACAAGGAATGATTAACACAAATTTAGGATAGCACTTCCCACTGGGGACAGGAGGCAGAGGCAAGCCGGAAGAACAGAGATCTGTGAAAGTAGCAGTCCCCAACCTTTTTGGCACCAGGAACCAGTTTCATGGAAGACAATTTTTCCAGGGACAGGGGCAGGAGGGGAGCAGAGGCAGGGGGCTGGCCGCAGAGCTCTGCGGGGATCACCATTTTAAAGAACTGGTACTGTTCTATGCTCTACATGGATGTCTGTTCTATTATTATTCTTTAAACTACAAATATCTACCACATATGCCATTTTTTATGACTGATCTAGTTCACAATTTAAAAAGTAAAAAAAATATATATACACAAAATAACTCGATAGCATTCGGCACCATGTTGGATATAGAATTATGTTTTGTTTTGTTTCTGACAAAAGAAAAGTCTTTGCAAATAAAGTTTGAAAATGATGGGGAAAAAAACAAAAATGTAGAAAGGATAAATCTATATTTTACAGACTAGAAAACTACACAATATGAACTAAATGGAAAAAAACAATAACAAAAACAAAAAGCACCCTACCACCATTATTTTCTATATCTCAGCTTAGCTTGCTCTTGAACTCCTATTGATCGAAGCCTACCTCTAAATGCTCGATCTTGTCAGTCGAAGGTATTTGGATAATTAGTCTTCCTGAATGTCTCCTCTCCTTGAGAATGGGCCCGCTTCTTCCTGCTCCCCCAGTGGCATGTGGGTGCTGGGGAGGGTTACAGTCCTGGTGCTCTGGGAGAGTGGCTGGCTCCCAGCTGGACCCACCGCGAAAGTCGGCATCTGTGGCAGGTGGGAGGAGGGACCCATGGCCTGCAAGCCTGTGGCTCTTCCCCACCAACCAACCCTCTTGCTGGGGCTGCTGTTCTTTGGAGAGCCCAAGGCTGCCATCATCTGCATTGGGGATCCCAGCTTCAAGTGACAGCCGGCCCAAGCCCCTGGGAACCTGAGAATCACGTCTCACACCCACCCCCAAGCACTTCTTCTTTGCTTTCAGGTGCCAGGTGAGAAGCAGCCTCCCCCTAGTTTTTTCTGAGAGGTACATACATAGTCTTCCCAAGCCATTACTGTAGAAGCTTGGACAAACCTGGGACTCCCCCACACCCTTCTAGAAGCCTCTGTTTATCTGCCTCCTCCCCATGGAAGGATGGGAGCAAATCTAGAATGCTTAAATCTACATCCTTACCCTCCACTGTCTTCCTCAGCCCAGCCCCTCCATGGGAATATTCTTCACTGCTCCTCTGCTGACTCCACGGCCAACACCCCACCCTCGTGCTGACTCTTCATACGCATTAGTCGTGCTTAGGTTTGGCTGCCATTGATAAAAGACCTGAAGATGTTTTTCACTCACATATAGGTTAGCATATCAGTTGCCTATGGCTGCACAAATTACCACAAAGGCAGTGGCTTTAAACAACAGGAAGTTATTATCTCACAGCATCCACAGATCCGAAGTCCAGGCACGGTGCAGCTCAGCTGAGTCCTCTGCTCAGGACCTCTCAGCCCTGAAATCCACTTTGGCTTTCAAAGTGCTGGCTGGGCTATGTAGAGGCTCTGGGGAAGAATCCATTTCCAAGTGCATCTAGGCTGTTGGCAGATTCAGTCCACTACAGCTGTAGAACTGAGGTCCCATGTCCTCCACACATGGGCCTCTTCATCTTCAAGCCAATAATGCACGATGAATCCTTCTCAGGCTTCAAATCTCTGAATCCCCCTTCTGCTACCAGCTGTAGGAAGATCTTTTCTTTCAAAGGCTCAAACAATTTATACTAGGTCCACTAGTTAATCCAGGATAATCCTCCTGTGTTAAGGTCAACTGATTAGTACCTTAATTACATTTTGCCAAGTAATGCAACATGATCGTGGGATAACCCCAGTGGTAAAAGTCATGGGGCCAAAGCTCTGCTTCCCACAGCTGGAAAAGCAACTCTGTCCTAGTAAGTGCTCAGAACCTGGGCTCCTGTCTGCCTACCACTCCATCACCCCTGGGGAGGGACCCCATCCCCAAAGTCCAGGAGTCCGCATCCACATGCCAAAGCAGGGGGGTCCAGGCTTCATTCCAACTAGGTTTTGAGGAAGATTCTCAGCAGCTGCCATGCAACACTTTCTTCCAACTGATCCGACTTTGTGACTTTCAGATATCCTCGCCTGGCTTCGGGAGGCTGGGCACGGTAGCTTTATTCTGGCTGGCAGGGTGGCCAGATAGAAACTCTACCACTATGAAAAAGAGGGAGAGTGGTTACTTGGGGGAAATACATAAAAACAACCCAGAGAAAGCCAATAATACCCCGTTTTCCCTCTTGTGAGCTTGGTTGTCCAGACTTTAAAACCTATAGTTTGAAACTCAAGCTAAGAACTGGCATTTTTGTTCCAGGCAATGGTGCCTTCTCCCTGCCTCAGGCAATCAGTCTCAGCCTCCAAGCCCAGATTTACTGGCAGAAAAGCTGAGGAGAGATGAATTTAGGAAGAAGATCATTGTCACACCACATTTGAATGCAGAAGATAGGAGAGGAGCTCTGTCTCCCAATGTGCGCCTCCCACCGCCGTCTGGAAGTATTTGACGTGAAGCTTTCCATGTGCTTGTACAACGGGAAAGGAAGGAACATAGCAAGGCCACCTTTCATGCAAGTATTTGGTCTCAAGCTCTGCAAGTATAGTCCCAGTTGCAAAGCCTAAAACAAGCATTTTTTTTTTTTGTCTTTTCCAGAAAGGAAAAATGACAACCCATGATGTCATGCAATCGTTAACCCCTCCAGCATGCAGAAAAATCACAAAAATGGAGCCTACAATCTGGGTGAGCAATTTTCCAGTTCCAGCAATGCTTAAGCAATACGGTGGTCAGAGCCCGTCACAAGTGGCCAGAGCCCTCGGTTGCAGCTCCGCATGACTGTAAGGGTCACAGAGCTGGTTCATTACCAGTCAGGGCCAGAAGGAGACACCTGGGCTGGAACCCTAATCGGAACACTCCCGGGGACAGTGCAGGTTTCATGATGCAGACTGGTGCTTCAAGCAGTTTAGTTTTTCCTGATTGCTGCTTCTTGGAAAGACTAATAAATTAGTAATTTCTGAACCTAGAGAAAAGGGGGAAAACCCAGAAACTTTTGATTCTGATGAATCTGAATGTGCAAAGTGGCTCAGCTACTTTCTAACTGTGAGCAGTTCTTAGCAACACAATTTAGACAATAAGTTTCAAAGTCTTCATTTCTGGGATTAAGACAGTAACATATATCTTCCATTCCTAGAGTCCTAGTTTAAGGCTCTGAGTTCATGTATGTGACATTCTAGGAACACTAGCAGATGCCCGGTGCCATCGGTAGTTATAGACATTGTCATTGTAACATGCTGGATTAGGATTGCATCATCGGTAAAAGTTAGTGTGGCCGGGCTCTGCGGCAAAGGGGTTTGATTTGACAATCCAAGCTACTCCTCCCAACCAAGATTCACTGGGTATTGTCAGAGGGCCAAGATGCCAATGTTGAGTTGCAGGATGGCGTGGCTCTCATACGACAGTCTGTCCAGAGTGCAGGGAACACCACAGATAACTGCATGAAAGGCACTTCAATCTTGTTTCTTACACCCAGGAAATGCTGCAATGTAAAAACCTTACCTGCTCTGCCTCTGATGAAAATGGGCAGCTAGCAGATACTGTTGGATACCTACGTGCCATTCCTTACCACAACAATGCCCGTGGCAAGGTATCCCCACATCCCCACCCGCCACCACCCCACTTGGTGTGGCCCGGATGACCCAGGGCCAGGCACAGGACTTTCTCCTAAGTATCAGAAGAACACCAGCAGGTGTCTGGAGAAATTCTTACTGCAACTACAGGCTGTGGTGTTCGGGACACCCCCACATCCTCAGATCGAGACTGACCCTCAGCAAGTCTCACAAGCTCCCAGTGCTGCTGATGCTGCCAACCCAGCGACCACAGAGCTGAGAACGGCCGCTCCAGGGCAGTAGCCAGCAAACTGCAAGCTGACAGTGGGCCAAATGCCACTGCCACCTGTGTGCAGACAGCCATCAAACTACAAATGGTTTTTACATTTTTGAATGGTTAGAGGGAGGGGGCAGGGAATGGGGGAAGCATTTTTATGACAGTAGAAAATTATATGAAATTCAGATTTCAGTGTCCATAGGTAAAGTTTTATTGAAACGCAGCCATGCCCGTTCACTCAAGTATGGTCCACGGCTGCCTTTGTGCTACCGTGGCGGAGCTGGGGACTTGCAACAGAGACCACAGAGCCCAGAAATGTTTACTATGTGGTCCTTCATGGAACGTGCTTTCTCTAGGGTACACAAATGGCTTCATGGAACACCTGAGGGAGAAGGGTGATTCTCACACAGCCTGGCTTCCTGCTCTCTGCCCTGTGCTCTGTGTTCATCTTAAGATGGGTGCTTTACAAAGAATAACTTCTTTAATGTTTAGGTAGTAATAAAAGGAAAAGATACATATTTTTAAGATGCCTTTAATCTTTCTCTTTCTGCTCCTATTCAAATGAAAGCAATTACAGGGCAGAGGCCCGCTAAGAAGTGTGACGATTTATACAAAATTAATGTCACAAGAGATTGAAGCAAATTATTTATTAAAGTCACCCACATAATCAGATAGTAGCAAATAGAAAGAAAAATAAATCTACAAACCTATGGTTCCTAGTCAGTATTTCATTTTAGTTTACATTTAAATGATAACACATCTTGTGGCAAATTATTTCAGACTTTTTCTACCAGGAAAAAGGGGAAGAAAAATGCACTTATTGAAGGAAACCTCTGCAAGAGGCAAAAGTGATAAACTTCCCCAAGCCTATTTACAAATGCAGTCAATGAAACAGAATTTTAATGAATTGTGCCACATAATCTGGCGGTTAATGAGCTGCAAAAGCCTTTGTCAATTGCAGTGACTGGGAACTAACTCTTTCAGTTTCAAGATCAATAAGAATTCTTGGCTCTGCACTACCCAAAAGGGAGCTCTGGGGAGAAAGGAAGTTGTCAGAGGAATGTCATCTCCACAGGTCGCAGCAGCAAGGCCGCCGCCATCTGTTTTCTGCACCCCCTCCCCCTTTGTATTTAAATCCTGACTTCAGACTGAGAGGGAGAGAAAGACAGTTTGGAGATCAAACAGCACAGCTCCTATGAAACGCCAATACAAAATGACAACAAAAAGGCTTGAATGACTCTAAAAATATCTCCCAATATTTTAGAAGCTGTACTGAGTCCAGCTGCTGGTGTGGACCTTTGGGAAGGTGTAAAGCCCTTGACATTGAGTGTTCTTGATAAACAAAGGTAATAGGCAGTGTGGGTTGTTGAGGATTAAACACTAACCTAAGGTATCCTGCTAATTCCAACCTCCATAACACTTCTTTTATCTGCTGTTTTCATTTCGTCAGCTTCAAATAGTCACATTCTTTTCCAGAGGTCTGGGATTTGCAATTATTGTGTTATCCATATCCGTTACCCAGAGTTGTTGCTAGGGAGATGTGGCCATTGCAATGATCCTAATGCCACAGGACTTAAGACATCCCAGGTGGACAACACAATCATCAACAGCAGGTCAGCAGCATCTGCCTAGTACCTACTATTTGGGAACAATGAGGAATCTGGGAAGGTAGAGGTGAATGAGACCTCAAATCCACCCTTAATTTGCTCTTAGAGTGCTGGAGGAGAAAGAGACTTACGCTTGTTGAATGAATTAGTAGACAATTGGGCTACAGATTTCTTGTTCAACAGAGGTCTTAAAAAGGTTTTATTTCATGGTAGGGACCCAGTGGATACTTTTTAATAGAGTGGCAAGAAACCTGCATGCCATTTTGACATACATAGACTAAGTGAAGCTGCTGCTACCACACCATCCTCCCACACCCAGTCTTGGAGTTTACTCATTGGCAATTTCCACTGCACCTGTATTTTCATCCATTAAGGTACTCTCTGTGGCTTCAGGTATGGGACAATTAGCAAAAGCCACAAGAAAGCAATTTCAGGAGAGGAAAGCCCCATAAAATGTGAAAAATTAAAGTGGTTCTGAATGTTGCATTCAGAAAATTGCCACAGGCAATCCCATTCTGTCAACAGAATGTTCCACTTGGCTGCAACCAAGACACAGGTGAAATATTTTGACATGTGGCAAGGCAGGAAAAGGGAGAATAGAGTACTGAGGGAACTGGGCTGCCCCAAATCACCCAGCATTTGTTCTTATAGTTAGTCTATGAATATTTCAGACTTTAGACTATGAAGAGATTAAAAAAGTACCGTTCTTGTCCTCAAGGAGTTTACAGTCTAGCCAAAGAGGCAGGCTTGTGTACAGATATTTGAAACAGAAGGGGGAATGAAGAAATTCCTACAAGCTGTGCATGGCTGAAGACCAGAAAAGAGGTGAGACTTGCTTCTATTGAAGAAGCTCTGAAATGCAATAGCAGCTCTTCTGAAATAAGGCAAACCAGTAACGCACAGACTGCAGTGGAAGAGGCTCATCCCATGAGGAGACACTTTGGACCCACAGCCCAGATTTGCCCTCCTATGGCTACCTTCACCTTGGACTTGGGGACAGGGAAAGGAATGCTTTTACTAACCAGACCCAAGTGTAATGTGAAATCTTTCCCTCAGGTGCCACTGCACAGCAGAGGCAAGGCCGAATATTCACACAAGACTCAACTCAAGTGTCAAGGGTAAAAAAAAAAAAAAAAAACCTTTGAAAATGAATATCCCAGATTATCAAACTCAGTGACCTCATCTTTCACTTTTAGCCCCCCTTCCCATATAGGAGCTCCCCTTTCCTGGCCCTGCCACATGTCTTTGGAGTGGGCACCATTTCGACATCACCGGGAGGAGCCCGTACCTCTCCTTCAAATCTGGATCCAAGAAGAGATGTTATTAGAGAGGAGAATTTCCTGCCTACAAATTTACCACTGGTTTCTTCTCCAAAAGCTACCTTGAAGGACCCTAAAATGAGCACCTTCTGGAGAGAATTCCTACCTGCCCACAGGGTCACACGTTGCTGCAGATGGCCACACCTGCACACAACACAACAGCCAGGCTTGGGGTGTGGAGACTTAGACATGCAGAGTTGGAGGTGAGCAGGTGCAGGCAAAGATGTTCATTTTCTTCCACACTTGTGCTGGCACCAGGAGACCGTCTTTCAATGCCACTAACTCAAACTGCAGAGAAGGATGTGCTGCTGTTTTGCTATCTTTAAATGTTGAAAAGTCGCATCTCTTGGCCCCTCTCCTTCCAATCCAATTAGAGTCCTCTCTCTGGCTCTCAAAGCCCCCAGTGGCTTCCCCTCCTGTCCCTCTACCGCATCCACTCCGGACCCACCTACTCACAGGAGCCTCTTCCGTCCTCAGCCAGGCTGATCTCGGAAACAATTATTCATCATCACTTCTAAGGAATCAGGTGCGGTCCTCGGGACTGAGGAAACAAGCTCCAGTGAGACGTGGCCATCGCCTTCAGAGGGCCCGCCACCAGCGAGGGCCAGGGGGACCTGGCAGAACAGCACAGGCCAGAGGCACAGGAGGCGCAGGCTCAGGGGTCCTGTGCGCAGGTGAGCCGGGATCAGATGGTAAAAAAGGAGGAGGATGGCACCCAAGCAAAGGGCTGGGCTGTGCAAAGGCCACCAAGACAGAGCGTGGAAGAGCCACGGCCTGCTCCGGGTGGCAGGAGCCGCAGTTCTGAGGGTGGGCTAGAAAAGATGGGGTGACACTGCCAAGCCAGCGCCAGCCCGAGAAGGATCCGGTGAGATTTGCATTTCCAGAGAGCACCCTGGTGGCCCTGGGGAGGCAGTCTGGGGAGAGGAAGGCAGACTGGAGGGCAGCTCCGGGACTGTCACCCTGGTCCTGGTGGAGCTGCTGAGGCCAGCGGGATGGCAGCGAGCCCAGCATCAGGACGGGGAGGCTGGGTCTGGGCAATTAACATGCAGCGTTTGGGGACTGGCAGAAGCTCAGGCGTGTAGGGAAGGCAGGGACGTGTGTGCTCTTCCTCTGCTCCTCTGCACCCGTGGTCCCCCCGCCTGAAATGCCCCCCACAACCTCATCTCCCCAGACCTGGCACCACTCTCACCTGCCCCAGGAAGTCGTCCCTCACAGCCGCCACCTGCTCTTTCCTTTCTCCACCACACGCTGTCACGACCACCCGGTTGGAGGCTGAACAAGGCGGCGGTGCCCTTGTCCACACTGCTCGATGTGACTATCCGTGGGGCTCCCTCCCCACATGGCTTCTTGAGCATCTTTTACCTCCCTCAGTGTCATCTCATCCCCATTTGCATGTGCACGTGCCACACGGCAGTTTGGGTGGATGCAATAACAACTGGCTATCAAATCATCCTCACTTCTGAGAGCCAGGTGTTACCAAGCATCTCTCCACCCACCTCCCTATCTGTCCACAGCTATTCCTATACCTGTGGTATAGATTCTCGTCCTTCTGTCCCTCGGGGCAACCCTTCAGGATAGGGAGAGTTGTCTGCTTGCAGAACCAGAACCAGGAGCTAGTGTGTTATATCAGACACTGTGACGGCCTGAAATGGTGCCTGCTTGTGAGTTAACAAGTTAGCCTGCCACCATTTTATATGCACATCGTGACAAAAGACACGAGACACCTGGGTCAGAGAAAAACGCAGCAGCCAGAGCAATATCTTGCATTTGTTTCTTTAAATTCCAACCTCTGCGAGGGGACATGGTGAGGACCGAGGGTGCCTGCACATCACAGGAGAGGAATCTGGAAAGGATAAAACTCTGATCTCAGATAGGGCTGCTGGAATCCGCCATTCTCAGAGAGAGAGAGAGAGCGCTTTTTTTTTTTTTCTGACTTGGAATGTAAGCAAATCCCTTAAGGGAGAGGAGTGGGACTTACCTATCCTGAAATGTCTCCAGAGAAGGAGGCATCAGTCATCCCTAGGCTTTATTATCTCTAGTTTCTACGGCTGTTTCTTATTCAAAATGCTTGAACAGACAGTCTGAGAAACGTAGGAACATCAACATTGAGTCATTACCTGCTGTTCCTCACCTTGTCCCCAGATGGTGCATGGTGGTTTCTTGGTTTATAGTTCCCGGTTCTAGGACCGTGTCACCTTTCCCAGGGCTGGCCCTGTGCAGCCAGAGCCAATTGCCAATGACTACCATCTACCTAACACGAGCACGAACCATGCTTTAAGCACCAGAAGCTTTACAAACCGTATTTCTAATCCCCACAACATCCCCGGAAGGTAGGTGTCATCGTTCCTGCTTAAAAGACGAGGAAGTTCTGACTTGGAGGTGAGTGTCTTGCTCATTACTACACTATAAATGGCAGAAGCAGGATTCTTTGCCAGGTCGGTCTGAAAAGCACATTCTGTGCTTTTCTTCTGCTTTTATAGCCTCGAGAGTCTCCATGGGTCCGTAAAGAGGTCAGGCTCTCTCTGTCTGGGTGGAGGGAGTCAAGTCGCTGCCTTGCTTACTATTAATTAAGAAGAAAGCCATTACTTCACTAGACCCTTCCTAGCAAGATGGCCTTTTAAGAATAGCAATTAAGAGCCTACATTTTATAAGCAGAACCAATTCAACGTGGAGGAGGACAAGATAAAAGGAACAAGCTAATTAGCTTAAAATGCCATGCTACCTTTGCTACAAAAAGGAGTTTTAAAAAATCCAAGCACCTTAAGAAAATTAAAACAACATCCAGGCAGCTTCCTACATGCATACAAAACACAACCGCAAGATTACAGCCGCAAATGCCAAAGCTTCTTACGATAATGTCATTACTTTTCCAGGCACTGAGCAGATGGGGACAGTGCAGACAGCAGCAGCTGGTGGAGCAGGGGCCCCTCAGAGCTGCGACCGCAACCTGCTCCGCTAGCACCGCGCCTGTCCCAGCCCACCCACATCGCCAGCCCACGAGAACTTTGGGCCACAGTCAAACTGGCTTGCAAAGAAAAGCCTGGAAATATTTGTTTTATGGTTATTGTTTCCAAATCCCTACCATCCAACTAGCATTCCTCTTTCATGGGGTCAAAACCATCAGTGGCACCTGCTGGGCATTTCATTAAGGCTTATTTGAAGACATTAGACATCTGCCAGGTTGGAAGACAGAGCTGCCTGTGCAAAACCAGCCAAGGAGGTTCAGCTCACTCCAGGGCACTGTCATCACAAGAGCCATCAATTTTGGGCTATTACTCTGAAGTTGAACAACGAATATGTCGTCTGGATTGTTCTACCATGAACCAAGTCCCCTTGCGGACCCTGCATTGAATGAAGACGGAGGGAGCACTCCATCCGTGTGGTGCTTTGCTGGCATGGCCACCAGTTTGCACGCATGGTTGGCAAGAAGCGTCCTCCCTCGCAGGGCCCCTCCCTCCCTCTCTCTTCCGCAGTGACCCTCACCACACCACACTTTGGTTGGCCTCCTCCTCCAGGAAGATGAACTTGCTTTTCCTGTTTCTTCCATCTTCCTATTTTATACTTCACTCTGGTTGGAGAGCAACGTATTAAACTAGAACAATTCACAGCAAATTGCAAATTTGGCCAAGTTCTTTTTCCTGTGCCTCCCCCACCTTACCCCTGCCCACGACTTAACCACCACATTCGTTCTTGAGCCCCCTAATCTTAGTGAAAAGCCATCAAGAGGAAAAATATTTGCATTGATTTAATGGGAAATTTTTCCAACTGTTACAGATAGAAAAAATATCCATCAAACCCTGGAAATAAGTTCAAGTAATAAACAACAATTCGAAAGCAAGTAAATATAGTTTGTACATAAAACTCAGTGGTGGGGCGGAGGGGGCGGGGAGGGGTCAGCCTCTGGCAGGGGCAGACCACCGGGGCACCGACTTCCAGGCAGGCATTTCCTATCAAAATCACGTGAGCTTGATGATCACTTTCTTTTCCTTAAAACTCCGACACTAGAAGGAGCTTCTGACGGGAAAGCGTCTATACGAGAATCCATAGTTTGGAAAAAAGGGGATTTCAAAACATGAGGAGATCGTGTAGGAATTGTGCAGGTAAAAGGGAAGCAGAAACTTCCTGCCTATCCGTCTCGCCTGGCATGAGCACGCACACGAAACCATCTGGGCTCATCCGTGACAGCACAGATTTCAATTGTTCCACACGATCTTCTCTGACAAGAAATCGCTGTATCAAGTCAATTGCTGAGTGTGTTTCTGCCCAAAACTACAAAGCCAAAATACCACTTTGTATTTATATAGTGTGTTTTAGGGTCAAAAATCATTATTCTGGCGGGAAAAAAGTCATTGTATGAAAAGCAGCATCATTTCCCAAGAACCATGTGGCAAGAGTCATTACCGGCAGAGTCAGGATGCAGAGTGAGCAGTGCTGGGCGCGGGAGCTGCCTGGCCCTGGCCCTCTGGCACTCAGCCTGCCGTGCCACCCCTGCAGCGCCAGCCGCAGCGCCAGCCGCAGCACCACTCGGGGCTCACCTAAGGAGCGGGACGCCTCACTTTCTGCCTTTATCGCTTTGCGGCTCCTTTTACCTATAAAGTGCCCAGAACGGTACCAGCACCTGATAGAAGCTCAGTTACTGGAAGTTTGTATTCACTGAATGGCAATTTCATTCGTGTCAGTAAAGAACTCACACACATACTAAAACATCCAAGGCAGTGATTCTCAAAGTGTGGTTCCTGGAGCAGCAGCAGCAACCCTGGGACCTTGTTAGAAATGCAAACCCTAGGCCTCACCTCAGACCTAAGGAATCACAAAGCCAGGCGCAGGGGCCCAGCAATTGTGTTCTTACAAACCCTCCAGGTAAAGCTGATGCACGCTCTAGTTTGAGAGTCCCTGCTCTAAGGAATCAGGGGCATTTAATCCAAAATTCCCTTAGGGACCTTGGATATTCACCTAAAGGAGCTCTAACCAAATGCCCCTAGAACAGGGGCCACCTGTCTTTGACTTGCTGGCTGACATTATAGTCATCTCTCAAAGGTGTGGATTGTCCAGTGACCTGCTACAAGCTTGAAGTGTCACACCACGGGCTACATAATAATTCCCTGCAGGGTTTCATACGGATAGAGAAATGTAAGAGTCTTGGAAGTGTCATTATATGAAGCCTAGCCCACCCCCGTGACCACACAAAGTCAACAGTGCTCACTGGGGACATGAAACCATGTGTTTTCATTTCTGTACCCTAATGGCACTGCATAAAACCCAGCCCGGGATTAATGTCTGTTGAAGGAAGGAGCGTGTGGATTAAACAAAAGAATGTGGGAAAGTGGAATATCAGTGTGAACTGGTCTGCATCAGTGAAGGATCCACGAACTCGCCCAGTATGTACCACCGACCGTTGATTCTGGCCCACTCTAGAATGAAATTTTGATGGCACTGAAAGAAAACATATGGTTCTCTTGTAATAATGTGGCATTGTATAGACATAACCTAAATTTGAAAACCTCTTAAAATAGAAATCTTGGTTCCATCTGTCTCTTAAAAAAGAAAAACTCATAACTGCTTATAACCATGTTCATTTACCATTTTCTCTAACGTTTAACAGCTGGTGAGGGGCGGAGGACAGCAGGGCGGGAGGAGACACGGGTAATTAATAAAAGTCGTTATCCTGCCTTGATTTCAAATGTTATCAGTGCTTAAAATGTCAAAACTGTGTTCCCACATTCCTCAAATGACTCGCCCATAACATGTCAAAACTGAATCCAGCCCACGTTTTCACCCCTGGAGAATTCTAAAGGATGAGCAAGCTAGACCTGACAACAGTAGTTCTTCTGAAGGACTTTTGCAGACTTTGACTAAGGGAGAACAATTTGCAGGGAGAATCCAATTGATGGAAAACAATGTATGGCAAATATTTATGTTTTAACATTCAAATGGAACTTCTTTTCAAGATTAGGAATCAAACCAGCAGGAAGTTGGAACCTGGTAATACATCTGTTTCTGCAGGGAAATGTAATTGGTTGCCCCTAACGATGTGTGTGTCTTTATAAAGCTGGCATGTATCTCAGGAAGAAGGATTCCGATAGGCATATTCGCAGGTACGCCTCAGCTGCAGAGTGTCTTGTAGCACACCGGGACAATTCGCCTCATCAAGGCAGCATCCTGTCCACCACTATTTCTCAGAGATGGGTGTGAGCACCATGATCCCAGACCACCTGTGATGCTTGTAGACCATGCACGCTCACTCTTGTCCCTAGACCTGCAGAATCAGAGTCCCTGGGTGGCACCAGGACTGCACAACAGCCACTCCTCAGCTGAGTCTGATGCAAGATCAGGTCTGGCACCAAAGCAATCGGGGCTGCTGCCCCTGGCCGCTCACCTGGGCACCTGCACCTTGTCTGCAACAGTGACAGAGGTCCCTGCCACCCACATAGCTCTCTGCAATCATACTAGAGGCGGTATTTAGTCCACAATTTTACCAGGACAATAAAAGGGTCTGTTGAATGTGACTGAACACACACTGCCTGAAATGAGAAGTATCCTGGCGAGTTAAGATCACTGTGATGATGGGGCACCCTGTAAATGACCGTCACTGGGGTACCTGGGTAGCCTGAAGGTTTCCCCTCTTCAGAGGACAGTGAAGAGTTCTCTGCTGAGTCATGGTCTCCATCCTCATCCCGACTGGAGGCTTCTGGTGACCCTCGGGTTCTGCTGGGGTTCTCCCAGCCTGATCTCCTCCCCTGCCAGTCTGCTCAGTCAGAGCCCCTATGACCGCATATTAAAAACCCTCAGCCTCCTCGTCTGTAATCCCCAGACTTCACCTAAGTAGACGGTGTAGGAGAAGTAACAATAACAGTTGACATTTATTGAGAGTCAGGCTCCGTGTAAGAGATTTGCATGTACATCTCACTTAATCTGCACGACTCCCTTATGAGGGACCAGCACTACACCTATTTTGTAATGAACAAATGGCAGCACAAAGATGTTAAGAAATTTGCAAAAGGACACACAGCCAGTCAACGCTAATGTAGCAAATGATTTACTTTAGAGCATGGGTTGTGAATCAGTGTGTCTAGAGTCCAGATCCTGGCTTTACCTCTTACTATTGCATGTTGAACATTTTACCTAACTGTTCTAAGTCTTATTTTCCGCATCTAAGAAAAAGGAATGAAGATAAACAGAGTTTCTGTGGGGCTAGATGAGTGTGGTGATTAATTTTATGTGTCAACTTGGCTAGGTAAAGGATGGCCCAGGTAGCTGGGAAAGCATTATCTCTGGGTGTGTCTAGAGGGTGTTTCTGGGGGGCATGAGCATTTGAATGAGCAGACTGGGTAAAGGAGATCTGCCTTCACTAACGTGGGCTGGCCTCATCCCCTTGAGGCCCCAGAAAAGACAAGAAGGCAGAGGAAGGGCTAATCTGCTCTCTCTTCTAGGGCTGGGCCATCCATCCTCCCCTGCCCTTGGACGTTGGAGCACCTGGCTCTCGGGCCTTTGGACTCAGACTGAATTTCACCACCAGCTTTCCTGGGTCTCCAGCTTGCAGGTGACGGATCACCAGACTTCTCAACCACCATAGCTGCATACGCCAATTCCCATAACAGATCTTCTCTATTATTTCAGTGTGTCTGGAAGCCCTGATAATATATTTAACTTGAAAAAAGCTCAGAACATTGCCAATGCCTAATAAACACTCAATAAATGTTCTTGTTCCCACTGTTCTACAGTCTTCCTAAGGAGGTTCCTTCCCTCTGGTGCTTTCTGCATCTGTGCAAATAACCTAGGATCCTGTCATGTTGGCTTAGCCAGAATCCCCCTTATCGGTGATGTTTACTCTTAGCAATTTTCCATCCACTTTCTCCTAACTTGCTCCTCAGCTATAAATCTTAACTTGTGCATGCTGTACTTGGAGTTGTGCCCAATCTCTCCCCCTGGCAAAATCCCACTGCAGTGGTCCCTGTACCCATTGTGACGGTCCTGAATAAAGTCTTCCTTGCTGTTCTTTAACAAGTGTCGTTGAATAATTTTTTCTTTAACACCATCTTCCTTCTTCTTCTTTGAGCTGCATTTGCCCACCCAGGGACAACAAGAAGGGAACATACCCTGTTTGCTTGGAGGGAGGAGCACCTTCTTGGTGATAGCCTTAACCAGGAGTAGATTTTCCTCCACTGCACAGAAATATGCCTGTGGCGGCGCTTCCTGTCTACGCTGCTAAACATTACTAACCCCTACCCCCACCCCACCCGCAGCAGAAGTTAAGCCTTCACATCCATCAGCATGTCCTCGGCCCCCACCAGTCTAGTCTACACGTGCTAAAAGAAAAGCATTTGGCATCTGAACTGCTTACAAAAACTGTACTTGCCTTCCCTGTGTCATGGGCACATGGGCAGCAGCCGGGCTGCAGAAAAGACAGAAGCCTGTTCCTACTTCACATGCCTGGGATGACCTCTCTTCTGTTAATCTGAACAGTTCTCCCAGCCCAGACCAAGTCCTTCCTCCTCATGAAGCCTTCTGGGCACTCCAGCCTACACCAGTTCTCCCTTCTCTGAAGTCTGTGAGGTTTCTCCCACTTTAGCACCCAAATGTTCTGAATTACTTTAACTCCCCAAACACTTTTTGCCCTCCCTTCTCTAGGCATTGGGGGTTGAGGGTCATATTCACAGAATAAGATGGGCTGGCCTAGGTGCGGTTGAAAAGGATTTCCAAAATCCAGGACATTAAGGGTAAATTTTTTTAACCCAGGCAAATTGGTACTTTCATCCATGGTTGGCAAATGTGTAAATAGGTACAGCTGTTTTGGAGCTGTCCAAATCTAAAATAGGTATGTCTTTCTACCCAGCAACTCTCCTTCCAGGTATCTATCTCAGGGAAATCCTTCCATGTGTACACAAGAAGTCCTATTTAGAACCATGCATTGCAGTATTGTTTATAATAGCATAAAGTTGGAAGCCACCTAAAATCCATCCATAGTAGAATGACCAAATAATTCTGCCATACTATGCTGAAGTTAAATAGTGTTGAGCTCAACATACCGATAGAAAGATCTTAAAGTAAATTAGTTAAAACAGACGTCAGCAAACTTTTTCTATAAAGGGCCAGATAGGAAATATTTCAGTCTTTGCAGGCCATATGGCCTTTGCTAGCAGTTATTCAACTCTACCACTGTAGTGCAAAAGCAACCATAGACAATATGTAAACAGAAAAACATGGCTGTGTATTAATAAAATTTTATTTACAAAACTAATATTTGGCAGTATGTACAAGTTGAAGAACAAAGTTACCCCATCCACGTAAAAACAAACTAATGTAGATCTACATACATTCATTATTGCATATATGCATGCCTTTTAAAAGTCATGAAGAATTACAAAAAAAATAATAAAATCATTAGACCTCCTTTAAATAGCCTGAGGAATTTTGACGACTGTCTCTTTTGTGCATGACCTCTATTTCCCTTCAACCATCATTTAGACAGCAACTCTAACACATTTATTCCTCTAAGAAAGGAATTAAGTAAGGATTTTCAGCCCCTCACTAACGAACAATTGGCAGCCAAGCAGACCTCCGGCTTCTCTCCCAGCCCCGGCGTGGCTGCACCAGCCAGAATGGGGTGCCAAAGGCAGCCACAGCCTGCTGGAGCAGGGACTTTGATACCTGGTCTTTGCTCTTAAAGATTCCAAAAGCCAAAAACAGGAATTTGTTCAAAAAGGCAATTCATTTGAAGTATTAATTAAAATGCAAATTACTGCAAGATGGCTTGGCTCTAAAACATTTGCTCTGTAGTTTTCATGAATATAAAGCATATGACAGGCTTCTGTTCAGAGTGATCTGCATACGCACTCACAGCTGAAATATCGCTTGATTTGAAAATAACCAAGGGGGGCTGTAAGTGCCAAGCAAGGCAGCGGCGCCTTCAGCAAGAGCTGTTCCCTGTCAGGGGGACAAGTGAGGAGGGGGCTGGGGAGCAGCTCTCCGCTAAGACTCAGCCTCCAGCAGGGTTTTTTGGGGGGAGCTTGCCACCCTCCAGGAAGGGGAGCCAAGTTTCCAGGGCACACCACGCAGCCTCTTACAACTCACTGGCTGCTCCTGGGCCTTTGTTTCTTGAGTCAGGGAAGGGAGAAAACAGACATGAAGCTCGTGAATGGATGTTTCTGAGTGTTTGGGGACCACTCACTTTGCCCCCAGTTTGACAGCAGATATTTTCTGTTCTCAAAGTCTCCCTTGGGCCAGCCCTTCCTGCAGGGGGTTGCCTGTCTGCTCCCCTGTGAACTGCAGCTTCCCTAGCTCCTCCCTCCTGTGTCTCTCTGCCCGTGATTTCAAACTCCTCTTCCCTATATTGTTCGAAGAAATCCCACCCTTCCCAGCTCCTGGCTCTGCGTTTGCCACAGTGCTCATCCAAACAAACCCGCCCCGTGGAAGGCAGTTTACCAACCACCTCCTGTCACTGCCCACGCCTCACCCCCAGTTCCCACCCAATCAGCCTACCAAGGTGTCTCTTTCAAACACAAATGGTCCTGCTCCAGGAAGGATTCAGGAGAAAGAAGTCATGCCCACGTTATTCATCTTCCCTTCAGAGGGCCCAGGGAGCTGCGCAGAGGAGGAATGAGAACGACGCAGCGTTTTCTTCTTTAGACCTTGCTCCCTGAGGACACGTCAGCTTGGTGTACTGAAGAATGGCCCAGATGGCCCCTGAGAGCTGCCTGCAGATTGGCGATGGGCTGACTTGTGCCAGACAGAACAGACTTGCTGAGTGTGGCACATGGGGCAAAGGGCACCAGGATGGGCATTGTACCTGGAGAGACGGCACATCTCATGAGGAGACCTGTCCCATCACGGACCTGGCACCTGCAGGGGGTGCACCCCACACCACTGCAAGGTGTTGGGGGGGTCATGACCACATTGCATGGCCCCGTCTAGAGCAAAGGTTGGAAGGGATGAACGTCCAGCTTCTCCCATGCAAGTTCTGAGACTCTACATTCTTCAGGGGAGAGGAGAAAGCGCTGGAATGTCGATTGGCTAAAAGTGTATTTAATTGCTCCCACGAGCCCAGGTTGCCTCCTGCCCTCACTGCTCACTCTGTCTTATCAAGCAGACCCCTGCTGTTCTACCTTTAATGAGTAAAAACACATCTCGCATTAGCAGCATCCATTTGATTGAAAGCAAAGGCAATTTGTTCTTTTAAGTAGGTTAAGCACACCTCTGTAGTGCTGCTTATATTCTTATTTGGTTTGGCGAATGTTTTGTTCAAAAGAATACAAAGATAAGCAGTGGTCTTGCCCTGCTGGGGATCATGATCGGTTCTGAATTGGAAAAATGTTAAATAAATAAGCTTCCCCTACCTCTGAAAACAGCACAGTGTGGTTGTGCGTACGCCGCCCGTTTGACACGGGCTGGACTTGGAGAAGAGAGCGTGGGCGAACCCCCCGCTCTCCGGGCCACTCTGCCCTCAGCACATGGCAAGGGCCTGTCAAAACCAGAAATAGTCTCCCCTCCAGGGCTATCTACCTCCAGTTGCTTAGTTTAGTTTGGTGTGGTTTAGTTCCATTCAGTTCAGTTTAATTTGGTTTTGCCTTGTTTTTCTTTGTTTTATTTTGTTTTGGGTGTGTGGGCAAAGCGAGTGGTCCGAAAACACTCAGAAATGTCAACATGCTAAGAGTATATATTGGATATGCCATGTGTTCCAGAAAAGACATGACAAGTGAACAGCATCTTCTGAGCTCTGCTCTGTGCCCGGCCCAAAGCTCGACAGTGTTGGGACGCAGAGGTATGCTCAGAAAGCCCCCAGTCTAGCAGCTGCAATAATGCTAATCCTATTAGAAGACTGATTTACTTCTTAAATATAATTTCGAGCATGTACTGTGTACAAGGCATTGCGTGCGGTACAGTCCCATGAGGAGCCGGGTCCGCAGTCTCTGAGTGCTGACAACCTTGCAAAGGAGAGAAGACAAACACAATAATCCAATGCACAACTGAGTGATTCAGACAATAAAATGCTGTAAGAAGTGGAGGAAAAAGAACCCACTGTGGGGTTGCTGGATTTAGCAAATAAAAATATAGCATGCCTGGTTAAATCTGAATTCCAGATAAACATTTAATAATTTTTTTAGTATAAGTATGTCCCAAATATTACCTGGGCCATATTATGATATTTGGGATGCACCTCCACTTAAAAGAATGTCTTATTCATCTGAAATTGAAATATACCTGGGTGTCCTGTATTTTATCTGGCAACCTCAGCACAGTGGTCTGGGAAGATGAAGCCAAGGCTTCTCAGAGGAGACAGGATGTCAACCAGAGTGTTAAAGAGTGGAAGGATCTTACAGGGACTCGTGGGGAAGGTCAGCGGGAGCAGAGGACCGAGAATGTGGAATGTGGACTGGATTGTCTGAGTCTACCTCAGACAGAACCTCTTCATCAAATCCATGTCTTACTGGATGAGAGGGGAGTCCCAGCAAAAGGAAAAGGCTGCGGATCCTTTGCAAGGCAGGCTGCCTGTCACCCCATTTGTGAACGTCAGTTATACTTTATACATCAGAGTCACATCTTAAAGGAAGACCCACCTGTGGTGCAGTTAGGATCAGCTCTCTTCATGCTCAGAAATTTCTTTAAAGGGACATTTCACACCCATGTGAACCAAGTTTGATCATACTGAGAGAGAGGTGTGATGAGGCGGTTTTGGAAGCTTCTAGGGTCCATGCAAGCGTGAGTTCTGACGATGACATTCACCCCAGGAGCTCACCACTGTGGGGTCTTGGCGGAGCCCCCTCGCCTCCCTGAGCCTCGGTGCTCTCACATGTGCCGTCTACCTTGCCGACTGGGGTGAGGACCAGAGGCAGTGCCTACGGAGCGCCCAGCATAACGCAGGGCACGGTGGACACTCCATAACGCGTAACATGGCAGGAACCTAATTTCCAGCACCGTTCTGACAGATACGTGCAGACTTCTGGGCTACGAAACAGTCATCTGAGCAGTCTTCAATCTCCCTTAAATAAAAGTTTATGAGCTGAGTCCTCCTCTTTCTTGCCAGTTACTCTTTAACTAAAACCTCCCGTGCTGCAGCTGCACAGCCTGGCTAGCAGCGAGAGATCCGTGCCACGCCGCGCCTGTGAGCACCTGCCAAGGCTCTGCGACCTGGGAAGAAGCACATGGCGGACCCTGGCAGCCGGCCGAGCTCTGCCATTTATCCTTTGCAGGACAAACTTAGCACACCCCCAGTCCTCTGTGCTGCCACAGAGCTGTTAATTAGAAGCTCCTTTGATGGAAAAACAACGTTCTCATTTCTCTGAGTTGGCGTGAGCCCATGTCCCCCCACCTCTGTCAGGGTCTGCCTTTGGCTCCAGTCCCAGGCTGTTCCCTGCAGCCCCTTAGATTCCCTTGCTACCAGCAGCAGGTGGCCCACCTGCCGCACCTGAAGACACTCACAGGTCACCACTGGGGTTGGCACCTGCTCCAGTAAGAGGCACCAAAGACACTTGCCGAGCCTAATATCAGGTCCTGAAAGTATGATCCTTAAGAATTCCAAATAACGCCAGCCAAGTTTCCCGCACACCCTTCCAGCAGATACGCTGGGGACCTGTGCCTGACCTCCAGATGTTACATAACCTCAAACTCGTGTACACTGGGGATAATATCACCCTCAGGGATAATGGGAGGCTTAAACAATTCTCTGCATAGGTATCCCCTAGCACTCAGGAAACGTTACGGATTATAAGAAATAACATTTATTGAGTGTTTACTAGGTACCAGCAATCGTTCTAAGTGCTTTGCAACTATCAACTCATTTAATCCCTACAACAACCCTTCAAGGAAAGCACAGTTATTACCATCTGCGTTTCCAGTGAGGCAGTGGAGGCTCCGTGAGGTTCCCTGTCTTGCCCGAGTTCATACAGCTCCTGACAGCGGGCTCGGAACCTCCCAGCCTGGCTCCAGACTGCAGCTCTGGCCACTACCCAGGAAACGCCCCTTCCAGTTATTAAACAAGGTCGTTGAGCCATTGCAGGACAGACACAGGCTTCTGCTGGTCATAGGCTGGCTCAGTCTCAAGACACCATGGCAGTGGGACAGACTGAAGGCTCCACCGAAACCTCATGTCACCACCAGTGAGCTCAGCACCACCTCCTGGCCACGGGGAGCAGTGACTGGCCCCCAATGGACAGTTGTCAGCCCCTTCTGGAGCCCAGTCACATCAGCGCTACCAGCAGATCCTGATGGGGGCTCTCAGATTTAAAGGCCACCTCCACCTTGCGGAGCAGGTCCCCAGCCTCCCGCAGCTGGCAGGCACTCGGCCCCCCTCCTTTCTGCTTTGTTGTCCTGCCTGTGGTTTCCTGGCAGACCCCTCCCCCCCTCCCCGTCCCTCCCAGGGCCATGAGGACGGCCAACTGCCCCCACCTCCTCGGCTCACCCCTGGTCCCCAGCCTGCTGGACTCTGTCCACCGTGTCCTGCACCGTGCTGGCCACTGCCGATGGCACCCCTCTGTCCTGTGTTATCTCTGCTCAGATGCAACTCCTCTGCTTAGCAGTTGCAGTGACAACCATGGCCCCTCCACATAAGGCTCTGGGCCCCAGTCCCAGCCTCAGGAGGTTCTACAGGACAGACCTCGCTATGCACCTGAGGCCCTGAGACCTCCCTCCTGCATCTCCCACCCATCCTGTGGGGCAGCCCATGCTGCAGCTGGGGGAGCAGGGTGCAGACACATCACTGCCCTGCGGGAGTGACACCCACCAGCTCCACAGATGGCCAGGCTCCTGCCCCCGTGAGTTTCTCAGCTTGTTTTTCTGCTGAGATCTGCCCTGAGACTGCAAAGCTTGAAACTAGAATCTGCCATCTCCCCAGCCACTGGGGAGGCTGTGAAATGCAGTCGTCTTTGCCTTGGTCGTCCTTCCTTTTTGCAGCTCACCCATTATGAAATGTCCATGAAATTGACTTTAGATTCCTATTTCTTTGGCATTTATCTCATTTAGTTGTATTTCCACACAGGACAGGAGAAAAAATGTAGTAAAAACACAAACTTTTGTTTATTTTAAAAAAAGGCCGGATAAACACTATCCTCCTCCCCCACTGCCACCCCCACCCCCCAAAAAATCTTAAAACAGGGCCTGTTGCATGCGAGGGTGCAGCTGGCAGCCACATTTCCACATTCTCTGCTCTGAGGACCCCAGCGTTTGCCTAAGTTTCCACCATTGTAGATTATGTTCTAGATAAATCACTTTCCAGTCATTTGTAACATGAGTGTGACTTGGTTTACCTGTCTTCTTGGTGACAAACTCTAACTGCAAGGGATGGGACATCCCACAGGAAATGTGTGATGGAGAAAAGGAGAAACAGATCCATGGGTTCCCTGTCATTTTAGGAAGTGGCACCCGGGAACGCTTGGGAGTACAAACCAACCCCCACAGGATCTCCTGCCTCCCCCCTCCCTGGTCCCTTCACAGGACACCTCTGGTGATCAGCCAGTCCATCCACAACCCCCTTAGGTCCCACTCTGTCCCCTGGCTCTGTCTCCCCTGGCCGACCCCAGTCACTTCTTGCCTAGGGTTGCTGCTGCCTCCTAGTCTCCCAGCTCCCAGTCTCACCCTCTACTGCCCACATCTCACAGCGAGAAGGAGGATGTATTCAAACGTAAACCAGATAAATTCACACTCCCTGCCTTAAACACTCTAAGAACTCCCCAGGGTACCTGCAGTACAATGAAAGCTCCATTTTGATTTTCAAATCAAAGACCTGGTCCCTGCCTTCCTCTCCCACCTCACTTCTGTCTTCCCTCCCTCACTGCTCTCCCACCCGCCAGGTTGCATCCTGCCTCAGGGCCTTTGTACTTGCTCCTGCTTCTGCCAGAAATGCAGGGGCTGACCCCATCTCAGCCTAGCTTGCAGGTCAAAGGTCGCTTTCTCATGGATGACTCTCCAAACACCTTGTCCAAAATGGTCCCCTCCCTGCTCCTGTCCCCTGGCATTGTCACGTCCCACTCTTTATTTTTTGCAGGGCCCTGAGACAGTGGAACTGTGCTGTTGATCTATCCATACGTTTACTGTCGGTCTCCCCACAAGAACACAGCAGAGACGTGTCTGTGTCGTCCCCCACTCTGTCCCAGAGCCCAGAGCAGCACCTGCCCCGTGGTGGGTGCTCAGGTATTTGCTGAATGACAATGACTGAGCGTGGAAGGGGTCTGAGGAGGACAGATTTGGCCTGGGCCGCTGGCCCCGGGCTCCCCGCCAGGGCTCGCCTCGGCTGCTGAAGCCCCGGCCGAGGCTGCAGCCCTCCCAGGGGGCCACGGCCAGTGACTGGCTGATGGGCAGGGACGTAGAGGTGCCACCTGCTCTGCCCGAGCCTGCAGGGCCACCCTGGCGGGCCTGGGGGCGGCAGCTCACCCTCCGCCGCCCCGTCTGCTGTTTCTGCTGCTGCCCGACCTGCCCTCCCGGGCTGGCGCCGTGCCAGGCGCGGCCGTCAGAGCCGGGAAGCCAGGGGGGCACAGCGCGGGTCTCTACCCAGCCTGAGCGACCCAGCCAGGGAGAAGCACGGAGGAAACTTCCTGAAGAAAACGATGCTTCAGTTCCGTTCTGAGACACAAGGCAGTCAGCCGGGGGCGGCATGTGCCGCGGCGACGCGGGGACACGAGGCTGGAACGGCGGGCGGGGCCCAGGTGAGGAGGCACGGCCCGCGCCCCGCGCCCGGGAGGGCAGGCTGGGGGGCCGGGGGACAGCAGGGCGGCGCTGCCGGAGGAGATACGACTAGATGGCTGAAAATGAGAATGTCAGGGTGTCACAGGCCCCTGTCGCCACAGCCACTGTAAGGTCAGAGGGCCTGGTCCTCCCCCACCGCAGCCGTGAGCCCGGGGGCCGCTGTGCCCTCGCTGCCGTCGGGCGGGGACAGGGCCCGGCCGGCCCCACCCAGCGCCCCAGAGCACGGCCACCCCTGCGTCCTCGCGCCGGGCCGGGACACAGCCCACGCGGCCCCTCTCACCCTCCGCACGCCCCGAGTTCATCCATCACGAATCCCCGTCGCTTGGTATTTATCACCTAACGAAGGGCCACAGCCTTTCAAATCCAAGAGCCACGGCGGACTAAAGCCTGCTCTCCGAATTTCCACATTCCTGTCAAAATTACACTATCTGCTCTTGACCAGAATGCTTCGTGCCCCTCGCCGGTAATGAAATACACCACGGTGATTACAGCCTGCCTCAGGCTTGGTATTTGAAAGCATTAGTGGCTTTTCAGAGAACACACTTCACTTCACAAACTGCCTGGGAATCTCCATCACTTGGGAGAATTTGTTTTTGACTCAAGTCTGATTATTTTTTCTTTTTTTTTTTTTTTTTTTTTTTTGAGGAGAGATAGAGGCAGGAAGGTAGGCTTTGGGCTTTGGGTTTTATTTTGTTAGTTCATTTCATTTCCTTTCATGAAAGCTTTCAGAGTCACTGATATTTTTATTCTCAAAGCATTTCCATCTACACCAGACCACTGGCTCGGTTTTAGCTAATTAAACTTGTGAAATGAGGAAGTGGTTAAAAGTTCATTCCAGAAATACAGGCTGATGCGATTCTGCATGCTAATTGAGCCTTCTGCACCCCCACCCCCCAAAGGATACAGGGCAGGCTGGCCTGGGCGATATCCCGCCCGGGGGCAGGGATGGGGCCTGGGGGAGGAGGAACCCACAGGGTAAAAATCTGACATTTGGAACATATCTTACTGCTTGCTTTCCTATTTTAGAATGTGTCCCCACATCTTTTTATTCGATACTGTCAACAAATGACCTGGCAACAACCACAGGGATCCTGAAAGCTCCGGTCTGGGGCTGCACTTAAATGGACATTCGGAAGTTACAGAAGCCATTAGATACTACAAGAACAATAGATTTTTTATGAAACAAATGTGTGATATGCTTAATAACAATGGTTACTGTTTAGCAGCCACATTGCATCAGATGTTACACAAATATTATTTATTTTTCTCAGAACAACTCTTAGAAGTAGGCATCCTTATCTCCATTGCCTGGAGAAGGAATTGCAACTCTGAGAGGTCACAGAGCAAGTGGATGACAAACTTGAACCTGGGTGTCCCTATCAAGTTCATGCTATTTCTGTTAAGGGAGACTTGAAAATGTGTATTCTCCACCTGAGCTAAACCAGCTCAGCACCTGCATAGGAGGTGGGGAGAGAGGTCCAGCCTACCCAGGTGACATTTCCCCCGCTTGTTCCCATAGTTGAAACTCTGTTGCTGCCTGCAATATTTGTTTATCCTATTTTTAGGTAAGAGGGAGCTGAGGATGGCTGGCATTCCCCATCCCCCAGCGTATATGCAGGGTCTGACCAAACCTGCAACTGAAGCCACCCCCAGAGCAGTGACATGGGAGTTTCTGCAAAGGACTGCTCCAAACTGTCCCAAAATGGAGCTGGCTGGGATCCAAAGAAAGTACTAAACTCCAGGGTGTCCAGTGCAAGGCATTTATTGGGAGAACTTGCATACACAGAGCTTCAGCATCTTTGCAGTGGACAGCAAGAAGAGATGCTCTACTCGGGTGTGTCTGCAGCAAGGGGGTCAGGTCATGGAGTTTATATGAGGATTTAAGACATTTGGCTCAGGGCCAGGCCCAGTTTCTGTATGGTTAGCAATACGTGTGATCTTTCTGTGCTTTGGGCAACAACCTAAATGAGGGTGTACCCTACAAGATATTAAAATATATTCCAAAGCTACTATGATTTACTTTACGTACTTTAAGTATGAGCTTATTCAGGAATAGACAAAAATAAATACAATGAAACAGAACAAAGAATAAAGTAACATCTAAATGTATACTCTACAAATGGAAATTTAGTAAGTGATAAAGATAGCATTTCAAATTGGCATGAAAATGAAATGCATGTATAAGCTGGTGACGGTACAACTAGCCAGTAATTAGCAAACATAGGTAAATACACCTGGATATCTACTTCAATTCCTGCCAAAAATAAATCCATAGGTAAATCAATTAAAATGTAAGAAATAAAAACATCGTGACTAGAAAAATGAGGAAATACATTTACAGTCTCAGAGAATATAGGGCCTTTATTAGAATGACATAAAATCAAGAAGCCATAAAGGAAATATTGATAAATACAATCATATAAATATTAAAAAGTAGCTAAATATAGCCAAAAAACAAAATAGGAAACATATTTATAACTCTTGGCCAAGGAAACATTAATGTCTTTAATATGCAAAGAGCTTTTATAAATCAATAAGCAGTGAAGATCAACCCAATAGGAAATAATTGTCAAGGCCATTAACAGACAATTCAAAGAAAGTGAAATGCAATTGACCATCACATAAGGACATATGGTCACCCTCACTCAAAATTGAATAAATGCAATTACAGCAACACGAATTATATGCTACTTTTGTCTCCCTCCCAAAGCAAACACAGCGATATTTTCAAAACACTAATTTGATTATGTCTCTCCCCTATTTAAACCTCTTCAAAGGTTTCCTCTTAGGAAGGCTTCTAAACCCTTAGTGTGTCCTGTGTGGGTCCTGAACCCACCTCTCCCTCCTCACTTCTCCCCACGTGGGACTTCTCTCAGGACCTTAGTACATGGGATATACCTTCTCCCCGCAATGTTCTTTCCCTCTCTGCCTCCTTCCTCCTTCCCCTGAGGAGCTTCCACTCATTCTTCAGATTACAGCTCAACTGTCCCTTTCTGGGGAAGGAAACTTGCCGTGACGCCCCAGCCCACCCCTCATCATATCAGCTCTCCATTTTGTATGTTCTCCTACCTACCAGGTAGTTACAGCACTTATAAGAGTTGTAATTTATGTTTATTTTAATGATTATTTAATTAATGCTTTTCTCCCCATCCAGGTCATAAACTCCACTGGGAAAACTCTTTCGCAGTGGAAAACTTCCTTTTTTCTCTCTGTTGTATCCCCAGAACCTACTACAATGCTTAGCATATAGTAGGTGCTCAAATAATTTCTTTGGGTGACTGAATAAATGAAAAAATGTTTTCTTCTGTGATGTTGGCAAACATTAGAAAGGTACAGAGAAGGTCAGGCATTCTCATTTCTGACTAGCAAGTAGGATGAACTTACCTGTTAGCTACACTTGCAGATGTGCGCAAGGACAGGTGAATGAGGGTGTTGCTTGCAGCAAAAGCCAAGAAACAGCACACGTGTTGTTTATCAGAGAATCGGTTAGAAAAATGATGATGCCCCCGTGCAATGAAATAGTGTGTGGCTATTTCAGAGAACGATGCCGATATTTACACGGATGTGGGAAGATCTCCAAGACAGTATATGAAGTGAAAAAGCAAGTTGCAGAATGATCCATACAGCGTGAGTTGATCTGTGATTTGTTAAATGATATAATCTATATCCTTTCATTTGCATAGGAAATTCTGGACAGATAAACAATAAGAGATTAATCATGGTAACTGGAGGGGGAGGGGCTAGAGAGGGAGATTTTATACGTTTCACCTTATGTCCTTCTGGACAATTTGAATCTAGCCATGAATATGTATTACATGTTTAATATTATAAACCAGTTATTTTCTAAAATTAATTGTTTAATAAGGGATCCCAAAGCAAGTTCATTAGCACCGTGGGACAGACGCCCCCCATTATTTCCAATTATCTTCCTTCATCAGTTCTCTTAAACTTCAGTTCTTCACACTGGTCCTTTATTTTCTCTCTACTGTCTTTTTCCCACTCTTTTCAGCAAAAGTTTAAAGGGATGCTTCCATAAAGCAAAATCCTTCCAAAAGTCAAGCAAATGCCCCAACTCTATCTCATAAATGCCGGCTTGTCTGGGTTTTCGTGTACCGAGCCCACCCGGATGGAGGTGGGCCAGGGAGGCTCCTGTGACCGCACATCCTTTGACTTGTCCACACAGGAGAGTCTGTGGAAATAGATCTCGCCTATGCCACGTCTGAATGGAGCTGCTCCTTCCCGACACCTCTTTAGTGCTTTAAATTAATTTTCAGGTCGAGCTGCCAAAAGCTAGTTACTCCAGAAATATGTATACATACCTGAAGTCAAACAAATCTGCCCGTAATAACCACGCGGAGTCTACCAACACCCCATTCAGGAGGAGAAAGGAATTAAGTAACAACACACCGCGGTGTAGTAGAGCTTGTTTCCGTGACTCCATAAATAATAAAACCGCCCCAGATGCTGCCTTAGGTGAGCTATGAAGGATGCTCGGGTCCCTCCGGTTCCGCCGGCCGGCCGCCATCTGCTGTGCTGATAACACCACTGAAGGGAGCATTAACGCAGCTAAGAGCCGCCTTCGAGTTCTGTCTTTCCCCGTGTGCTCTTCAAATTGCGTACACTGCTGAGGCAGTGGCTTGGCTATTCTGGATTAGAATGGTGCCGGGGACGTGTTTCCACCCGTTCTCCCCCTCCCCGCTCTGCCTCGTGCCTTTGCCTGCCCGTCCACACACCTTCACAGCAGGCGGCCGTGAGCACACTTCCCTGGGCCAGGCGGGGCCTGATCTAATGGCTTGAGGACCACACCTCAAGCAAAAGAGAAGGACGTGGAGAGAGTGAAGGGCAGGTGAGTGGAGAGTCCCTGGCCCCAGGGGATGAGCCCCCAGCAGAGGCAGGGGAACAAAGGACAGCTCAGCCCCTAGCTCCTCCCTCCAGGGGCAGGTGGCAGAGGAAGGCCTGAAACTCCATGGCCTGGCTGGAGGACCCTTCCCATCCAGCCCCTGCAGAGAACGTGCCTGGTGCTCCCGGGCTGCTCTCCCCTCTGACCCGATCTGTCCCCACGGCCCCTCTTCTCTCCAAAAGCCATGGGCATTCCCTTTGGGATACCCTGTCCCAGAACCTCGTCTTTGCTAGACTGAGCCTTTCTCCTGCTCAAAGAAAAGACGAGCTCTTCATATCGCGCAACAAAGGAACGGTGGGAGACTGGTTTAGACGTTGCTTTGAGTTTACTTTTACTAGTTCATTCACTGAGCAAGCCAGTTCTCATCCAACTGCATTTGTTCCTTGCCCAAAGGGCAGCCCATAATGACATTATCCATCCCTCCCCCAAAATCAAAATCCCCTCTGGAAAATTAGGATTATGAAAAGCAGGGGCATTTGCCTTAGAAGGACCCTGTGAAGATGTAGAACAGGAACTGGGGAGCCCAGAAGGAGGTAAGGGGAAGGGGGTCTCACTGGCCTTCCTCTGTGGACACAGCACCACTGATTTATCTGTGACCATGGGGGCCCTGAGAGCTGCGGTGCACCAGCACTGTGCTGAGGCCTGAGTTTATTCTGGTGGCACCCTCTGAAAATCCAGCCCAGAGGAGCATTCATTCAGGCCAGAGGGTCGATTTGAATCCTTTAAGAGAATAAAATAGGGCCAATAGTGCTATCTGCTTGCCCCTTCACCTCAGAGACGTGTAGTCAAGAGCATAGGATACAGAACCAGACAGAACTGGGTTCATATCTTCTTCCTGCTACTTAACAGCTGTGTAGCTCCAAGGTCCTGTGCACTTTCTGAGGTGCCATTTCTTCATTTATAAACTGGATGTAATGAAACCTACTTTGTTGGATTATGAAGATTCATGGGCTTAAGATACATGCGCAACCCCTAGATTTCCTTTCTGAATAGAAGAGTGCAACTGCCTCCTTCTTCACGTTGGCCACCAGGGAGCTCAAAATCAAATGTCAGGCTCAACTGAAAGCAACAAGGCAGGCCCTGCTACAGTGCTCTTCCTTCCTTCTCTCCAGGCTCAATGCATGTTGCTTATTCTTATTTTCCTTAAACCTAAATCTTTGTTCTTTATTTACATTGTTTTATTTTGTGTTCCTATTTTAAATTGCCTCCAGGCCTTTGTAAAAGGAGTCAGTATATAAATAAAGAGCACACTTACCTGCCAGGTTGCAACTCACCTCTAAGGGCTCAGCTAGGAAATGACCAGTTTGAACTCAAAGATGACTAATATTCTTTTAGCTCTGAATGAATTCCGGATTTAAAATGACCTTTGTTGTCCCAATCTGCAGAGGGTAAGTCACCTGAAAACTCATTTGGAATTCTTTAAGGGCAAGAGAAAGAAATACCCAGGGCCATGTGACTGGATGCCTGAGGCTGGGGCTAAAGAGTCATCCCATGTGGCATTGGCCACACCGCCAGGAAGTGACAATGGGCTTATTCTATGTGCGTGGCCCTCAGTGGAGCTGAGCTCAGTAGAGGTCAGCCAGGGTCAACGTGGCACACTGGAAAGACCTAGAGATGCCTCTTGCTGGTATTGTCAACGGGTCCCCAGGGGACATCCCCCAGGGCTGAGAGGCCGAGGGGAGGTTTCTCACCTCTCCGGAGGTGCAGGCAGACCTAGCGAGCAGAGAAGGCTGTTTCTGCTTGGGTCTCTTGTCAGGGAAACCCAGACCAGGAAGAACAAATGCCAGCCTCAAGCCCTGACAAGCAGCCATGCTGGTGATGGTTTGGGGACCCAAGGGCCCCTGTTCCACTGCTAAAACAGGGAAGCAAACCACACCCCGCAAGCAAGAAGGCTGCAGTGGCCGTGCCGGGGCCAGGGCACAAAGCTCGTCGAGGGAGTCCCCATTCCTTGCACACCTACTACCCAGCAGACTCCCTGCGGGGGGGCCTCTCCTGTGACACCCACATCATGCCCGTGGGAAGCCTATGGGGTCCACGTGGCTGCTGCCACCGTCCACCCTCCCCAAGCCTGGCTGTTGTCCTCAGTCTCTGCACCTGCTCTGTTCAAAGCACGGGACCCAAAGCTCCACCCACATTTCACTATTTAACTCCAAAAACATTAAACCCTACAGGTCCTAAAAATGTTGCCCTGTTGTGAATTTCTTCTATCTTGTACCCTAAATGGCAAGACAGTCATTTCTTTCTTCACAGTATTGGGAACTGGGGGTCGGTGTGGGGGTGACGGGGGAGGCCGTGCCCTGCAGGGCCCTGCCCGGGATGTCACTCCCGGGGAATGGGCCATGTCAGCACTACCTCCTCCTGGGCCTTCCAGGTGCACCTCGGCCACCCAGCTCTCATCCTGCTCCCACCCCCAGTAGGTCGCCCACCTCACGCTGCAGCACGTCAACTCTCTGTTGAGCCAGCCTGGGCTCTCGGCTACTGCACAGACGTTCAGGATCTGTTCCCGAGTACTTCCTGGTCTCCGTTCCAATCCACCACTTGAGTCTCCCCAGTTCCATTAAGTTACCACGCACGTTCCTAACTGTACTCCACTCGCTCAGCAAAGTGCTGCACTCCATGAGGGCATTGCACTGTGCTAGGTCTTGGAGAAACAGAGGGAAAAAAACCTGTGACCCGGCCCCCAGTGACCCCACCGTGTGATGGGGGAGAGGGAAAATCACCCCACGAGTGTCACCCCTTGTTACACCACCCTGGGCAAGCTCAGGCCTGTTCTCACCAGCTGTAGTCAGCAGACGCCTTGGCAGGCCGGCATCCACTCCCGCTCCTTGCACGAGCAGAGCCCTCTGTTTCCCTCCCCCTTCTTAGCCTTGCGATTCAGTCAGGTTAAACCCATCCCCAGCTCCAGGGGACAGTCCCTGAGCCAGGCAGAGAACCCCACGCCTCTGGCCCACGGAGGGACACACAAGCTAATCAGAGCCGAGGCACCAAGGAGGCTTTCCCAGGACTGCGGGACGGAGACCGTTGCTCCCTGAGCTGAAAAACCTACTAGGAGAGACCCTCTGTCTCCCGCTGGGTGACACAGGCACTTGTAAGGATTATTGCCAGGTTTCCTGAGCTGCCCGGGGCCTGCGGTGTAAACCTTGGGGTGAGGCCCATGCCAGGAAGCCAGAGCAGGGACAGTAAGAGCGCTTGGCCTTCATGGTATCCTTTGAGCCCCAGATCGAGCTTCACCCGAGTATGGACTAGCTCCCGGCACATCAGTTACGGGAATGGGCCAGTAAACCCCGGGATAGATCGAGTCAGCTGGAGTATTTTACGTCACCTGAAACAGACCTGCTCTAACTGACCGACTCCCTCACATAGGCACGGTGGAAATTAAGCAAGAAAAAGCACTCTCCAGTCTATAAAAAGCTCTCCACACCCCAGGCAGCGCTGTGCAGTAGGAAATACTCAGCAGCCGCCCAATAAACTCATTTCCTATCTTAAGGCCTGATCACTCCTGCAGAGAAATTATCTTTGAGTCTGAGGCTTCTCTTTGAACGAGAAGTTTCTTAACAACCTTGATCCATGCAGAACAGAAAGCTACCAGCAACGGCAATCACAGAAGTCAGAGCCAACCAGGAGTTTTTGTCACTGCTGCTGACGAAGCTACCAGAGGCCACAGTAATCACAAGTTGCAGCCACCGGCGTCCCGCAATTCACGCCACTGGCAAGGTCCCCAA
Organism: Lemur catta; assembly: GCF_020740605.2. Lineage (NCBI taxonomy): Eukaryota > Metazoa > Chordata > Mammalia > Primates > Lemuridae > Lemur > Lemur catta. The sequence goes on along the minus strand of NC_059135.1, from coordinate 94,832,884 downwards.
GCCCTCGCTGAAAGGAGGTGCTTATCTGCGTTGCCAGGAACTGAACTGCAATCTCAAGACATTATTTCTGGAAACCAGAAATCATCCAAGGAAAATGATCAGAGCAAGGGAGAAATTCTGGTGGAGGACGCCCATTAGAGAGAAGCCGAGGCACGTTGGCCTTTGGGGGACAAAACTTCACATACACACTCTGAGAGCCAAGATCTCCCTGGTCTGTTCACTCCACGAGTGACTGCCAGAGATCCGGGTCAGTCTCCCTGGCGGGAAAGATGGGCCATTGCCTCTCTCCATGTGCTCCGGATGCGTCTCTGAACGAATGTTGCCAGCACACTGACGATTCCGAGAGAACGGCTGCCCCTGTGTTAGAGCACACCGCCCTGGGGGGCTGACACCGACTTTGCTCCTTTCAGTGGAGAGTCGGACACGGGACAGCAGCGAGGGACAGGCTCTGCCCACCCACCCCGGCACTCTAAGCACCCAAGCGCCGGGGAAGCTCTGCAGCTGCTTCAGGCCACGCAGGGCAGGAGAAGACCAGGGGATCTGTGGCAGCCACGGTGGCCTCCAAGTCCTCTTTCAGTCTGGACTACACAGGACCACCAGGCACAGTGTGGGGACCTACTCCCCTTCCTGTGGCGCTTCAGCTCCCTAGAGACCACCCAATCCTGCCCCACCCCAACACATCAATGCACGCTGGCCACACAGCAAAGCACAGCCCACAGCATGGACCGAACTCAGTTTGTTGGCAGCCAGGCCGAGGACGGTATGATGCCCTGCCGTTAGTGAATGTCCACAGGCCTCAGCAATAGGAAACTCTGAGCTTCTGCTAAGTACTTGGATTTTATTTTTTAATGAAACTGTGAGTTCTGTGGGTAGTGTTTCTTTGCTTTGGCTACTAGAAGTTAAGACCCAAATCTGTAACATCTTCTAATATCTGCCTAAAACCTTAGGAGCAGCACTTGCGTACGAGCTGTGCTTGCCCTGGATTTATCTCATTCCAACACCCTATTTTGCTGTGACCTCAATTTCTTCATCTTTTTCTTATCAGGTTGAGAGAACGTGTGTGTGTATGTGTGTGTAGACAGAGATGCTAACTCATGCTCTTCTTAGAGGGAGGCTGGAGAGAGAGTGGGGAAAGAGAAAGAAAACAGATCAAAAAAGAGAAAAACTTTTAAACCACATGTTCTTATGATACAATCTTAGTACAAAATGGGAACTTGATCACAGAGAGGGACCTCCAGCTTTGGAAGAATTTCAACAGGCTCCAAGTTCAGAAGTCCCAAGTAGTAACCATGACCTTTCTCATCCCCAAAAATAACTTTCCATAGGTTGAATAGTCAAAGAGGCACTTTTGGAGATTATTTCTAAACATGGGTGAGTTCTGATGGAAATTAAGCCATGCAGTTTAGAAAGTCAGAAAAAATTCAGAGACTAATTCAGAAAGTACTTGGAAGCAAGCAGACAACCAAGAAGTGGAAAGCCCATGAATATGGAAAGGACACGCCTACTGCCTATGTGACAATTATCCCACCTCCACACCAGGGTCTGGAGCATGGAACAAAATGCTGTGCAGCATAATTTACTGACACCTGAACCCAAGGTCATCCTTGGGTGCATCGTTCACGGAATTTAGACCAGTTCATAAATGGTAGTTAATGGCCCTTTCCAAGGAGAATCTCTGCATACCTAATGACTGTGTGTGATATTTCAGAATACATGTCTATTCAAAGGTACATGTACATAGAGAATCCGTGTTCAAGCACCTGCCATACAGTCAAAAATATAGGGAACATTTCAATCCTTAGCTGTGCTGAGCATTTCTAAGCACCTAGTAAATACAGAGCTCTGTGTCCCCATTTCCCTCTTCATCACATGATTCAAGTAGCATCTGCTCAATCCGCTTACAGAGCTGTGTTGAACATCAAAGGAGATCCTAGTGTAGAAGTAGCCACATGGACGGTAACATTATATGTCTTCACAAAAGACAAGCATTCTGTATGTTCCAGGTCTCCAAAGATCTTGATTAAAGCAATTTCCAGAATAGGCAGCAAAAAAAAAAAAAATTGAGGTATGCAACTGAACTAATAATGCTATACCCTGGGAAAAGGTGTCCAAAGCATAGTGCCTGGTCATAAGGAGTTTATATTCTACTTGGAGAGATTAAATCATTAATCCCCCATTCTGATTTTGAGGAAACTGACGCACAGGGTTGCATGACTTATCCAAAGCCAAATAGCTTGTTAGTGACAGAATCAGGACTAGAACCCACGACCTGTGATTATTTGGGGTGTGGCAGATGCTGTTGATACTCCACTCACTTCATTCAAACCCCACCATTTTAGGTGCTCCAAATAGCTACCAACTGCCAGCACCTGCATCTCTGTGCCTGAAGGTTTTTCTGGAACCAGGGAAGGCTGCTCTGCTTACCTGCCTGGCAACTCAGAAGTGCCCGGGAATTAACGTTGCCCAGGAGCAACCCTCAGCCAATGATTGACAGGAAATGGTGCAGAAATTCCCCAGCCTCTCCACCTCTGGGAAGGATCATTCTGCAGTTTCCTTTTGCATCATTTCCCTGCCAGTCTCCTTGCCCTCCTGAATGAACTACTTGCACTTGAATCCTTATTTCTAAGAACATGAAATGCACAGGCAGCAAAGGCAAAAAGAGACAAATGGGACTATGTCAAACTTTAAAACTTGTGCACAGCAAAGGAAATAATCAACAGTGAAAAGACAAGAAATGGGAGAATATATTTGCAAACCATATATCTGATAAGGGGCTAATACCTGAAATATATGAAGAATTTCTGCAACTCAACAGCCAAAAAACAAACCACCATAATAAGATATGGGCAAACGACTTAAATAGACATTTCTCCAAAGAAGATATACAAATGGCCAACAAGCACATGAAAAGATGCCCAATGTCACCAATCATCAGGGAGATGCAAAGCAAAACCACAGTGAAATATCACTTCACACATGTTAGGATGGCCACTCCCAAAAACCAGAAAATAGCAAGTGTTGGTGAGGGTGTAGAGAGACTGGAACCCTTTTGCACTTTTGAAGGGAATGGTGCAGCCTCTACTAAAAATAGTATGAAGGTTCCCCCCAAAATTAAAACTAGAACTACCATATGATACAGCAATCCCATTTCTGGTCATGTAGCCAAAAGAACCAAAAACAGGGATCTTGAGGAGATATTTTTACACCCATGTTCCCTGCAGCATTGTTCACAATAGCCAAAAGGTGGAAACAACCCAAGTGTCCATGGATGAATGGATGGATAAAGAAAATGTGGTATATTTACACAATGGAATATTATTCAACCTTTAAAAAAGAAGGAAATCCACCAGGTGTGGTGGTGAGCACCTGTTGTCTCAGCTACTTGGGAGGCTAAGGCAGGAGGATCACTTGAGGCCAGGAGTTCAAGGCCAGTCTGGGCAATATAACAAGACTTCGTCTCTAAAAACTAAAAAGGAAGAAAGAAATCCTGTCGTACGCTACAACTTGGATGGACCTTGAGGACATCATGCCAAGTGAAATAAGCCCATCACAAAAATCAACTGCATGATTTCACTTACATGAGGTGTCTAAAGTAGTTACATTCTTAGAAACAGAAAACAGGGCCGGGCATGGTGGCTCACGCCTGTAATCCTAGCACTCTGGGAGGCCGAGGCGGGTGGATCCTTTGAGCTCAGGAGTTCGAGACCAGCCTGAGCAAGAGCAAGACCCCCGTCTCTACAAAAAATAGAAAGAAACTAGCTGGACAATTAAAAATATATAGAAAAAATTAGCCGGGCATGGTGGCACATGCCTGTAGTCCCAGGTACTCAGGAGGCTGAGGCAGAAGGATGGCTTGAGCCCAGGAGTTTGAGGTTGCTGTGAGCTAGGCTGACGCCACGGCACTCACTCTAGCCCAGGCAACAGAGCAAGACTCTGTCTCAAAAAGAAAGAAACAGAAAACAGAATGGTGGTTGCCAGGGGCTGAGGGGAGGTGGAAGAGGGGAGCTGTTCAGTGGGTGCAGAATTCAGTTTTGCAGGATGGAAAAGTTCTAGAGTCTGTCGCACAACGGTGTGCATGTAATGGTCACTGCTGTACACTTAAAATAGTTAAGATGGCCAATTTTATGCTGTTTTTTACCACAAAAAAATAATAAATTGAAAAAAACTTATAGGTAAGAAACGACTCAAAAATATCAATAATAGGCCAGCAACACGCAGACGTGGCAAGAACGTGGGCTTTGCAGTCAGTAGAGCAGATCTCGGGCCGCCCCCCTGCTGACTGGCTGTGACTCGGAGATCCCTGCCGCCGCGCCCGCAGCGTTTGGTTCACTCCATGCCTTCTGGCCGCTACTGGGATGCGTGGAGTAAGTCAGGGAAAGAATCACTCTCCACCCAGAGGAGGTAAATTGAATTCATTCTCGGCTGTCTTTCCACAGCGGTGGAATGACAGGAGAAAACCGCTTTGTTCCTGAGTCAAACCACAGATCTCTGCTTGGTTTAGTGCCCAGCAGCCTGACCCAGCGACAACACGGGTGGGCTTTTCCTGCCACTTCCCTCTGAAGAGTGACTCGCAGGACACCAGGCTCTGGGCTTCTGGCAAACCTCCCTTTCCTTGGCTGTCCCACATGTGCACCGTCAGCAGCCCGCCTGTGTCATCAGTCCAGGCACCTTCACACATGGCGAGAGCCAAGGCCTGGACTCATAGGAGGGAAGCCCAGGACCCCACGCTGCAAGGGCAGTGGGAGGACAGGAGAGGCGGCCAGGTGAGCTCTGGAGGTGGGTGGGGAAGAGCCCCCAGGCGAGGGGAGTGGATGAATGACCTGGTGACGCAGCGGCCGCTGAGGGTGTCCAGACCGGTCTTCAGAGTGGGCTGGCCACTCTAGGCTCTTCCTCCGCGCTCCTCTCAGCCAGCTGTCATCTTCCATAACAAGCACCCAGCAGGCACAAGGGCAGGATGTGCTGAATGGATTCCTTTAGTTTTAGGGGCTCTGAGGCTCAAGGACAAATTGGCACAATGGTGGGCCACCCGTTCCAGGCGGCTGCAGTAGGACTCAGTCCCCTGCCCACTGTGCCGTAAACCCTTCTGTTGAGCTCACAGCCTTGAAAGGGCTCGGCCTGTGACGGTGGGAACGTATTAATCCAAGGTGTGCGTTAATTTGGTCTAACAAACACACCCTTGCCCCGCCCACACCACTCTACTGACCTAATAGTTGTCATTTATGTGGCAGCAAAGTGCATAGAATCCAAAGGGTTTGTTTTGCTGAGAAGCACTCACAGTTCGTACAATATGAAGACGTTACTTCCCCAGAAGAGCCACATCACAGAAATCTGGGGACAAAAATCCTTTCCAAAGAGATGGTCCCACCAGTGCTTCCTCCTTTGCCGGGCATGGACAGGGAAGGAGGCAGGGGACAGGTGGACAGGGCGTCCAAGCTGGCTTCCCCACTGGGTTTGCCTTCCCTGGCCAGGGCAGGGGGATTCCAACTGCAGAGGGAAGATACAAATTATTATTTAAAACCCACACCCACCGTGGCTGCTTTGGGAGGCAGCATGATTCAGCCACATGACAGGGTGACAGGGCAGGGCTCTTCCTGCTTCCAATTCAGCTGAGCACCAAGGCAACAGATACCCAATCCCAAAGTGTCAATGAGACAGATCACCAAAGGCAGGCTTTACAGGTGGGCTCAGGAAGCTGGCCCACGGCTTGAGAACTCCCTCACCCTCTCCATGGGTACAAAGGGAATTGTATCTTTGGAACAGGCTGTGCTGTGGATCCTACCGCCAGCCCACAGGGCTTCACGGAGACCTCAGAACGTGGCGGGCTCCTACTCCCAGCTGGGAAATCAGAGGTCAAATGTCCGCGAGAAGAGCGCTGAGCAAGGGCTGCATCAGTGTTTCCTGAGGACCAGATGTGGCCCCATGAGAGAGAACGTCGGCTCCAGGATGTCCGAGGGTCAGCAGGGCTGCCTAGACGGCCAGAGAGATCTCTGCAGCAAGAGACTGCGTTCCCCCGGCTGCCGGAGGTCTCGCAAGCCGCTGCCCTGCATAGAGAAGCACGGGACTGCTCAAAGGAGCTGCAGTCAAGGAACCTGCCAGGAGGCTCTGAAGAGCCTCCCAAATGCCTGTCGGGCCCAAGGGCAGGACGCCAGCTCCTAGCAGAGCCCGTGGCAGCGAGATGGATCCTCCCTCCCTCCTCCAGCACCTGCACCATCCTGCAAGGGTGCAAAAACTAAGAGAAAGCCACTCATGTCCCCTAAAGCTGGGCCAAGCTGGGAGAGAGGTGAATACATGTCCTCAAACTGAGTTCATACCTCAGACTGGACATTCTAATTACTGAACGGAGACTTAAACTCCATACTACATTCTATTTCCAAAGAGCGGACAGAGAAGATGTGAGCAAGACAGGGTTTCACGCAGAGGCAGAGCAAGATTACCTTCACTGAGTAACCCTGAAGGGGGTTAGGGGACAAAGTTAAAGCTGCATTTGGTCACAGCCCACCAGCCATGCATTCCACGTCCTGGTTATAATATCAGTGGGCACAAAATTGCTGTTCCCCTTGCAGAGATCGAGAGCAGAGAGATGCACTCCAGAACCCATTCTCCCCTTCTGCCATGGATGCAGAGCTGTAGCTGGGCACAGGGATGCTGACCAAGCTGCACCCTAAGCTCTGTGTAGCTATTGAAGCCCTGCAACTAGGTTATTGTCGGTGGGATGTGAGCAGTGACAATGTGTGTAACTCCCTGGGCTGGTCCTGTCGGCACCAGCGTGGACCCTTCCACGCTCTGCCTCATTCTCACTGGCGGTCCTCCAGGCCAGGGGTGCAGGGACCACCAGATGGAGGGAATTTGGGTCCTTGAATGATTTCATGGTGTGGAGCTGGACTCCCCACTGCCAGACCCATTACGGGAAAGAGAAATTTGCTTCTCTGCTTTTGAGGTATTGCATTGTGGCTTACTTTGTTATAGCAGCGTCATCTTTACCTAATCAAATACAAGGAGGAAGCTGTGAGATCTGGAGTAAGCACCTGCTGTATAGTGCACCAGTGGACCACTGGATTTGCAAAGGAAGCCTCAGAGTTGAGTTCCTGGTGAGGGACCGCTGAATAGCTCTACCTAATAAAATGGGAGTTTTTATCTGGCCTTGCTAAAGATGGAAAGTGGTAGTAGGCAGAAGGTAGAGCAAACACAATAGACAGCTGGATTTTGAGTAGTTGGGAAGGCTGAGGAGCTTATTTTTAAGAAAAATAAGGCTAATATTAAGTATTAATCATATATGAAGCTTGGTGCAACCTCCCTATTATCTTTGAGTTTTCAATAAAAGTCCACCTCTGGCCAGGCACAGTGGCTCACTCCTGTAAGCCTAGCACTCTGGGAGGCGAAGGTGGGAGGATCACTTGAGGTCAGGAGTTTGAGACCAGCTTGAGCAAGAATGAGACCCCATCTCTACTAAAAATAGAAAAAATTAGCTGGACATGGTGTTTCACACCTTTAGTCCCAGCTATTGGGGAAGCTGAGGCAGGAGGATAGCTTGAGGCCAGGAGTTTGAGGTTGCTGTGAGCTATGCTGACGCCATTGCACTCTAGCCCTGGGTGACAGAGTGAGACTCTGTCTCAAAAAAAATAAAAGTCCACCTCACAGAGCTGCTTCATGTGCATGATTGCTTTGTTTTGCTTACACTAGGTTAGGATAACTTCATAATTTATTAATTATGGGAGTTTTCAACTATACATGAGGGAAAATAGCATGGCAAAGCCCCACGTACCCATGACCCAGCTTCAACAATTACCAACGCATGGCCAATCTAGCTTCATCTCTACACCCACCCCTTGTTTTCCTCCCCGCACTACTTTGAAACAAATCCTTCTTGATGAAAGTTTCAACACCACTTATAAAGGCGTCTTGCCAAAAGAAATCAAATTGGAATCCTATCAGCTCTTCCAATTGTTTGATTTCTTTTGGCAAGACTCCTTCGTAAGTGGTGTTGAGTGCTTCTATCAGGAGACATATAATACCCAACTCTGTCTCCTTTTATGACATCAGTACTATTGATGATCGTTGCCCACATCTGTTATTTCATTAGGGATTACAAAATCGTGGAATTCTGATTTTATTGTTTCTTCTATATCTATTAGCTTCTATAAAGAGAAACTTCCCTTTGTCAATTATTTGGTTACTCTGAGGAACATTTATTATGATAAGAGCAGGATAAAAAATTGCTTACCTTTTATGTACCACCTTTCAAAATAATGCATAGAACCCAAAGGTTATAAATGAGGTTTATTACTATTATTATCATTATCATTATGAACTCCTTATTTAGACATATTGACTGTATTCGACATAGTGCAGTTGTTAGTCTTATTGATGGTCAGATTGTCTTCCATGTAACCAGTAGAAGCCAATTTGACATGACCGCACAGCCTTGGAGAGCTTCCTTGCCTGGAAGGTAATAAAACAGACAGTTCTGTTTCTCATGCTTGGGTCAATGTCAGGACAAAATAATGAAGCAATTTCAAAAAGCACAGCATAAAATAATAATTTGGCAAAGACAGAAACCTAGCCAGAGGTAACAAAAAACAAGTGTAAACAGGAATTCACAAAAACCTTGGTGAAGGCATTTGACTTCCCACATGACATGAGATAGAAAATGAAGCCAATCTTTTCTAGATAGGACAGGGGGAGCATCCACCCCCAACAGCTGGCTGATGTAGCACATTCGTCGTGGGGGTGATATTTTTCTCTCAGGTTTTGTCCATCCATTCTCCTCACCATGACTTACCCTCTTGGGATGTCCCTCTGGTGTCTCAAACTCAAGGTCCTACCACAAATTCTTTGTCTAATATCTCTTCCAGAAAGCATGTAGGATACTCATTCTCAGCGAAATACATACATGTTGATCCTATCGTTTTACATCTTGCTTAATTAACTGATGCACCCTAACAACTCTACTTAACAGTCCATACAGTAATAACCCTTGAAGGAAGCAGAATTTTCAGAGAAGGTTGGCAAAGTGGTAAAGCTAACAGTCGTTCCTCCTAGATTCCAGTCCAGGACTGCCAATAATTTACTGTGGGTCCTGGAAAAGCACTTCCCTTCCTTGGGCCTCAGTTTCCCTACCTATTTAAAAGGATTGGAGTCATGGTGTCAAAGTTCTATTCACTTGGAACATTCAGTGATATAGACGAAAAGATTTGGAGAGGTAAAAAGCATCATGTAAGTAAATACACTTAGCTACACAATACCCGTTTGAGTCATTTTTTTTTTCTTTAAGGCGTGTTATCAGAAAATTTAGAGAGGATTCTTCGGGTAACTAAGGCATATCTAAATATACACCCTGTATATTCAAATCCTTGTAGATTACCAAGAAGGAATTTTTGAATCTAAACTGGAATTATTTGGTAACCAAAATACATGCACGTTTCATTAACATGCAAAATTCTCATAAGATGCAAGCTTGCTCAACAGCAACACTGTGGAATGACATAAATGGGACTTTTGATTAAATAATTATTTGCTTCCTATCACTTAGGTCTTCCTGGAAAAATTTCAGTTCTTTGAATTGTCTCTTATCATCAGGGATCCAAGCAGAAAAGTGATAGTATTTTTTCAGAAGTGGATTGATAGCAAATGGCCACGCATTAGCCCCTTTCCCCAGGGCCTGGGCAGAAACAGGCCACTCTATAAATCACTTGATGGGTATTTATTGTGCTCCACCCACGGTTTCAGCCCTGGATGCCCTGGAGATCTCGAAGAAATATATCTGACACTGAAGAGCTTACAACCCAGTAAGGGGTAGAAGATAAATAATACACAGGACATAGCAGGAAATAAACAAGAAGTGGATGGAAATAGCAAATTGCACAGCACTGTGCTTGAGCACTTTCAGTCTTCAGAGAAGGGATGGTCAGAGAGGGCCAGAGAGCCAGGGCAGGCTCCATGGAAAAGTAAATGAAAGCCAGGACCCTTTTTCATCTTTTCTCAAATAGGAAACACCTATTTTGCTGTCACTATATGTGATCAGATGGAAAACGCCAATACTAAGAAAGTGAACATTTCCTCAAAATCCTGCACCCAAAAGATAAACATTGTTAGTAGGTCAGAACTGGCACCCACATCCACGGAAGACTGAGGCTGCCCACCCAAACCATTTACCTCTGTTCTCTCTATCTCTGTTTTTATTGGAGTAAAAAACAATCAACATGAGCTCTACCCTCTTGACAAATTTTTAACTGTATATTACAGTATCGTTAACTATAAGCACAATAGCATGTCTCTAGAATTTATTCATCTTGCATGACTGAAACCTTACACCCATTGAACAGCAATTCCCTCTCCCACCAGCCCCTGACAACCACGATTCTACTTTCTGCGTTGATGACTTTGACTACTCTATAAATCACCTCATGCTCTATTTATCCTTCTGTGACTGGCTTATTTCACTTAGCACAATGTCATCAAGGTTCATCCATGTAGCATATGACAAGATTTCATTCTTTTTCATGACTGAATAATATTCTATTGTATTCCACATTTTCTTTATCCATTCATCCATCAATGGACATTTAAGTTGTTTATATATCTTGGCTATTGTGAACAATGTTTCAATGGACATGGGAGTATAGGTATCTCTTCAAGATCCTGATTTCAATTCTTTTGGATAAATACCCAGAAATGGGATTTCTGGATCATATGGTAGTTCTATTTTTAATTTTTTAAGCAAGCTCCATACTGGTTTCCATAGCAGCTGCACCATTTTACATTCCCACCAATAGGACATCTCCCAACATTTGTTATCTTTTGTTATTTTTTTTATAGTAGTCATCTTAATGGGTATGAGATGATGTCTCATTGTGGTTTTGATTGACATTTCCCTGATGATTAGTGATGCTGAGCATCTTTTCATATGCTTCTTGGTCATTTTTATACCTTCTTTGGAGAAATGTCTATTCAATATCTACTCATTTTTTAATCAACTTTTATTTTATTTGCTATTGAGTTGTTGGAGTTTCTTGTATATTTTGGATATTAACACCTTATCAGATATATAATTTGAAAATATTTTCTCCCATTCCATAGATTGCTTTTTATTCTGATTTTTTTCTTTGCTGTGCAGTAGCTTTTTAGTTTGATGTAGTCCCACTTGTCTGTTTTTCCTTTGTTGATTTTGATGTCATAGCCAAAAAATCATTGTCAAGACCAAAGTTAAGAAGATTTTCCCCCTCCATTTTCTTCTAGAATTTTTACAGTTTCAGGTCTTACGTTTAAGTCTTTAATTCATTTTGAGTTGATTTTTGTGTATAATGTAAGATAAGGGTCCAGTTTCATTCTTTGGCCTGTGGATATCCAGTTTTTCCAACACCATTTGTTGAAGAGACTGTCTTTTCCCCTTTGTATCTTCTTGGCACCCTTGTCAAAGATCAATTGACTGTATAGGTGTGGGTTTGCTTCTGGGCTGTCTATTCTGTTCCACTGGTTTATATGTCTCGCTTTATGCCAGTACCATATTGTTTGATTATTATAGCTTTGTAGTATGTTTTGAAATCAGGAAGTGTGAGGCTTCTAGCTTTGTCCTTCTTTCTCAAGATTGTTTTGGCTATTCAGAGTTCTTTTTATTTCATATGAATTTTAGGATTTCTTTTCTACTTCTGTAAAAAATGCCACTGGGATTTTGATAAGGATTGCATCAAATCTCTAGAGTGTTTTGGGTTGTATGGACATTTTAACAATATTAAGTCTTCTAATGCATGAACATAAGCTATCTTTCCATATGCTTGTGCCTTCTTTCATTACCCTCCCTTCTTTCTTATGAGGTAAATTTGATTTTGTTTGAGCAGTGGGAGCCCAAATAATTTCAGTGTTCCCTTCTTAGCCCCAAAGGGCAAACATGAACTAGTTTCATGCACCCTAATAATTCCTGGTGCTAAAGACTTGGGCATGTGATTCAACCCTCACTTATTAACATAAGGGAAGTCTTCTAGGGGCCTTAAGAAAAAGTTTCCCTTCTTAATAAAAGAGAAACACAAGAAGAGATGGTTCTTCCTGACCTTGGACACTGTCATATGAGGAAAGGGAGCCTGGAGGAGCTACATCTATCTTCTAGCCTTTAAAGAAGGTCAAAAGAATTTATGAACAGGCATCTAAGAGCTCTGACATTCTTACTCTGGCAAATTAGCCAGCCCTGGAACCAACCATGCCCTGACTTCCTGTCATAATAAACTTTTCTTAATATTCAAGACACTTTTGATTAAGTATCTTGTTACTTGCAGCAGTAAACGTTAACTGAACACCCAAGTTTTCTACATATGAATATATCAATTATATATAAATGAGAATATATTATGCCACATAAGGTGCCCTGTGACCCACTTTGTTTCATTTATTAATATGTCATAGGGTCTCTTTGGGTCATAATAGACAGCCTTCCTCATCCTTTTAAGTCATCTACATCTGAAATGGTGCAATAAGGGTGACACATGTACTCACTATCAAATTGGTTTCACTGATCAACACCTAAGAGCACATACAGGAATAATATTAATTGGGTGTCGGGCAGATGGGGGGAGGGGTGGGTATATACATTCATAATGAGTGTGATGCGCACCATCTGGGGGATGGACACGATTGAAACTCTGACTCGGGGTCAGGGGCAAGGGCAATATACGTAACCTAAACTTTTGTACCCCCATAATATGCTGAAATAAAGAAAAAACAATAAGGGTAACAGAAACCAATGGTTCCCATTCCAGTTCAGAGCAAGATGGAGTAAACACATTTTGCCATGTCTCTCCCATTGAATGAAGTTATAAAACCTGGACAGAGTGCCAGAAGCAGTTATTTGAGGACTGTAAAAAGTAAATAGCAGCTGGTGAATTAAGGAATACCAAAATTCAAAGTACTGTTGAATTGGCATAAGCTTCCTACTTTTCCTCTAGTTGTCCTGGCCTGTACTCAAGGCAGCCCAAAATCCAGAAGTGGGTGTCAGAACACCAACACAGAGAACGCCAGGGAAAGCCCTGTAGTTCTGGCTTAAAGAACTGAAAAGTGTCCTCTAATGCTCAGAAAGAGCAGGGGAAGTCACTCATATTTTGTTTTTGTTTTGGTTTTTTTTTTTTACTTTTTTCATTCTCTACTCTCCCATATTCCAGCTGCCAGGGAATCTCGTGGTAGCAGAGGCAGTGACAGAAATTGGCACCAAGGTCCCATGACCACCTAAAACCCTCAAATAACGGAACTCATCCCTCTGTTCAGAGGAGCTGTGGACCCAAGAGGGTGGGGGAAATCTCCCTTGTTTTGTTTTGCTTTTTTAATTTTTTTATTTCAGTATATTACAGGGGTAAAAATGTTTATGTTACATATATTGGCTTTTCCCCACCTGAGTCAGAGCTTCAAGCATGTCCATCCCCTACCCCATTGTTTTTTTTAATCCCAGTGTTTTCCCACTGCTCAGCCCCAGGAGCAGGGTAACTAAAGCCACAGCTTTCTGGCCAGAGGACCACAAAGGAGAAGCCCAGGGAACCAGAGTGCACCAGAGAGATCACAGAGAAGGAAACGCTCAAAAATGGCACACCCTCAAGCTGCACATGCCAGGATCTGATCTTAAATCGCAAAACAAAGACTTGAAAACTGCACTGAAAGATAGCTCACCACCTGCATCCCAAACTGGCACCTGGGGGGCACACATGTGGAACAGGTATGAATAGCACTACAAAGGCTTTTAAAATGGACCTGGAATTGAAACCACACTCCACAGAGGCCTGGTTGGCACTTACAGCCTAAACCCAACCAAGTTGTTGGCCTACTGAAATAAAAACATCAACATTCCCCATGGGATTTAAATAAGACCCAGAGTTTCATAATATAATATTCAAACCATTCAGGACATAATCCAAAATTACTCAGCACTCAGAGAACCAGGAAAATCTCAATTTGTGTTGAATAAGACAATCAAACAGATGCCAGCACCAGACGACACAGATGTTGGAATTATCTGACACAGATTTTAGAACAGCTATTAGAAAAATGTTCCAAGAAGTAATGGTTAACACTCCTGAAATGAAAAGGCAGAAAGTCTCAGAAAATAAATCAAAGATATAAAAAAGAATCAAATGAAAATTTTATATCAGAAAAATATATGAACCAAAATGAAAATCTCACTGGATAGCCTCAAAAGCAAAATAGAAATGACAGAGAAAAAACATCAGTGAACTTGCAGAAAGGTGAATAGAAATTAGCCAATGTGAACAACAGAGAGGGACAATAAAAGATTAGGAGAAACAAAAAAATGGAACAGAGTCTAAGACACCTGTGGGACAACCAAAGCCTGTGGGACAACCAAAAAGTCAAACAATAATGTCTGCAAAATCACAGAAGGAAAAAGTGTGTGGTTCTGAAAAAAAAAAAATTGAAGAAACAATGGCTGAAAACTTTCTAAATTTGGCGAAGGACACAAACCTACAGATTCAAAAAGCTCAGCAAACCCAAAAGAATTCATGTGCAGACACATCATCAGACTTCTGAAAACTAAAAACAAAGAAAAAACTGTGAAAGTAGCTAGAGAAAAATGATCCATTAGTTACAGGGGAACAAATAGCTGAATGACTTCAGATTTCTCATCAGAATCCATGAAGGGTAGAGGAGTGGAAAATCACTTTTAAACTGCTAAACTGAAAGAACTGTCAAGCTAGAATTCTTCATATGGCAAAAATATCCTTTAGGAATGAAGCTGAACAAAGTATATACTCAGATGAAGGGTGCTATTGCTTGAATGTATGTGTCCCTCCAAAATTCATATATTGGAACTTAACCCCCAAGGTGATGTATTAAGAGGTGGGACCCTTGGGCAGTGATTGGGCTGTGAGAGCTCCACCCTCATGGACGGGATTAACATCCTTGTAAAAGAGGCTTCAGGTAGCTCCCTCCCCATTTCTGTCATCATCTTCCACCCCTGAGGACAAAGCATTCATCCCCTGCAGAGGGTGCAGCAGCAAGGCACCATCTTGGAAGCAGAGAGTGACCCTCATCAGACACCAAATCTACCAGCACCTTGATCTTGGACTTCCCAACCTCCAGAGCTATGAGAAATAAATTTCTATTATTTATAAATTACCCAGTCTCAGGTGTTTTGTTATAGCAGCCTGGATGAACTAAGCCAAAGGAAAATTAAGAGAATGAGTTGCCAACAGATCTTCTCTAACAGAATTGCTGAAGGAAGTTCTCCAGACAGAAGGGAAATGGTACCAGAAGTAAACCTGGAACACCAGAAATAAAAGAAAATCAAGAGAAATGGTAAATATCTGAGTAAATATAGTAGAATATTCTTCCCTCCTGAGTTCTTTTAAACATGTTTGAGAGTTGAAAGAAAAGTATAGTATTATCTGATGGGTTTTCAATGTAAGTAGATGCAATGCATAACACAAAGGGAGGGTAAAAGGGTTTAGATGGGGTAATATTAATACATTTCACTTGAATTTGTAAAACATTGATACTAAGTAATCATTGTAATCAGTGATCAATGTAAAGTAAGCAGAATTACTGATGTATTACTATATTATAATTCATACAGCAAGCACTAAAATCAATTTATTTATTTATTTATTTATATTTCTATGTATGTATGTACATGTAGATAGTCAAAAACATAATAGACAAATCAGAATATTAAAAATATTCTAATAACCCAAAAGAAGGTAGGAAAGGGCAAGCAGGAACAAAAAAATAGAGGAAACAGACAGAAAAATAATAAAATGATAGATCTAAATCCAAACACATCAGTAATTACATTAAATGTAAATGGTCTTAGCCAGGAATCAGCAAACTTTTTCTGTAAGGGGCTAGACAGTAAATATTTTTTGCTTTTCAGATCATACAGCTTCTCTTGCAACTACTCTACTCTGCCATTGTGGTGCAAAAGCAGTTGTAAGTAATACATAAATACATGGGCATGGCCAGATTTAGCCCACAAGCCATAGTTTGCCAACCCCTGATCCAAACATATCAACTAAAAGAGATTATCAGAATGGATATTTTTTTAAATGACCACACTTAGTGTTGTGTATAAAAAGTTGACATCAAATATAATGATATAGGTAAGTTAACAGGAAAAAATGGAAACATATGTCATGCAAGCATTAATAAAAAGAAAGTTGGAATGGCTATAATAATATCAAAACATACTTCAGCACAAGGAATATTATCATAGATTAAGAGACACATTATATAATGATAAATCGGTTCACCATTTATTCATTCACCAAGAAGACCTAGGTAAGAAGCCTAGATAAATAAGCACCTAAAAACAGAGATTCAAAATACACAAAGCAAAAACAGACAGAACTAAAAAAAGAGAAACAGATAAATCCACAATTATAGTTGAAGTCTGTATTGGTTATTATTGCTGTGTAACAGAATATCACAAACTTAGAGACGTAAAACAAGGCACATAATCACTGCACAGTTTGTATGGGCTGGTTCAGGGCATGGCTTAGCTGGGTCCTCTGCTTAGGGTCTTACAAGGCTGCAATCAAGTTACAAGCCAGGGCTAGGTCTCATTGAGAAGCTTGACTAGGGAAACCTCTGCTACTAAACTCCCTCAGGTTATTGGCAGAATTTATTTCCTTATGCTCTAAGACTGGCAGCCTTGGATTCTTGCTAGTTCTCAGCTGGGGGCTTCCCCCAACTCCCAGAAAGTGCCTTCAGTTTCTAGCCATTGGACCTCCCAACATGGCTATTTACTCCTTCAGGGCCAGCAAAAGAGTCTCTAGGGGGTATCTGCTAGGAAGATGGATACTTGTATAAAGGAACATAATCATGGAAGTAGCATCTATCATCTTTGCCATTTTCTGTTGGTTAGAAACAAATCATAGGTCCCACTCATATTCAAGGGAAAGGAATATACAAGAGTGTGAACACCAGGAGGCAGGGATCATTGGGCACCATCCTAGCACCCTAGTACCTGTCTTAAACAGAATCTTCAATATTCCTGTCTCAATAATAATTACAACTTGTACATAGATAATCATTAAATATACCGAAGAACTAAACAACAGCATCAACCAGTTGTATCGAATTGATATAAACAGAATACTTCACCCAATAGTAACAGAAAATATATTCTTTCTCAAGTATGTCAATGTATACTATATTCAGGGTCATAAAACAAATTTTAACAAATTTTAAAGAATTATAATCATACATAGATTGCTGTCTTACAATAACGGAATTAAACTAGAAACAGATAAGTAAAAATCTTCAAACATTTGGAAATCAAACATACTTTTGAATAGTCTATTGGTTAAAGAGGAAGTCATAAATTAAATTAGAAAATATTTTGAACTAAATGAAAATTCAAATCTTCATTTTCAACTTTTGTTAGATGCAGCTAAAGCAACACTTAAGGGAAATTTAGAGTATGATAAGCTTATGTAAAAAAAAAAGGAAAGAAATGTCTCAAATCAATAATCTAAGCCTCCACTTTAAAAAACTAGAAAAAGAACAAATAAACCCAAAACAAGTGAAGGAAATAAATAATAACGATAAGAGCAGAAATTAATGAAATGGAAAATAGGAAAATGGTAGATAAAAATCCATAAAACTAAGAGCTGATTCTTTGAAAAGATTAAAAAAATGGATAAACCTCTAGTAATACAGAAAAAGAAAAAGAGAGAAAAGATACAAATTACCAGTGTAATGATTGAAAAAGGGATTATCACTACAGACCCCACAGAAATTAAAAATCTTATAAAGCAATACTATAAACAGCTCTATGCACATAAATTTCACCATGGAAATCGATCAATTTTTTGAAAACTGAAACTACTAAATTCATACAAAATAAAACAGGTAACCCGAGTAGTCCCATAGTTATTAAAGAAATTATACCTTGAAACTTATTAATAAAGAAATCAGCAGGCCAGATGGTTTCACTGAAAATTCTACCAAATGTTGAAAGAAGAAATAACATCAATTTCTTCCAGAATAGAGTTTGGCTCATTGTAAGAGTCTAGCTTTAGCTTAATCACACAAACCAAAGACAGTGCAAGAAAGGAAAATAACAGACCAATATCCCTTGTAAATACAGAAGCAAAAATCTACAATAAAATTTTAGCAATATATAATACAAGAATAATACATGATGACCAAGTAGGGTTTATTCCAGGAACACAAGGCTGGTTCAGTATTCAAAAATCAATCAAATCAACATAATATACCATATCAACAGTCTAAAAAAGGAAAACCTCACAATCATATAAATTGGTGCAGAAAATGTATTTGACAAAATTTAATATTTATTCATCACAAAGACTCTGAATTCACCAGGAATAGAAGAGAATTCCTCATTGGCCTAATTAAGGGCATCTACAAAAACCCTACAGCAAACATCATACAAAATGGTGAAATACTAGAAGGTTTCATCCAAAAATCAGGAACAAGACAAGAATGTACACTCTCTTCGCTCTTATTCAAAATTGTACTAGAAGTGCAAGCCAGAACATTGAGACAGGAGGGAGAAGGGGTATACAGATTTAAAAAGAAGAAATAAAACTATCCATATTCACAGACAACATAAATATTCACATAGAAAATTCTAAGGAATCTAAATGTGTATATATATATATATATATATATGTGTATATATATATATATATACATATATATATATATATATATATAAGTAGGGCCTAAGGGTTATAAAGAAGAGTAATAAGTGAGTTTGGCAAGGTCACAGGATACAAGGTCAACATAAAAAAATTAATTATATGTCTATAATATAAATATAATATTAAAAATAATACCCTATACAATAACTCCAAGAAAATGAAATACCTAAGAATATATTTAACAAAACTTTTTGAGATCTATATACTTAAAACTACAAAATACTAATGAAATAAATTAAAGAGGGCCTAAATAAATGAAAAGACATATGATATTCATGGATTGGAAGACTCAATGTAGTAAAGATGTCAACTCTTCCCAAACTACTTATGCATTTAATGCAATTCTCATCAAAATTCGAGCCTGATATTTCATAATACAGACAAGCTGATTTTACAGAAAAAAAAAAGAAGAAGAAAGTTTCCAGGCTCAAACTCCCCAATTTTAAGACCTATTATAAAGCTACAGTAATCAAGAGAGTGTGGTATTGGCGACGAAATAGACTTGTAGGTCAATGAAACATAACAGATAGTTCAGCAACAGACCCATACATATCTGGCAGATTGATTTTTGACAACGGTGCAAAGACAATTTATTGGAGAAAGAAAAGAAACAAATAATGTTGGAGCAATTGGACATTCATATGCAAATGAACCTTGACCTGAACCCCACACCCTACATAAAAATTAACTAAAAATAGATTATAAATATAAACCTAAACTATAAAATTTTTAAAATAAAATATAGGAGAAAATCTTCATGATCAGGAGTTAGGCAAAGAATTCTGAGGCATGACACCAAAACTCAAAAGAAAAGGTTGATAAATTGGTCTTCATCAAAATTAAGAACTCCTATGCCTTGAAAGACACTTTAAGAAAAAAATAAGCCAAAAACTTGGAGAAAATATTTGCAAAGCATGTATTCATATCTAATAAAGGACTTGTACCCAGAATATGTATAAAACTCTCAAAACTGAATAAGAAAACAAACTAGCCAACAATGGGTGAAAGATTTAAACAGATACTTCATCAAAGACGTACCAGTGACAAATAAGCACAAAAAAAAGATGCTTAATATCATTCATTATTAGGGAAGTATAAATTAAAACAACGAGATACAACTACACCCATATTAGAATGGCTAACTGTTATTGTCGACAGCACCAAGTGCTGACTAGGCTGCAAAACAACCGGAACTCCTACTCACAGCCAGTGGGAATGCAAAACTATTAATATGTACTTTAGAATAAAGTTTGGCAGTTTCTTATAAAGTTAAACATATACAAACCAGAAATCCCACTTCTAGATGTTTACCCAAATGAAATGAAAACCTATGTTCACACAAAAACTTGCACATGAATATTGATTGCAACTTTTCCACATCCACCAAAAACTGAAAACAACCCAAAGGTCCCTCAACTGGTTAACAGATAAACCATGCTACAAACATACCATGGAACACTACACAGCAATTAAAAAAAACTACTGATCCACACAATAACCAACAACGTGGATGAATGTCAAATGCATTATGCTAAGTGAACAAAGTCAGACTGAAAAGGTTGCATACTGTACAATTTTTGCAAAGATAAAACTCTAGGGACATCAACTAGATCAGTATTTGTCAAGAGCTGGGGCGTGGGCGGCCTTTGAGGGTTGCAGAAGTGTTCCATGTCCTGACTGCAGTTACACAACTATATACTCTTTTCAAATTTCTCAGAACTATGTGCTAAAAAGGGTTAATTGTACTTAAGTTTTAAAATTGGAAAGCGATACATCACTGGAAGAAAAAAAGGGGGGGCCATGTCTGGCACTGTGTATCAATCCTTTTCCTGCTCCTTTGCGAAGCATGTGCAGAGCCCTTACTCTGCACGGGATGTGTGAATTTCCCCAGCTCTGCCATCGGCACCCAAGACAGCACCTCCTGGCAGACTGCAGACAGCTGGGGCTCCCAGAGCAGCACAGTTTTGCAGCTGCCTCGTCCTCCTGGCCCGAAACAACAGGGTTTCAACACTCAGCTTCCAAGAATGTGTTTACTTACAACCCACCAGGACACCAAAATGAGAGCTCTCCAATGCAATTTTATCCTTCGGTTTTAAGAACAATTTTGCAATCCCTTTACAAAACCAGCATGAGACTAAGAATGCGCACAATGTCGGTAATGGAAAAACAGAATGGGTGAGGCCCACCCAACCCGAGACTCTTCTCCAAAGATTACTGTGGGTCAGGTCCACCCTGACCCCACTGCTCCCTTCCTGCTCTCAACAAAAACTTGATAAGCACATCAGATCATTGCTGGAAAGGAGGCCTGTATCTTCTCCAGCATAGAGTAACTTCTTCCCAGGGATCTGCCTGCCACAGTCTGTCAAGCAAATTAGTTTGTCAAACAAATTAAAAGCAGCTTCTAAAAATGTGACCCTGAGCTGCTATGTTCTTATTACTCTGATCAATCCTATCCCTGCAGCCTGAAATCTCCTCAAAGGCAGCCACCTTCTCCATGGCTCCCCGGGGCCGAGGACAGTTCTTGGCACATATCAAGCTGATAAAAAATATATGTTGAATCCATCAGTGAATGAATAAAGCTATTCGAAACTCATTTCTTAAAAAATACATCTATTAAATAACTGGATGTATTTGTTGAATGCTTCTTCCTAGCACAGTTGTGACTGAAGATGCAATGAGAAAATAAAATTTTCTGACAGGACAAGTTTTGGGGGCAGACAATCTTTAATGCTTACTTGGCTCCGGAACATTCTGTGTACACATACTCCTCTGCTGATCAAGAATCGTCCAAAACCTTTCTCCCAGGCACAGGGATGTCTGTGTGACTCAGATGTCTACAGGAGCTACTCAAACTCTTGACATCAAGGTTACAGTGACTACAGCCCCTAAGTCCACAGTGTGGGAAGTTGAGACCCTTCACCAGGACTGTGCAGAATCCTGAGGGGTTTCCGTGGAAACGGCCTGTGCAGCTTCTCTCTCTCCCCTTACGCCGTCTCTGTTCTGTGCCGCAGAGGCCTATCCAGACGTGAACTGAGCCTCTTCTGTTATCTCTCTCCCTCCCTCCCTTCTCTCTTTCACACACACACCACACACACACACGCACGCACGCACACACACACAGAGCACAAAACACAAAATTCCCATACAAAACCTTAGAGAGTGCAGGAGAATCCGCTGAAGACCAGGGGAGAGGTGTCCACGGGGCCAGCGCCCAGCACGCTGCCTGCAACCTGAAAACCGAGCATCTGACAGCTCTGCTCCCTTTCAACGACCCCCTCCCCGGGGGCACCTCTCCTGACAGCTCCGCACTCCCTGGGAACTCGGGGTGTCACCCTCTTGCTGCTACCCTTTCCAAAGGACATGAAACAAACCTCTCTCAATGTCTCATTCAGGGTAGTTCAAATCCCTTTTTGTGACTTGGGACCCCTCTATCACCCGTGCCCGTGGGGTCTCACTGTCTTCTGCAGCGCTGTTTCAAGACTTTTCCCAAAGCCAGCTCCTCCCCAGGGCGGGCCCGAGGGCCAGAAGTTAGAGTGACGCCTGGTGGCCCCACACCAGGACTGGCCCAGCAGGAGGAGAGAGCGCTCTGGCCTGGCTCCATCACCACCCGTCTACTCCAGCGACCCACCCCACACACACACACACACACACACACACACACACACACACACACACACGCACACAGAAAAGAGCGCAGGTCCCGGCTGCACATCCCTGGCCTCCCCTTTCCTTATGTTGCCAAGTATTCGGACCTAACCCTTTAGGACCCTGGTCCCACACCGGCTATGCACGCAGCCTGTGCAACCACCTCTCTTTGACCATAAATGCCTCTACCCACCTCCCCACCCAGGGTCCCAGAGCCCTCCTTTACCCCTGGGTGTCATGACCCCAAACTTCAAACACCACCCCCCTGACTTGTGTGGTGTCCCCCTGTGACCTTCAGGGACCTCCCACCCCCTCCTCTCTCCGCAGGCTCGGGGAGCAGAGTGGAAGGGAAGGCGCCCTGCAGAACCCCAAGGAGCTTCCAGGTGGGGCTCAGCGGAGGAGCCGCCCGTTCCTGGGAGCCGGGGTGCACCTGCCAGCCCAGCAGCGTCACATGCAGCACGGCGGCCTGAGAGACCCAGACCCCTGGGCACCGACAGCCGCCCCTCAGAGGCACTTTATTTCCGTTTGTCAGAAACATCATCCTAATAGACAGACCTGGTTAGATCACAGTGCTTTACTGCCATCTGCTGGGAATTTACTCCAATAAATACACAAACCTCCCCGGTGCTATCTGCACAAGAGCCTGGCCGCTTGCCCCTGTCCCAGGCTCCAGTCCCTGGCACTGCAGACACCAGCAGGGCCCGGGTGCACAGCGTGGTGTCTGGGCCTGGGCACAGCAAAGCCACGTGTTCCTTCGCCACGTGGCCAGCTCTTTGCTGAGTCCAGGGATCATTACATGAGGGAGGAGTCTCGTGATACGCTCAGCCTTTACAATCAAATGTCCAGGAAAGATGAATTTTAAATGCAGTAATACTGTCCCCTGGAGAGAAATCAGACCAAAGCTGGTGTATTAACCTTGTTTTTTACTTTCTCTATTTGGATGCTTTGACATCAGGGCCTCGTGACTGGAGGGGCTGCCTGCGAGCACGCTTTTCAAACACACACCAACTAGTCCAGAGGCCACACCCCGACTCCCTCCTCCCGTGGGCGCCCACACCCTCAGACCCCATCCCCTCCCTAATCACCCCAGGGCCAGGCACCAGACAACCAGAAACGGCTCTGCACCCAGAGCCTGCTGGAACTATTCAAACCAACCAGCCCCGAGCATGCTGCCCCTGCCTTGCCTCTTTCTTCCTGTGACAACCATAGCAAAGGTCTTGCCCTAAGTCCCTCCCGCTCCCTCTGCCTCTTGGTGCTTTCCTGTGTGGTCCCCAGGGCATGACAGCCCCTCCTCTTGGAAACCCTTTTAATGGCAGTGGTGTCCTGATCTGTTGGCCTTACTGTACCTCAAAGTTTCCGTCAACACTCTATGCTCTAGAGCAGTCCATAATCACACACCTAAAGTACGCCTACTTTCAAAAGGAACATGTGTGGAATGTGACTGTCCTCACTCTGGCTTCTCTCCAAATCCCACAGGCCCGGCGCCTGGCCCACCTGCTCCCACCCCCCTCCTGGCTCTCCCAGGCACCGTACAGCCCTCCCTTTCGTGTGTCACTGGCTGTGGCCTGCTCTTATTTCTTCCTGGGAATTAGCTGCACTATTTGCCTACCTTGGTGTGGAAAAACATTTGAAACTAAGTCTCTTATCTAACAAAGATGCCTTCTCACACTCGAGCTGCATCCTTCCTCGTGGAGGTGGTGAAGTGTGCCTAGGGCTGCTGCTGCAGGGTCTGGAATGAGCTCAACCTGGGTGTGATCCCAGCTCGGTGTCTACGTGACATCAGACAAATCAGGGAGGGAATATGGGGAGTTAAGAACAAGAACCCTGGAGCCCACCTGCCTGTATTTAGTTCCCGATCTTCTCCTTACTGGCTGGGTAACATCAGCAAGGTTCTTAACCTCCCTGTGTCTCAATTTCCTCATCTGTAAAGTGGGATGATAACAATAAAACCCACTTCATAGGGCTAAATAGGTTAATGTACGGATAGTCCCTGGCACTGAGGACTAGCTATAGTGACTGAACCTTTTAAAGACTTGATGTCCCAACTGTAAAGTGAAAAGAGAAATAGAATCATTCATTTTGGTGTTGTAACGGTGACACGTCATGAGTCAGATCCAATACACAGCCCAGTAAATGCTGTTCTCATCCATCCAAATCTTGCCTCCCTCCAGGGGCCAGCCGGAGCCCATCCCTGAAGACCTCGCAGCCGCGCCAGCACCCTCTGGCCTCTCTCCTCTGAACCACCATGAGCACGTCTCTTCATCAGCATGGCTAAGTCCTCTCCCACTGGTCTGCAGCTAGTCCATGTGTGTGTCTGTCTCTTCAGCTCCACTGTAAGCTCCTCAAAGGACAAAACTGAGTCTTGTACCTTTCCTGAAGCTGTGACAGCAAGATCAGCTCGGTCCTAATGCCTGGGGGTGTTGGTAACTACTCACTGACGCACAATCGTTGCTCCTTTCCGAGGGAGGAAATCAGAGTCTTGGCAGTCAACCGACACCAGCAGGGGTGTGGGGCGCAAGGGGAAACCTGCCACCGCGCCCCTACACACAGTTGTAGGAGTTGCTCACAGGTGCCGCAGGCATCACAGGCTGTTGACCATAAGAAAAATTCACAGCATGCTTGTTTGGTTTTGCCAACACCATATTTTCTTAGACAGTGAATATATAAACGCTCTTAGATGCTCTCCAGCTTGCCGCGGTCCCCAGTGCCCCTGGAGTTCACCTCACACACCTTATCTGTCTGGCCGCTGCAGCCTTAGAGTTTATGGCCCCTACAAGTTGCACGGAGTCCAGGAAAGCAGTGAGTTTCTACTCTGGCAGGCTGGCTTTTTACCGTATCTTCCTGCGTGTGTGTTACCATTAAAGTTGTCCATTTTCCTTGGAGGCTTCAATGACGGGTTTGAGGAAGGCCGCGGGGAAACCTGAGGGGCTTGTCTTCTTTTTCATCTCCCCTGGCAAGAACGCACAGTGGCCAGCCGGTATGCTGTCACTTTGAGCAGCAGTAAAAAGAGGAGTCAGAACAGTGGGGTCCTTGCAGTTCCTCCAAGTTCCTCCAGAGGCCCCGGCTGAGACGCAGCTCCCGCCTAGGAGCTGCAACTTTTTCAGAGCCCAAAGCCTGGGGGGTGCTGAGAGCCGGGACAGCCTAGTGCAGGCTCGAATCCCACAAATCCCACAGCGGGTGCGGCACCCAGGATCCAAAAGGTATTAGCAATTCATCAAATATAATCACCGCAGATTGTAACCATAAGGGCTGCATGGAGTCAGGAAGCTACTGGATGAAGTGGATACATTTCTGATTAGAATTTCCCAGCCCTGAGCTACTGAGTGTAATGAAAGTCATCACGAGGGGCGGGGGGTGGCGGGGTGGGTAGGGAAGGAGGGCAGACAATAGTGTGCTCCTGACCCAAGAAAAGGATCCTTCTATGACTCATTTTCCCTTGGGCTCCTGCAACCTCATCTCTCTCTAGGACAGGGTGCAGCCAGATGCCGCAGCATCCCCAGGCCCTCACCCCACGACTCCTCAGCAGAATGTCTAGGGTGGAGCCCCAGAAACTGTTTCTTGCATGCTCCCTGGGTGATTCAAGTGCACAGCTGGATTTCAGAAGCCCTGCACCAGGGAAAGGCAGACAGTAACACTAAAGACTGCCTTTTCGTGTCATTCTTTGATGTTCTATAAAGAGTTTTACACATTTTGGCACAAACACCACGAAGGGGCCCCAGCGACTGCAGTACCTATCTATCTACAATTCATCAGCTGATCCCCTATTTTGTGCCTTGCCCTATGCTCTGCACAGGAAAGACAAAGGAATAATGTAAGTGCTGTGCACTCAGGACAAAAGAAAAGAAACAGAGGGTTTGTGCTCAAATGAGGAGTGCCAGCAGGGTGCTGAGGCCTGGTGGCAAAGGCACCTGACCGGGAGGAGCCTGGGAAGTCTTCGTGGAGGAGGTGATGTTGAAACGGGAAAGGACTTCCGACACAGGGACACCATCAGAGGGTTACAGAGCTCTCTGCAGCAGCGGGGACGGGGAGCTGACCACCAAATCCATCCCGCCGGCTTCCAGCCGCAGCACCATGGCGAGGCATGCGTCAGCACAGATGAGGCTGCACTTCCCGGCCTCCCTCTGGTCACGGGATGGGAGCCGGACTGACGTGTTCAAGAAAAGGTTACTCTCAATTTGAAAGTCGAGTCCTTTAGTTCTGTCTGGCAGCCAGTGTGGAAGGTGAATGGTCAGGATGGAAGAGCGAGAGAAATCTGCAAGGTTCTTTCCATTCTCCAGACAAAAGCTGATGCTTGTCCTGAACTCCACTAGTGGAGAAGGAGAGGGGACAGCAGGACGCTCGTGACGGAGCCCGAATGCAAGGCTGGTGGGGGAGGACATGAGTCTGACTTGAGGGTGACTGAGGTCCCCCAACCTCATATCTCGAAACACGGTTTCCTTTCTCATGTTCCCTCCACCATTCCGTCCTCAAGTGCACAGGTGCAGCCCCACGTGGGACCACCCACCCACAGTCAGCACTGCCCTCCTGCTGACGCCAGGCACGCCGAGACCACGGAACGACATCCTGAACGTGCCCCAGGAAAGGGCCCCTTGATGGAGGCAGCCCAGAGACTGTCCTGAATTTATCAGGGGAATCTCACCAGGCACATCCAACCCTTTGGGGTCACAGGTGACCTAAGAAGGCAAACCTCCAGGTTCCTCGAGGGGGTTGAGAGAGGGATGGGAAACCTCCAAGCAATCGACGTCAATGTCTAAAACAAGGGAATCATTAAAAAGAAGTGCCAGATTTCTCCCCCAAATGGTAAGTTAAAGAAGGCACATTCAGGCAGCGAGTGTACTGAAGGTCTGGAAGAGAGAGCAAGAGGGCCCTGCACACGGTTCACACGCTAGTCTTCATCCCTCTCCTGCCGCCTCAGCTGGGAGGATTTCTCTCAACTGGAAATAAATAACTCGGGGATCGAGGATATAATCGGAGCTCTTGATCTAGAGTATGACCTTCCACTTTTCTCTATTTATTTTTTAGATTAATCAGAGTCTTTACTGGGCTCGTGTCAATAAACAATAGGCTTTTTCCATATATACCACCTGCACACCCAATATAGCCAAGAAAATAAAAACATATCCACAGGGATTAGTAGCCATGAATCACCAGGAGCCAAAGCAAAGTGCCGCAGATTTTAATAGCCCCAACGATCCGTCTCTTCTAAATGGAAGAGGTCAACCCAGCCAGCACCTGCTCGGGAAGAGGAAATGTGATATACCCTGCCATATTTTTGACAAATCGTTGGCTTGAAGAATAGCTGTGTTTTGATGGCTGTGTCATGCACAAAAACAGGTTTCAAAGCTGAAACATAAAACTAACTGGGATACAGAAGAAAAAGAAGGGAAAAGGGGGCAGGAATAAAGACAACGGGAGGAAGGGGGAGGAGAGAAAGATGAGAAGAAAGTTCCAGCAGAGAGCATTTGCTCTCCTCCATGGTCAGGGTGGGGAAGGCTGCCCCTGCCACGGGGCAGTAAGCAACCCACTTGCCTCCTCCAGGACTCGGTTTCCCCAGCTATGACCCAGTGGATGGGGCAGGCAAGCATGTGTGTGGACTTGGCAAGTGACAGAGGTGGCTTTACAAATCAATAAGGAAAAGACAAGATTGCTCAGTAAGTGGTGCTAGGACATTTGATAATTTAAATAGAAAAGAGTTAAAATCAGATTCCTGTCTCAAACAGCCCACAAAAATAACTCCAGAAGAATTAAAGACTGTTAGCAAAAGACCACGAGATCCATGCAGGAAAAAGGGACAGTTTTATTTTCTGAAAACAATCTGCATATTGGGAAGGCACAGCCTTCAGTACAAGCAAAAATGGATCTCCAAAGACAAAAAGGGTCTCACTTAAATAAGGAATGTTCTTGCCCATGTTCTCAATCAGGTCCTTTCATCCAAATGAAGGATTCAAACTTGTTCAGTTCTGATTGGTCAAAATAGTCAAACCCTGACTGGGTGATTTCCAAGTTCAAAACCAAAAGTGTCTGTCAGATGTGTCTTTCAAATGGTGGGTTGGGGCTGCGTTTTCCCCTATAGCTGATATTGGCTCTGGTTACAGGAAGTGCTCTGGGTAGGGGGGAGGGAAGGGGAGGGGTAAGTCCCAGAAGAAGAAACTTAATGGCCAGGGAACATGTGAAATAGTATCAGCCTCCCAAGTAATTAGGAAAATGCAAATTCAAACAACAATGCAGCACTATTTTACAATAAAGAGAGTGGAAAAAAAAAGTCTGGTAATACTGAGTGTGAGAATGTGGAGGAACAGAAATTCACGTAATAAGTAGATGCTACCCCCGAAGAATCTGATCCCAGTAATCCCCTTTCTGGGAATATTCCCTAGAGAAACTGTCACATATGCACACAAGGAGATGTGTGGGCAAGCACGTTCCCAGCAGCTTGGTTTATAATGAAAAAAACACTGAAAACACCCTGAAAGTCCATCAGTAGGAGAATGGATAAACAACTTGATGTAAATTCATGCCTGGAAATCTCAACAACAGAGCTGAAGGGACAAAGCAGGTGCAGAAGGATGGAGCCAGCGTCTGCGACACGCAGATAGCATAGTACACGTGGAACACACGCATGGGCAGGCAAGCCCCAAGTTCAGGATGTGCGTCCACCCAAGGTGAGACAGGAAGGGCTGCATGAAGGAGCATTAACTGCGTCTGTCGTATTTCTTTAAAGAGCTGAACCAACAGGGCACAATGTCACAATTTATCAAAGCTGGGGTGTGGGTACATAATTATTCATTATTTCAGTTCTATTTTTTCCTGAACTCTCTGAAACATTTTATGGTAATATTTCTTTACAAGGATGATAGTTTTTTTTTTCTTCCAACTTTATTGGAGAGGAATTGACAAATGAAAATAGTATGTATTTAAGGTATACAATGTAATGATTTGAGGTACATATACAATGTGTAATGATTACCACAGTCAAATTAATTAACATATCCTTCATCACACATAGTTACCATTGTGGGGAGAGGTGAGAACACTTAAGATCTGCTCCCTTAGATAATTTCAAGTAAACAATATGGCATTATTAACTATCATGAGAGGGTTAGTCTTATAATCAACTTTCCCTAATGTACTTATAGTAAAAAATTATTATTATGAGTGTTTCCCCAAAAGGAGTCCATCATCG
Organism: Lemur catta; assembly: GCF_020740605.2. Taxonomy (NCBI): domain Eukaryota; kingdom Metazoa; phylum Chordata; class Mammalia; order Primates; family Lemuridae; genus Lemur; species Lemur catta. The sequence goes on along the minus strand of NC_059135.1, from coordinate 94,803,403 downwards.
GGTACTTTTGGGAAATGGTACTTTCTAAATCTCCCTTCTTCAGGATTCACACACGTGAACCTATTAAAGGCTCTGAGAAATCCTGCATTAAAGAAATACTGTTAACTTTGTGAGTCTCAGCATTTTCCAAACTTATACAAACGTGGAACTTCCTTTGGCCTCTCATCTCACAGACCCGGGGTTCCTCAGAAACATTTTGGGAGATGCTGAGCTAAAAGAGCTCTGATGTCAGATGTCACCGAGAAACTCCACATGACAGGTAACCACTGCACTCTGAGAATCTGATCCACACAAGCCAGGCAGGTGTGGATGAAACACAAAGGCAATTTCCACGAGCGTGACCTACCTGTCACTGTGTTTTGAGGGATGGTGAGAAGAACTCGGCACAAGTCATGCTTACGACAATCTCACCATTAGAGATGTTCACTTCAGGTCTCCATTGTCCCTCTTGACCCGCCCCCAGCACTGCTTCTCCTCCTATCTCCCCCATTGCAGTTGGCTCAGACTTCCAACTTCCAAGTCGACTGAGTCACCCTAGACTCCTCCCTGTGCGGTCTCTTCCTCTGGACAGTCCCTGAGCCAGCCACCGCTGTGCCTTACATGTGCCTTTGATGTCCCCTTTTCCCTGCCTGCCCAAGTTCCAGTCTACATCCTCTAAGTCCAGGTGAGAGCAAGCCTTCTGCCCCCGTGTCTTCCCTCCAAACAGTCTCCACACTGTGGGTCACTCTGTTTAGCACACTAAAGTGACCACGGCACTTCGCCGTGTCCCTGTCACACATGAAGCGGAACCCCTTTCCACATCTGAACCCTATTCTTACTCCCATTCTTGTCCCCCATCCCCAGCAGGAGCCGGGCAAGTCTAGATCACTAACTGCTGTCGCAGGGTGCCCTGCAGGGCTTCCCACCCCACGCTTAGCTCAAGCTGCCGCTCACCCTGGCGCTTCCTCTCACCCCCAGCCTGGCTTGTGGCCTGCGCAGACGCTGCTTCCTGCAGCCAACCCCTAGCCGCATTGCCTGTGTGCTCTCCCAGCTCCCCGAAGGTAACTGGCACACTGGCACACAGGGGAACGAGCGGAACAGGAAAAAGTTAACAGTTGCTTCTCAAGCTGGAAAGAAAAGCCAGTGAGAGGAGGTGACGGAGGAGTTGGACAAATTTCGAAATTTCACTCATGGCAGCATTGGAGTCTTGATGGATTTAAGTGTTCTAAGCATTTTTGACACATAAAACAAGTCCAGAGTTCAAGATGGAATGTTAGATTTCCTTTTGGCCTCACAAGAACAATAAAGCAGTATAAAATTTTAAAGTTCATAAAATTTTCTATTATTTTTCCCAAAAATACAGTCTTCCCTTCTCTCCTCTCAACACATCTAACCCATCACATAAAATGAAAATGAGCCTCAGCCCCCACGATGAGGCTCTCCAGGGATCAGGGTGGGCCAGGAGAGTCAGAGGGTGAGCTTAATCATAATAATAGAAATTTATTGTATCATATTGAATTTTATACTTCTACAAAGCATTTTCCCACATCATGATTTGTTTGACAGTCACATTAATCACAAGATAGATAGAGCAGGTATCATTTCTATTTTGCAGAGAAGAAAAGTGAGACCAGGGTGGAAAATGCTTGTTTAAATAGCTGTTGATTACATTTGAAACCCAGAAGTCATTACTTCTAACAGTTAACACGTATTGTTTACTATGTGACAGTCATGCTCTAAGCTTTTCCTATATGATCTTATTTAATCTTTCTAACCATGCCATGCAGTGGGTACCATTATTATCATCTTCATTTTATGAGAAAATTGAGTTTCTTTCCATTCAACCACAGCCTCTACACGGGAAAGATGACCCTATCAGCCATGGTTCTTAGTTGTAAGTGACAAAAACTGAACCTCGATGCTTTAAGCAGAGAGCATATTTATTAAAAAATATATTGGGTTTGGATGCAAATGGCTTCTCACTGTCAGAAAAAAAAACCCTATTGATTTCATAGCTCATCTTTATTATATTTTTACATTCTCTATTGTTTTATCTGATTTTCTCTCTTTTCTTTAATAAATGCATTCAGAGTTGATGAAAGGCGATACACTTCATACATGTCTCAGTTAGGAGCTTGTAATTTCTCACTTGTCTTATTGGAATGTTCTAAAACATGTACCAAATTGCAGCACTTTTGTCAACTTTTCCGTGCAATGAATTTTGCATCTCATCTGAGAAAAAAAAGTGTACGGGCTGATGACAGGCACTCGGGAGGGGACACAGAACCACTCTGCGGCTGTGCAGCCAGAAGCAAAGCCCAAGTTCACTCCGCAGACCTGCGCTGGGGCCGCTCCTCAGCCGCTGCCGTGGGCACTGGGCCGGCTGGGCCCACACCCCAGCCCCGCCGCCTCCACCTACCACCAGATGCGGTCCCTGCCTCCCATGCAGATCCTGGACAACCTCGAGACCGGCAAAGCCTGAGCCCCGAGCCCTGCCCTAGCACTGAGGGAGGCAGGGAGTGTGAGAATCGGCATTTCCAGCTTCAATCACGGGCAATGGGCTGGGACCCCTAGGTGAGGAGTCCCCCCCACGCGGCAGGGGCTGAGTCAGATGCTGGGCAGCCCAGAACAACAGCCAGTGTCCACAGACTGGCAAAGCCACTCAGGAACAGAACCAAGCCACCCTGCCTGTCCTTCGTGCCACCTTTCCTTGGGGACCACATGGTTTGCTGGGGGTGGGGGGCCAGCGTCTCTGCCTTTCTCCTGACAGTTCTGCACACAGTTTTAGCAAATGGCCTGAGGCTTCTAATAAGTCCTCGTCTGCCCAGCATCCCTGGCGCTGCACTGTGCTGCTCTCCCTGCTGAAGACCTGCTGGCCCACTGCTCTCCCAGAAGGGGCCAGGGAGGGGCACAGTGGCCCTTGTGCCATCCTCCTGTCATTACTGAACCAACATCTGCCAGCTCAGTGCTGCAGGGGAAGAGGAGAGGGAGGAAGAAAAAGGACAAATAATGGAGATGAGAAAACGCGGCCCTTGTCCTGGGCCCCTGCGTGTGGTGGACCCCACTCCAGGACGGCCAAGGCCACTCCTCCACTTGGGCCACGTCTCCCCTGCAGGCGTCCCTGGCTGCCACGAGATGGCCTTTCCTCAGTCACACTTCACTGCCCTCTTGGCACCCAGGACAGCAAATAGAAACAGATTATGAAGTGGAGGTGTTTATTTTACCATGGCCCAGCTGCCTTGACCCTTCTTCCTGGAGGAAGAGTTCTCTGACCCCTGACCCCTGACCCTCTGACCCCCTGACCTCCAGACCCAATAGTTTGGTGCTCTCCCCACCTCTTCTGGGCATCCCTGGTACGTTCCTACTTACTGCATATCTCACACTCCATTTTATGCATTTATCGCATGTATGTCTTGAAGCTTCAAGAAAGCAGGGATTCTATTTTATTTCAAAGTATAACTCCAAGGCACAACACTGCGCCAGGAACATGTGCGATCCCAGTATGTAAAATTCATTTTAACGGCCTATCAATCATCAAGCTGCTTGCACTGACTGATTTCTCAGTACTTATCAAACAGCAAGAACTTGAGTTCTTTCTGCTCAGTATTTGTCAATAGCTCAGCTACTAAAAATAATATTTATGGAAACCTGTCAATCCATTTGTTTTCTTAGATCGGAACTCATGAACTGGCTGCCAAAGGCTGCACTTGATGCTCAGGAGTATTTAGTTAGGTCTTTGCAGTATTTCTAGGTGTGAATCAAATGCCCTTGCCACATTCTGGTGCTCACCAGCTGAGCCCACCTCCCTGCGGTCAGACACAGTTGCCGCCTGACACACCCTGGAGGTGTTCGAGTTTAGACCCCTCCTGCTTCAGGTGTGCTATGATGTTACCTTCAGAGTACATTTAAGACCAGGCTGCTCCGGGCCTGGGCCTCGGTGTTTGGCACCATGTCAACTTGCCTATACGGACTGAGCTTGGATGATGTGTCCAGAGCCAACACAAAGGATGCAAGATGAACAGTCCCGTAGGAGACACTCCTGCCTGTGTTCTTGTGAGAATGGCTTTGATAACGTGGTCCTGCCGTGAGAAGCCTTTGGAAGAATCCGCGGAGACACTTGTGCCCAGGGCAGCTATGTCCCTCCTGAACCACTGATTGTTGCTGCTTCCTGTGGAACTCCACAAACCCTGGAGATTTTCAGTGATCATGACTTGTGTTTTCTTCTTGGGCTGGCATTTAGAAAAACACAGAGCTACAGCTTGGTCCACCTCTAGAAAGTTATCCGAGCCTCCCAGAGGTATTCTGGGTGAGAAGCTTCCTCTGGTTCCACGGCTTTTCTTTGTCCCCCTTCCATCACCACTCTCTAAAGGTGATGCATCTTTGTAACTGAACTTCTTAAAAGAATGTAAAATAAAAGCAATGATATTAGAAGACTGGTCAACTAACTGATCTCCTGAGAACTATGAAAAGGACACAGTAGATAGGCAGGTGGAAAAAAAATGGAAGCAAAATCTGATCAACACCTCTGGGAGAAGCCAAGCCCTCCCCAGGCCCAGCACCGCAGCAGTGCTCAAAGTATGGCTATTGATTTGAAAAAAAAAAAAAAACATTTATTAAATGAATGAAAGAACCTCAGAACTAGACTTGGCCAGAAATGTCTTAAAAGTCCCTGTGTGCTCAGACTGATCTGGACATGGTAGGAAATCAGTAAATACGTGAATGAGAAAACAAAGTGAACATGTGAACAAGCGGCACGGTGAAGGTCTGGGATGCTGAGCCATGAATCTCACAGAGCAGAAAATGGCATCGTTGTCACTGTGACAAAGCTAAGCCCATGGGACAGATGGCCGGTAGACAGAGGAAAGCTGCCTGTGCCTTCAGTTACAGCCAGCCCAGGAAAGGCAAGAATGCCCAGCACAAAGCCCTGCCAGATGCAGCAATGACGGCGGTGAAACCAGACAGCAAAGCCGTGACTGAGGCTTCACGCACCCAAGGCCTCGACACCTCACCATCCCACATTTGCCCAGGTCAGCGTGCACTCCGTGCAATTGCCTGCTCGCAACTTGGCCAACAGCTTCTCTAGAATCTTCTAGAGAAGCAACATGGAAGCTGTCGCAGACACACCATCAGTCCAGGCTTTCCTGAAAGCTTCTGATTCCAACGGATACTGACATTCACAAGGGTCTTCTGAGACATTTGATAATCGCCAAATTTCTGAATACCTATAGCATACAATATCCCCATTAAATGCGCAAATTACAGCTAAAACACTTAAGTTGTTTCCTAAACCCTTAGCGAAGATTATAATGGACTACAAAATGAGCAAAAGCCACCAAGACTAAAGAGAGCTGTGGCTGTTACCGGTTTGGCTAGGGTCACTCGCCAGCCCTTCACGCCAGCCCCGTGCCACCCAGTATTCAAATTTTGCCTCTGACAATGACCATTGATCATGTGTTTAGGGGGCTTTGCAAATAAATACTTGAAGCCGCAAATATAAGGGTCTAAAGTCACACTCCAAAATTAATTTGCCCTCTCTCTCTCTCCCCAACCCGCCCTGGCCTCTGAAGAAAACTGTTAAAGTGCAGACATTAAAATCCTGAGCAATAGCTTTAATACTGCCAGCGAGGCAAGCACCCCAGAAAAATACTAAAAACAGCATCAACAATAAATCAGAATACCGGCCACAATTCCTTTCCCCCCCAAATTATCAAAATAACTCAACTCTCACTCAAAATCACCTGTGTTTTCTTCATTAACTTTGAAGTCTGCCTCATCTCATTTCCCTCTCGCCCCTCAAGTGTGTCTATTTTACGCTGTCAGTGAAGTTTGGTCTGAAGGGAAAATTCAGACTTCAAATATTACATCTGAGCTTCACAAATAGAGTAGTAATAAAAAAGTCAGACAGAAAACCTGTGTAATAATAGACTCAGACACAAAGAGACCCCTGAAATCGGATGGAATAATGATGTCTAAACTGTTTATGGACTCAGTTGTGCACTTAGAGCCACGAGGCCTCGCCGCTTTTGCTTCAGGCTCTTGCGTGTGTGTGGGCAGGGATGATCTGGCTTTGGAAGGCCGTTGCCAAAAACTGTCTCTGGGACCACAGTCAGAGTGATCATCAATTTCCCTTCCCTGTCCACCTGCCGGGCACTGCCAGTCTGATCAATCCCTAATTTGTTCTGCGTCTGGTGCCACAGCCCTCCGACCTTGCCTTGGCCTGCTCTGAAGAGGCAAGTGACATCCTCCTCCTGTGTTCAGTAACGGCCTCCCAGCCCTGATGACTAGACCTAGAGAGGCCAGCTGAAAAATACAAAAATATATATATTTTGGAATGTGTTTATTACTCTCTGTTCTGCCCACAGTAACCCTGATAAATTAACAAAGTGCACTCATTTATTTGAAACTCTGGCACAGAACAGCACTGCCCAGGAGAAGCTGAATGGCACTGGCTCATATTTCATTTTAAATTTTTTAGTAGCCATATTAAAAAACTGAAAAGAGGCTGGGTACGGTGGCTCGCACCTGTAACCCGAGCACTCTGGGAGGCCGAGGCGGGAGAATTGCTCGAGGTCAGGAGTTCAAGACCAGCCTGAGCAAGAGCGAGACCTCATCTCTACTAAAAATAGAAAGAAATTATATGGACAACGAAAAATATAGAGAAAAAATTAGCCGGGCATGGTGGCACATGCCTGTAGTCCCAGCTACTCGGGAGGCTGAGGCAGGAGGATTGTTTGAGCCTCGGAGTTTGAGGTTGCTGTGAGCTAGGCTGACACCACAGCACTCTAGCCTGGGCAACAAAGTGAGACTCTGTCTCAAAAAAAAAAAAAAACTGAAAAGAAACAGGTGAAATTAATCTTTAAGACTTTGTTTTTTTAACCCAAATATATCCAACATACTATCCTTCAACACATAATTGATATGTCTGAAATCTGGGGTGTATTTTACAGTTACAGTGCATCTGGGGTACAGATACGAACTTTGCATCGGAAATACTTGATCTGTATTTAGCGACCATCAGACTCACAGTTGATAGAGTAGATCTGCCATGCCCAAGTTGTTCCAAACAGACGTAAAAATTCTCTAATAACTGAATGGAGTATCAGTTTTTAACTTTACATTTAAATAAATTAAAATTCCAAAAAAGTAAAAGTTTAGTTTGGTCAGCCTGGCCACCTTTCAAGTGTTCAATGGCCACATGGGGCTAGAGGCTGCAGTCTCAGGTGGAGCAGGTTTACGACAAGGGCCACCTTTACAGTGTACCTTAAGAGATGGGCTTTCAAGTCCGCCCAACCTAAAGTGAAATCCTGCCTGGCACATTTACCAGCTGTGTGACTTTAAGCAAGTCACTTAGCCTCTCTGAGTCTCCTGTTCCTCTTCAGGAAAATGAGGCTAACAATACCTACCTCACAGAGCTGTTAAATGAAATCCCAGTGGTGAGAAGACTGTAGGTATATGACAAACATTACTTCCCACTCACCCACTGAAACCTCCTTTTCCCAAAAACTGATTCTGTGAGTAGATAAGGCAACTAGCAAATAACTTGAATTAAGCAAGCAGAAAGACTTTTCCCCCAAGGACTTTACAGATTCTGCTCAGTCCCGTGAGTACCACTAGAGGTAGGCTCCCGGCAGGCTCTCTGGGCCCCTTCCCGGCCAGCACCACTGGCATCCTCATTATCTGCTGACACACCAACGCTGCCTCTGGACTAGGAATTCTTATGGGTTTCAGCTCTGCAGAGCCGACACACACGGGACCCAGCACATCCCGAGGGCTATCCTAGCATCGTCTACTGGAGGGGAGAAATGACGACTTCTAAATCAGCAGAGACAGTGTTACCCAAGAAGCCTCCCCCCAACCCTGGCCCACAGGGCTCTCAAACTGTCCTAAAGATGAATAAATTTTGGAGAACGCCCCAGTGACTGTGTATATAACGCTATGATGTTGTTCTCCAGTCCTCGCAGCAAACAGCACGGCCTCTCCTCTTTCACAGGCTGCTTCCTGTGCTTAGAGCCTTGCTCCCCTCCACCCTACCAGGCAAACACCTCTCCATCCTTCTAAATCCAGCCTATTTGTTCGTCCTCTGAGAAGCCTCCCCTGGCCGCTTGCCCTTCTGGGCACCCCACTGCCACTGTGCCCCTCTGGGGCCTTGTGCACAGCTCTGCCTGCATATGAGGGCACTATGTTTCAAACTGTTCACTTAATGGCCGTCCTTCTCCCAGGGCCTGAGCGTGGGCACCCTGAGACGGGACTTCTGTGCCCGCAGGCCAGCTCAGTGCCAGGTGCAGGGGCTGTGGGGCCAGTGTTTGTGGAACTGAACTGAACTGAATCGCATTAAAATCTTCCAAGCCTTGTGTGTGAAACTGTAAACAGCTAAAGGTCAGAGAACTGAGTTTTATACTTTTCTGTAGGGTTTTCTAGAACTTAATTTTTGTAGCATTTCATCTTTCTGGGAACCAGGACCCCACCATGTGTTTCTAGGGCCCAAGTGGGAGGCAGAGATCAAGAACAGGGGTGTCTGAGAGAAAATCGGGGAATGCCCACTTACTGGGCACCAGCTCTGAGCCTGGTGCCCACGTGCCACTCACACCCACCATGCCACCCACTCTTCACCTCAGCTCTCTGCTGTGGGTGCAGCTGTTCTCATTAAATATTAATGGATAGGGAACCTGAAGTTCAAAGAGCTTCAATAACTCAACAGAGCTTTTGGTGGAGCCTGGATTCCGATCCAGCTCTGTTGAGATCCACATGGAGTGTTTCTTCCGCTACACTCTGCCACTTCTAAGTCCAGAATGGCACCTCAAGGAAGGGGTAAGATGCAAGGAAATGAGAGGGTGAGGTTTCAGATTTTGCCAACAGCCAACCTTGTTTCCCAAAGTGAAACAGAAGGTAATTCCCTCTGTTCAGCCGCAGAAGTGCCATGGTGAGGAGAAAGCAAACAGCTTGCCACTGTCTTCATCCATCCCACACGTATCCGTTATGTACTTAGTATGTGCACACATCAGGAACGTTAGAGGTTCTTGGCAAAATGAAAAGTGCAAGAATTGGAATACCAGCTCTCTCACATACAGCTGTCTAATTTGGACAATGTACTTAACCTCTTGGAGCCTGTTTCCCTATCTGCCAAAGAGCGGTAATGCACCGTGCAGATTAGAGTTAATATAGGTAAAGAATTCAGCGAAGAACATGGCTGATAGCAGGCAATTGATCAATGAAAACTATTATTATTGCAAAGTCAAGACAAGAGCTTTGCCCTCTGTGAATTTATAATCTAGTAGGGGGGAGAAACATGTACACCAATGCTCTAATGACTACACAGGATGCAACTTATCATCTAGAATCAAGGAGGCATTTCCACCACCCCCAGGCAGGCTGCCACACATTCAGGGGGTTCGCTTTTGAACCAGCCTCCTGCTTTAACGTTTTTCTCCTCTTTCTCACTCTCAACCTCGAGATGCCCTAGAAGTGATGTTGGGGTCCTTTCTGTGTCCCCGTTGGAGGCTGGACTCCGCTGCCCTCGGGGCTGGCTCAGCTGGGCAGGCAAGGAAGCCCCGGCCCCTCCCCGCAAAGGCAAGCCAGGCTCCCGCAGCTCGCACAGCCCCCTCCCTGCACGCAGGCGCTGGCTGCGAGCCTGACTCCGCAGCACGCAGGGCAAACAATAATTAAACCAGCCGGCGTGGTCCAGCCATTCAAAATGGGCACTTGTGTGGGACTGGCTCCAAAATGATACACACAGCTTTTTCTCTCTTTCTGTTTCACCCTGACAACATCGTGACTAATGGCTTTACTTTTGGAGCTTCTGGATCATTGAGTAAATTTTAGGGTCATTAGTGAGGGGGAAAGTAGCCGCCTCACTCTCAATCTGTTTGTCCTCGAAATGGTTTTCTCTCCAGTCCTCTCCTTCGCCATCACGACGAGCATGAGCACCCCTGCTGTGGGCGTGAGGCCACTTGGCCTGCACAGTGTCCGCACACCAAACAAACAAACAGTGACAACGGCGAGGAGCAGGCCATTCTGGCGTGGACGCCTGGAACAGTGATGGACGCGCCAGTCGGTCTGTCTGACCTGCCCAGGCGGCCCCCACCTCCCGGCCCCCTCCCTCCCCCACGGCGCTTTTCTCTGAAAATCTGTCCCCACGACACCGGCCAAGCGGGCAGCACGCCAAAGCATCGCACTGCCCGGCCACCGCTGATTGAACCTGGAGTCGGCACCTTCACGACTCCAGCCACACAGCTGGCTGCCGGGGACCGAGCATCCTCCCCCCACCCCCCCAGTCTGAATGAAGGGACGCGGCTATGCTAATCGGTGGCGGGCACTGGGATTGTCATGCGGTGCCCACTCAGGGCTGAGCTGGGGGCGCCTCGCTGGGACTACATGGATGACAGAATGCAAGGAGGAGCGTGAGAACAGGTGACACTGACAGAAGCAGAGATGGGGCCACTCAGCCCCAGGGGACAGGCTGAAGAGGAGCCGCCAGGATACAACTGCACCTGGCCACCAGCTCCCCTGAATGAGGCAAGAACGTTTTACCTAGATGGCTCTGGAGTGTTTTCCCTGGAATCCCTGGTGTAGCCGCCTGCCTCACACATGGGAAAACTGAGACCAGAGAGGGAAATGGTGACCAGAACTACCCCAGGTGTCAAGGGGGGACCTAAGACTGGTCTGGCCCCCTGGCTGGTCAATGGTGTCCAGTTATGCTCAGGCACTAGCCTGAACGTTGCTGTGAAGGTATTTTTCAGACGTGATTAACATTTAAATCACAGACTTTAGGCAAAGTAGATGACCCTCCTTCACGTGAGCCGACCTCATCCAATCAGTCAAAGGCCTGAAGAGCAGAGACTGCAGCTTCCCAAAGGAGGAGGAATTCGGCCTCGAGACTGCAGCACGCAAACCCTGCCCGAGCGTCCAGCCCGCCGGCCCATCCCGCCTGGTTCAGACTCGAGCTGCAACTTCAACTCTTACCTAAATTTCCAGCCCACCCTACAGATTTCAGACTTGCCAGCAGTACCCACCACCCCCACCTCCCGCCCCACCCCAATCACAGGAGCCAATTCCTTCAAATAAATAAAGAAATAATCCTACCAATTCTATTTCACTGAAGAACTCTGTCTAGGACCTGGACCCTGGGCCTCTTGCCAGTTTCCTAAAAGGAAGTTTTCCAAGGAAAAGAAATAGATGTCTTTACATCACTAAATAAAAAACGTTACAGTGTGAGACTTCTGAATAATATCCTACATTACCCAATTATTAATAATACACAACAGTGATCATGAACGTGGCCTCAGGATCCAGACTGTTCATCCACTGACTCTGCCACCTGTGAGGCTTTGGGCAAATCACACTCCTCTCTGGTAGGGGGGTGGTAGGAGAGGGCCTGAGACCTTGTTAGTACTCGATACATGGTAACTGTTACTAATGCTACTGTTGCTAACAATTGTAGTTGAAGAATGTCAAAGCGCTCACTCTTTCCATAACATGTACTGAGCAGTACATGGATCAGCACACTTTCCCACTGCAAGGGGCTGACCTAGTCAGAGAGGCAGTGTGTGGGCTGGTGCAACCTGGAAATGCAGAGAGGCAGCCTGGTGTGACACAGCTGCATTCTAGGCCTGGATGCCACCCGGTCTTGTCTCCTCTGTGGATGGATTCATGCCCATCCAACTCTCTTCCCTTTCCTCCTGCATGTCGGCTTTGTTCTCAAGCAAGCTCTGCCCATGTGCGTCCGAGGTGGCCACCAGGAACTCCAGTCCCCATCTCCCCTGTCCCAGCTGTTCCAGCAAAAAGTCTCAGAATTAAGTTCCACTTGAGCTGGATGGGGTCACATGCCCCGCCCTGAACCAGATTCATTGACTTTGATTGCCCAGACCTGGAGCAGAGGGTGAGAGAGGCATCCCCAGAGGTGACGAGGTGGTGTGCAGAAGGAGAGAAGGATGCTGGGCAGATACGACAGACACACCTAGGACTGTGCCCAGCTTTACATGCGCAGTCTTCAAAGCGTCTATGGGTTATATTAATGGCAACTTTACAGATCAGAAACTAAAGCTTAGGGGGCCAGAGTGACCTGCCTACATTCCCACAGCAAGTACAAGGTATACAGGATTCAAATCTGGGTCCCAAAACAGGTAAAAGTTCCTCAAGAGTGTTCATGCTCCGAGCTGCTCCAAGGGCTCTGGCAGAGTCTGGCTCTTCCGGCATGAAGCAGCACTACCCTCTGTCTGCTAATGGAAGCACGAGCTCGTGCACACACACACACACACACACACTCATGTGCACACATACAACGAGGGTTTACTCCAACTCGGGCCATAAAATTCATCTCTTTCATGATTCTTACATATGACCCCAAAGTCACAAAATCCTAATCCGTGACTACGCAGAAACAAGAAATCACTAGGGCCCTGTCTCTTTCCTTCTGTTCATAGCCGAGGGACCATTTGATGATCTCTGCCTCCCTTCCTCATCCCCGCTGCAGCCCAGCAAGCGAGGCAGAGAACAACATGGGAGGGGACATCCAGGAGCCGCTGACCAGCAGCAGCAGCAGCAGGCGGCCCAGGGCTTCCCAGGCAGGCGGTCAGCGTCCCCAGAGCAGGCTGGAGCGGGTGTGGTTGGAGATGCTGGCCAGAGCTCAGGCAGCAGCACACGGACATCCCTCTCAGAGCTCCAGCCAGGGCTCCTGCCCTCAGAGAGGGATTTGAAAAGCAAGTTAGAGTCCTGGCACTAAAGACACTGGGGAGACCACTAAAGGCAGAAAGAAAAGCTGTCCCAAAGGAATCCAGTTGCCAGTGTTGGGACGTAAGATCTAAATAGCTCAGGCACAGGGAACCTGGGGACACTCTCCAGGGCTGGTGACAGCTCTGCACCTTGAGCTATAGGGTCAGGTTGTCGGGGTGGGGCTGAGCCTAGGGACAGGGTGAGAGGCAGTGGGGAGGGGGCATGGACCCACGTAGGGGGGAGTCAGGCACAGAGGCTGGGGGCCTGCAAGGCTTGACAGCCAAAATCTTTGTCTATAAATCCATGAAGTCCATAGAAAGGGCATAAAAACATAAGCCCAGATCTGCGCATGGCTAGATCCTTTCCCTATGCAGGTCTTTGCTCAAATAGCTCTTCCTCAGAGAGGCCTGTCCCAACCAATGTCTGTCTGTCTATCTCTATACCTATATCTCATTTTCTGTCCTTCCCTGTGGACTGAGATTTTACCTGTCCTGTGGTAACACTGCCTTCTGTCTACAGGACAGCGAGTGGTACATAGTAGGTACTCAATAAATATTGAATAAATGACCAGTAGCAAGGTATCACTCGTCCTTTATGAGCACTTACTACAGCTGAGCAATGGTGACCTGGCTCCAGGTGGAGTTTCCGATGGGCTACTGTGTACACACGCGTGTGCCCCCATGTGCCCCCGTGTACACAGACTGCCTCAAGCCATCTCGCCTTCTCCCGGAGACTGAACAGGAGTCTTTGTTCTGGAATGTCCCTGCCCAGCCTTCTCTAGGATGCTCCTGCCTGAATTTCCTGGCCACCCTTCTGCTACCGCTCGTGGTCCTGGTGCGATGACACTGCACAGCTGGGTCACTGCGAGCTCGCTGCACACTGGCCACTGTCCTGCACATGCTCTGCAGACAAGCAGCCCGCTGCTGCCATCTGACCACTGCCAGCCGTGGCGTCAGACAGGGCAGCACCTCCTCACATCCTCCAGCCTTCCAAGTACCCCTCTGAGGGGTGCCCCAAAATTGGCCAGCATTTTTATTAATATTTGGGGAATGGGTTGGCCAACATTTGAAAAAGCTGTAGCTTAGCACAGTTTGGGGTATCATGGATTTGCTCACGATCTAAATTTCACAAAGCCTGATGCCAGTTAAGACTTAGAGTTGGGTCCAAGCCTCAGTGTTACTGACTCATTTCTGTTTTCACCTGAATTTTGCTGTAAAGCAGCACTGACCAATAGAAAAACAATGTGAATCACATATGTAATTTTAAATTTCCTAGTCGCCACTTTAAAAAAGCAAGAAGAACAAGGGGAAATAATTTTAATAATATATTTTATTGAACTCACTATATCTCAAATATGATCATTTCAACATGTAATAAATTTAAACAATTATTTATGGAATGTTTTATGTTATTTTTTTCATAGAAAGTCTTTAAAATTCTATCTATATTTTACACTTATAGCAAACCTCAGCTGAGACCATCCACATCGCAGGGGCTCAAGAGCCACGTGGGGCAAGCGGCCGCCTCACAAACAGCTCGGGCCTAAGCGCCGCTCCCTTTACAAGTTGCCATATGGGACCTCATCACCTGTCAGCAACAGCTCCTTCAAGAGCTAAGGGACAGAAAACCAACCACTTTAAAGCATCTATCACATATCTGAAATTATCTTGCCATTCTAGACTTTCTCACTGTCTTAAATCCTCGTGACACCCCAAAGAGGTACAGATCATGTCCCGTTGCAATTTGTAGAAACAGAAGCTCAGAGAGCAAAACCTCCGTTCTGTCTGAATTCAAAGTCCAACAGCTGACCACTATGTTTATCTTTTAAACCAGGCTTCAAGGAATGTTATCACTCCACAGGAAACGTTTGCAGGATTTAAATGTATAAGAACAGAGTGTCGTCAAGCAAATATGGAGAGACACAGTGGCTTTGGCAAATTTGGTGTGTTTCTAGTTGAAATTCTGAACTCTCCTCCTGAGCAGTCAAGTTCAAAATTCAAATTCCTGAAATCTTGGACAGGGAAAATGCTCACTTTCTCCAGAAGCAAAAGGAATTTGTTCTGGAATGTCACCTCCAGAGCATTGTTTCTTTCCACTCAAGAGGGTGTTAAGAACCCTCATTCAGGACAACATCTTTTTGAGATAACACACCTAATTGTGAAAATTACGGTGTTTCCAATTTTTTGGCATTGCATAGCCATCATTGGGATATAGATAGATGTTAGTTGGCAAATATCGGTGGGCCAAGACTTCCTTATACACTTTACCTCCTCCTGGGCTGGGCTCCCGCACTGCACCCAAGGTGTGTCACCTTGTAGGATCTGCAAATCCTCTGAGAAATAAATTCAGGGTGGCCATGCACAACTTGTGAACTTGACTTCATGCCAGTGGTAAGAGAGAACTAACTGACCGTGCAGCTACGTGTGGAGCCAGGGAGAACCACAGTGATGGAACCCTGGTCCCAAGAGGGTCTTAAATCCATAAGGCAGTTCAGACATAGATTTCCAAAGGAGGATCGAGCCCTGCACTGTCTGCCATGATCACCACTCACCACGCGTGCCTATTGAGAGCTCACAAGACAACTGGTTCACATCAACATGTACTCTAAGTGTAAAATACACACCATATTTCAAAGACTATGTGTGAAAAATGAAATACCCCATTAATAATTTTTAGTCATTACTTGATGTGTTAAATAAAATATATTATTAGAATTAATTTAATCAGGCAAGGCAAAGACAATATATATATAACTTAAACGTTTATTTGTACCGCTGTAATATTCTGAAATAAAAAAAAATTTTTTAAAGAATTAATTTCACCTGTCTCTTTTTACTTTCTGAATGTAACTACTAGAAAATTTAAAATTACATATGTAGTTTACATTCTATTTCTACTGGACAGCCCTGCTCTAAACAGACCTCTGAAGGGATCCTGGATGTTACTAAGTGTGTGATTTCCATCCCTTCCCAAATAGCACTGATTGGTTGAACCTGCAAAGCCCCCAATCCTTCCCCATTCTACATTCCAGCACTCATATTTCCTAACACGGAGGGTACAGAGGTTGAGAACTTCCCTAAATACACATTTGGCTTTAACCATGCTGACAGCCTACCGAAGGGTCAGCCACACATTCATGGCAGAAGCTCAGGATTTGGAATCAGACTCCTGTTTGAATCCTGATTTCCAACTTATAATACGTGTGAATTTGGAAATTACCTCTGTGTTTCTAAAATTCTTCCATGGTAGTGAAATGCAAATCAAAATCACAATGGGATATCACCTCACTCTAGTTAGAATGGCTATTATTAAACAGACAAAAAATAGCAAATGCTGGCAAGCATGTCGAGAAAAGTACACTGTTGGTGGGTGTGCAAATTAGTACAGCCATTATGGAAAACAGTATGGAGATTTCTCAAAAAACTAAAAACAGACCTACCATATGATCCAGCAATCCCACTGCTGGGAATATATCCAGAGTGAAAGAAACCAGTATGTGAAACAGACATCTGCATTCCCATGTTCATTGGATATATTATTTATAACAGTTAAGATACCAAATCAACCTAAGTGGCCATCAGTGGACAAATGAATAAAGAAAATATGGTATATATACACACAATGGAATACTATTCAGCCACAAAAGAGTGAAACCTTGTCATTTGTAAAATATGGATGAAGCTAGAGGATTCATCCTTAGTACATCCTATGAAATAAGCCAGGCACAGAAAGACAAATATCACATGATCTCACTCATATGTGGAGTCTAAAAGAGTTGATATCATAGAATAGTGAGAGTAGAATTGTGGTTATCAGAGTTCGGGGAGGATGGGGCAAGATTGGTGAGGATTGGAGACTGGGTGAGATTGGAGAGGAGACAGGGAGAGATTGGTGGTCAAAGTTATAGTTAGAAAAGAGGAATAATTCCTAATGTTCCATTGAACAGTAGGGTAACTACTGTCAACAATAATGTATGCATATTTCAAAATAGCTAGAAAACAGCACTTTGAATGTTCTCACCACAAAGAAATAACAAATGTTCGACCTGATGTATATGCTAATTACCCTGATTTGATCATTACATGGCGTAAACACACATGAAAACATCACATTCCCCATAAATATATACAATTATTATATGTCAATTAAAAACAAAATAGAACTTTAAAAATAAATAAAATAAAATAAATAAAATTCTACCATGGTAATGGTAAAGAAAAAATATTTACCTTATTGTAGTAGATAAGGGCTTGGCAGCCAGCCCCATACAGGGCTCGGGGCAAGAACACAAACAGAAGCTCTCATACCATATGTCAGCTTCAACATGTTCATTTGGGAGACACAATTCAGTCTGTAACACCATGCGCCCAAATATTTAAAAGATATAAATCAAGTTATTAGGTTGGTGCAAAAGTAACTGTGGTTTCAGCATTGTTGACATTTGCTGTTTGATATTGGAATACATTCTTGAATGTGGTGATGTTACACATCATTTTAATGCACACTTCTCGCTTTATGTTTTTTTGCTAATGACTTATTACTTGCTGTTTATTTTATATTTATTTTAGACTATAGAAATGACGTTAGGCAAAAAAGCAAATTTGAGCAATTTTCTTATTTGAATTCAAAATGGGTAGTAAAGCAACAGAAACAACTCCTGCAACATCAGCAATGCATGCGGCCCAGGAACTGCTAACAAACGTACAGTGCACTGGGGGTTCAAGAAGTTTTGCAAAGGATAAATGAGAAAAATGGTGGATTTGTGGTGGCCTCCTGGCTCACTGCTCCCAGAGAAGGAGGTGAAGAACATGGACAGCTACATGCGAGTGGATCACTCACCCCGAAACAGCGTTGTGAATTTGCAGAAAAGCAGCATAGGACACTCAGCGCAGGAAAAGAGATGAAAGGGAGACACATTCACAAAGATTGGAAAGTGTGAGAAATACAATAGGGAATAGAACAAGGGAGGGCCGTGCCCACCTGGCCAGCTGGTGCTGGGCAATCTGACCCACAGGGGGACTCCCACCACCCCACAAAGCTCGCCATCCACTCAGGCAGGGAGGCACCGGAAGTTGGTGCAGAGCCATGGCATGGACTGCAGTCTCTGTGGAGAGGAGACAATAATTCAAGCAGACAAAAATAAAGAAAAAAGAATAAAAAAGAACGAACAAAGCCTTTGAGACATTTGAAACTGCATAAAATGACTGAACTTATGAATTATTGATATTCCTGAGGGTGAAGAGTGATTAAAAGGCTTAGAAAATCTATTTAATAAAATAATCGATGAAAACTTTCTAACAAGAGACAGGCATCCAAATACAGAAGGTTCAATGATTCCCAGGCAAATGTAATACAAAAAGTAGTTCACCATGGCATATCATAATAAGACTGTCTAAAGTCAAAGTAAAAGAATGAATTCTAAAACCAATGAAAGAAAAGAATTTGGTCACTTATAAAAGACACCCCATCAGACTAACAGTGGACTTCTCAGCAAAAACCTTACAGGCCAGAAGAGAATAGAATGACATATTGAAAATGCTGAAAGAAAAAAAAAACTGTCAGCCAATAATTTTATATCTAGCAAGATTAAGCTTCATGAATGATGGAAAAATAAAGTTTTTCCCAGACAAGCAAATGTTGAGAAAATTCATCACCATTAGGCTGGCCCTATAAGAAACGATCACAATAATCCTAAACTTCGAAATGAAAGGACAATATCCACCATCATGAAAATATAAGAAAGTATAAAACTCACCAGTAAAGCAATCACACAAAGTAGAAAGAGAAAGGAATCAAATGGCACCATTGCAGAATTCCACCAAACCACAAAACCAATCAGAGAAAAAGAAAAGAAATAAAGAATTTATAAAACAACTAGAAAACAATTAACAACATGACATGAACAAAAACTTCACATATCAATATTAACTTTGAATGTAAGTGGATTAAATGCTTTACTTAACAGATATAGATTGGCCAAATGGATTAAAAAACATGATCCAACTATATTCTGCCTACCAGAAGTTCACCTTATCCATAAAGACACATATAGACTGAAGATAAAGGGGTAGAAAAAGATGCTCCACACAAACAGAAACCAAAAGCAAGCAGGAGTAGTTATACTCGTGTCAGATAAAACAGACTTTAAATCAAAAATGTCATTATATAATGATAAAAGGATCAATTCAGCAAGAGGATATAACAATTCTAAATATATATTCACCCAACACTAGAGCACCAAGATTCATAAAACAAATATTATGAGACCTAAGGAAAAAGATAGACAGCAATATAATAACAGTGGGGAACTTCAACACCATAGTCACAGCATTAGACAGAATTAGACAGATCATCTAAATGGAAAATCAACAAAGAAACATTGGACTTAAATTGGGCTTTAGACCAAACAGACCTAACAGACATTTACAGAACATTCTACCCAACAACTGCAGAAAACACATTCTTTTCAAAACCACATCAGACGTTCTCCAAAATAAATCATGTCTTAGACCACAAAACAAGTCTCAACAAATTTTTAAAAATTAAAATCATATCAAGTATCTTCTCAGAACACAGTGGAATAAAACTAAAAATCAATAACAAGAGGAACTTCAGAAACTATATACAAATACATGGAAGTTAAACAACATGCTCATGAACAATTATTGCATCAGTGAATAAATTAAGACAGAAATGTTTAAATATTTTTAAGTAAATGAAAATGGACAACATACCAAAACATTTGGGATACAGCGAAAGTGGTGCTAAGAGGAAAGTTTATAGTATTAAATCTGTAAATCAAAATAATAGAAAAATTACAAATTAACAACCTAAAGATGTACCTCAAGGAACTAGAAAAGCAAGAAGAAATCAAACCCAAAAATATCAAAAGACAAGAAAGAACAAAGATGAACTAAATGAAATAGGGACCAAAAAATCCAAAAAGCAATAAAATGAAAAGTTGGTTCTTCAAAAAGATAAACAAAATTGATACAGTGCTAGCTAGACTAACCAAGAAAAAAGAAAGAAAACTCAAATAAACAAAATCAGAAATGAAAAAGGAGACATAACAACTGATACCTCAGAAATATTAATACAAAAGATCATCAGAGACCATTATGAACAACTATATGCTCACAAACTAGAAAAACTAGAGGAAATTGATAAATTCATGGAAACATACAACCTCCCAGATTGAACCAGGAACAAATAGAAAACCAAAACAAACCAATAACAAGCAATGAGACTGAATCAGTAATAAAAAAGTCTCCCAACAAAGAAAATCCTGGGACCAGAGAGATTCATAGCCAAATTCTACCAAACACACAAAGAATAACTAATACCAATCCCCCTCAAGCTGTTTCAAAAAAATTGAGGAAGAGGGAATTCTTTAGAATTCATTCTATGAGGCCACTATCATCCTGATGCCAAAACCAGACAAGAATACAGGAAAAAAAGAAAACTACATACCAATATCCCTGGTGAAAATAGGTGCAAAAATCCTCAACAAAATACTAGCAAACTGAATCCAACAGCACATAAAAAAAAAAAAATACACCATAATCAAGTGGATTTTATACCAGAAATGCAAGGATGGTTCAACATATGCAAATCAATAAATGTGATACATCAAATAAACAGAATTAAGGACAAAAACCATATATCATCTCAACTGACACAGAAAAAGCATTTGATAAAATTCAACTTCCCTTCATGCTTAAAAACTCCCAACAAACTAGGCATAGAAGGAACATATCTCAAAATAATCAGGGCCAAATACAACAAACCCACAGCCAACATCATACTGAATGAGAAAAAGCTGGAACTATTCCCTCTAAGAACTGGAACAAGATAAGGATGCCCACTTTCACCACTCCTATTCAACATAATACTAGAAGTGCTAGCCAGAATAATCAGGCAAGAGAAAGAAATAAAAGATATCCAAATTGGAAAAGAGAAAGCCAAACTATCCCTGTTTGCTGATGATATGATCTTATATCTAGAAAAACTGAAACAATCCATAAAAAAACTCTTAGATTTGATAAATGAATTCACTAAAGTTTCGGGATACAAAATCAACATAAAAATCAGCAGAGTTTCTATACACTGATAACAATCTGGCCAAGAACAAAATCAAGAAGACAATTCCATTTATAACAGCTGCCAAAATAAATAAATAAAATATCTAGAAATATATTTAACCAAGGAGGTGAAAGATCTCTACTAGGAAAACTATAACACACTGATGAAAGAAATTGTGGGTGACACAAACAAATGGAAAAATATCCCACGCTCATGGAGCAGAAGAATTAATATTGTTAAAATGACCATATTGTCCAAAACAATCGATAGATTTAATTCAATCCCTATCAGTATACTAAAGTCATTTTTCACAGAATTGGTGAAAAATCTCTAAAATTCCTGAACAGCCAACACAAGCCCAAGCAAAAAGAACACAGCTAGAGGCATCTCATTACCTGAGTTCAAATCATATTACAAGACTATAGTAACCAAAACAGCATGGCACTGGTATAAAAATAGACACATAGATCAATGGAAAAAACAGAGAACCCAGAAATAAAACCACATATTTATAGCTATTGATCTTTGACAAAGTAGACAAGAACATACATTGGGGAAAGGACACCCTTTTCGATAAATGGTGCTGGAAAAATCAGATTGTCATTTACAGAAGAATGAAACTGGACCCCTATCTCTCACCATATACAAAAATTAACTCAAGATGGATTAAAGACTTAAATGTAAGACATGAAACTATAAAAATACTAAAAGAAAACCTAGGAAAAACTCTTCTGAACATTGATCTAGGCAAAGAATTCATGACTAAGACCCCAAAAGCACAGGTAACAAAAACATATAGACAAATGGGACTTAAACTAAAAAGCTTCTGCATAGCAAAAGAAATAACCAACAGGGTGAACAGACAACCTGCAGAATGAGAGAAAATATTGCAAACCATGCAACCAACAAGGAACTAATATCCAGAATATACTAACATCTAAAATATCCAAAATATCCAAAAATATCTCAACTCAACAACCACAACCAAAAAAAATCACAAATAATCCTATCAAAAAGTGGGCAAAGAACATGAATAGACATTTTTCAGAAGAAGACATACACATGGCCTACAGGTGCATGAAAAAATGCTCAACATCACTAATCATCAGAGAAATGCAAATTAAAACCACGATGACATATCATCTTACCCCAGTCAGAATGGCTATTATTAAAAAGTCAAAAAAATAACAGATGTCGGTGCAATGTGAAGAAAAGGAAACTGTCATACACTATTGGTAAGACTGTTAATTAGTACAACCTCTATGGAAAACAATATGGAAAATTCTCAAGGAACTAAAAATAGAGCTACCATTTGACCCAGCAATGTCACTACTGGGATTTACCCAAAGGAAAGGAGATCAATATATCAAAAATGTACCTGCACTCTCATGTTTATTGCAGCGCTATTCACAATAGCTAAGATATGGAATCAACCTAAATGTCCAACAGTAGATGAATGGACAAAGAAAATGTGGTGTATATACACAATAGAATACTATTCAGTCATAAAAAAGTATGAAATCATGTCTTGGACAGCAACATGGATGGAACTGGAGGCCATTATCTTAAGTGAAACAAGTCAGACATAAATATCACACATTCTCACTAGTAACTGGGAGTTAAATAATGTGTACACAAGGACATAGAGAGTGAAGATTTAGAAGGGTGAGGGGTGGGGGGTGGAGGATGAGTAATTACTCAATGAGTACAATGTACCTTATTTGGGTGAAGGTTACCCTGAAAGCCCTGATTTGGCCATTGTATGTAACAAAATCGCACTTGTACCCCATAAATATATATAAATTAAAAATAAACTATTATATGTTTATTATATAAAATGTGTTTTTCTTATATGATTTCATTAAAATCATTAATTATGTTAAAGGTTTAACCATAAGTTGTGTTCTATTGTCAGTAATGATAAAAAACCAAAATGGAATTGCATTTAATGTGTACAGAATGTGAATCTATTTTTTTAATGTCAATGAAAAATTAAAATTTTTCTTATATTTTTTGAAAATTTTATGTCAAAATTCTCTATCAAGGTTAAAGGCAATATAAAGTTATAATTAATATCAACTTTGAAAAGCAAATGTATTTTGTAAAAGCTGTTTTTTAACTTTTTGAAAATTTAATTAAATCTTTTAAATTGGTTGTCTAAAAATGAAACCGTGATTCTGGCATCCACTGTCCATCTAAATGCCAATGTAATGAGCAGGTACCATGTTTCACAATGTTAGGTCTGGACTTTCACACATACAATTTTTAAAACGTTCCTCAGCCATCATGTGTGATGTTTTTGTGAATACTGGCCTAATTGGTGAGTACTTCCAGCTGGAACATAAAAAGAAGGAAGAACATGGATGTTGGCATTAGTGGATAATGATAACTTTGTTTTGCAAGACTCTACAGAACTCATGTGCTCTGAGAGAGAGAATTTGGCAATTTAATTAGTCTTTCTTCAAGGAAAAATTTGACAACTTAATTAGCTTATCTTTCTCTTTACCTAAGTGCTTCTGCAACTCAAATCCTCCCTGTCTCTAAGGCAGTGTTCATCCCCAAAGTCTGCAGTGGCACAACTACAAACCTTCATACTCTTCACACAGCTGTCCTTTGTTCTGAGGGCACAGGTGAGAGATGTGAAGAAATGTTTCCCTGGGGCCTGAGCAGCGTTAGTCGCAACAGTGGATGTTTAAGAATACGAGTCACTCTGTGCCTGTGCTAAGCTGCAAGAGACAGAGGTACCCACATGTTGCCAGATACACCTGTTTAGTGTGTTTGTGATCCACAAGACCCTCTTGTGCATGACAGGCATGGAGCCCAGGGCAGGATTTCTCTTGCCAGTGTCTTAGGGCAGCATCAGGATACAAAGTCAATCAGAACCAAGGTTATTTGCTGAACTCCACCATTTTTGTGTGTGTACTTGGATGAAACAGTAATTAAGTCACTAAGTTCCCTAGGGTCCTCAGTTTTATCATCTGTGAAACAGGGACAATGAAACCATGCCTCATTAAAATTGTTTTGAGAATTAAACTAGATAATATTTGTAGTACTTCAAAATACTGCTCGACGTATAATAGGTGCTCTATTAATATTGGATGAATTAATTATAATAAATGAAGGTAGCAACTGCTCTCAAGAGGCCTGTTTTCTCATTTACAAAACAGAAGTGATATCTATGTGTGATACTGTGATATAATAAGAAATTATTAATATTTGATCTCTGCCCCTGGATCCTGGCACACAGCTCGTAAAATCTTTGGAATCTCCATAATAAGTGTCTTTGGCATGCTAATGAGCTGACTGGTGTCTGGCAGCCCCTAGGTACTGTCAGGCTGGCGCAGGTCACCAGAAAGACCAATGCAGGATTAGAGCATTGGAACTCTCAGTCCCACCCCCTCAATCTCCAGAGAGGGAAGAGAGGGCTGAAGGTTGAGTTGATCACCAATGGCCAATGACGTAATTAACCATGCCTATGTAATGAAGCTTCCATAAAACCCCAAGGACGGGGTAAGAGAGCTTTCTGGTTGCTGAACACATGGAGGTTCCTGGAGGCTGGCGCTCCTGGAGAGGGCATGGAAGCTCCACACCCCTTCCCCATACCTCACCCTACACATCTCTTCCATCTTCATCTGTATCCTTTGTAACCTCCTTTACAGTAATAACAAATGGGTAGACGTGTTTCCCTGAGTTCTGTGAGCTGCTTTAGCAAATTAATTGAACCCAAGGAAGGGATAGTGAACACCCCCAACTTACAGCCAGTCTGTCATCAGCACAATCACAGCCTGGGGCTTGAGACTGGCATCTGAAGTGGGCGAGGTCTTGGCGAAACTGAGCCCTTAACCTGTGACATCTGCCACTATCTCCAGGTAGATAAGCTCAGAGTTAGATTGAACTAGAGGACCTCCAGCTGGGTGTCTGTTGGAGAACTGGCTGTCGGTGGGGAGAAATTCCCACACACATTTTGGTGACCAGAGGTGAGTAGTACGTAAGACCAGGAAAAACACGGTTTCGGCTGTTGCTACAGACAATGTCATTAAGAGTATCTTGAGAATTCCATAAAATAACGTATCTGGCACATAGTAAGTATTCAATAATCAACTGGTAGCAGCATTGATGATGATATGGTGATGATGATGGTGATGATGATGGCAACGACTCCAAGCACAAAGCCAAGCACATCCCATTTCGTCATGAAGCACTTCAAAAGGGAATTTAAGGAAAAAAAAAAAACAGAACCAAAAGCAAGTCTCTGTTATCGACTATTTAGACCATAGCATTAATAAAATAACAATTTTTGGTTTTCTCATAATTATTAGTCATTCATATATCCATTTAACATTGACTAAGGAAGAAGAGTAGGCACAGAGAAGCAAAATTTTACACTCTTTTCCATGGGAGCATATGAAGTCCCGTGATAGGACAACTCCAAAATACGAGAAATAATTTTTTAATTACATGAGACAGTGTATAGCATTATTAAGTCAAATGCTAAATTTTACCGTATCACGCTGACTACCTGGAATGAGAATGCCAAAGGACAGGTGATCAGCGGGGCTGGAGCAGTCAGAAGGTTTGCAACAGAATGACAGAAGGAAAAAGAGAAAAAAGGAGGGAAAGAGGGAGAGAGGGAAAAGAGAGGGAAGGGAAGGAAGGAGAGAGGGAGAAAAAGGGAATAAAAGAAGGCCCCAGAGTCAGGTGGACTATTTGATATCAGGGAGAAGGGGAACTAACATATTAAGATCAACATTCCCCTCCTCATTCATTCTACCTACTTGTTTTCCCAGAATTTAAGGCTGAGGCCCTGTCCTTTCAATGTTAAATGCTGCTGCTATGAGGAAGCAGATGGTCCTCCTGCAGCAGAAATAACCACTGCTGCAATCTCAGATCCATATGGGGACTTCAGTTAACACAAACTTTGACATACCCTCTTGTTGTTCTTTCTTTTCTGATTATTACCGAGTTTGTTCACTGCAGCTCCTGGTGTTAGGAGTGCCATCAGTTGGCATTCTAGTCATTATTCACCATTAATTCCTCGAGCACTCCACACCACATCCATTATTAACCATCTGCTACATCCTTCCACTTCTGCCTGTTATTTACTATGGCAGTTACCCAAGTTAATGTGGCCATTTAGATGGCCAGGTTTTCACTCATTTCCAAGCCACAGTTACAGGGATAATAGTTTGTCAGTATTAAATCAAGGCATTTTAACCCCACCTCCTCATTTTCCATGTGCAACCTCCCTTTTCCTGGAATGTGGCTTATTGCTCCAGGGTAGCAGAGACCGTGACCTCATTAAGAAGACAATAGAAAGACGCTGCAGAAAACAGAAAGAATTTGCTAAGTTTCTTTAGAATCTACGTGACACGTTGAGGACCAGCACCGTGAGACCAGAGTCTAAGCGCTTTTCTGCAAGGGAGAGAGATCCGGCTGGAAAAGGAAGGGAAAGACCACCCCTTCCGGCCGGGGGAGTTGCGGGAAGAGGAGACCACCAGGTGCACGTGGGGCGGAGGAGAGTGAGGTCTGGATGAAGGGCAAGGACTCCAGGGGCTCTTCAAGAGGGACCTCGGAAGGTGCCGCCTCAAATGCCCTTCCACGAGTCCCCCTCCTTCCTTCCTTTGCCCCAGGACACAAATGCCGCCTTGGAGAGGAGCTGGGAGGGGAAGAGGGTGGGGTAAAAGGAGTGGGCTTTTCTAAAAGATTTGACCATATTATCTAACAAATTAGCCACGTCAGGCTGTTTTAAACTTGGAAGGACTTATGATAAAAGTTAATTTAGAGGAAAAACTAGATCAGTTATTGACAACATAAAAAAACTATTCTTTACTTACACATCTTAATGAGTAAATTCGCAATCTCCAACGTACAGTAGTTTTTGTCAATTCGGATTTTCTTCACTAATTTTGAATTCCATAGGAACTCAGGTGTACGAAATCGATGCCTCCATCTAGGGACAAAACAACTTACTGGACTCGTCTTACAGAGCAAATCAAATTATAGGAGGAATATTTACCTACTTAAGAGAATAAAACTGTTAAATGTCTTAGAAGCACAATTTGCCTACAAAGAATGTAATTTCAGCTAAAGAAGAGGGGTATGATGCTCAGGCTAGTGTTTGATATGCTAATTATGTAGTCACCTAATATGAATTTATTATTAATGTCAGCTAACATTTACTGAGCCTTTATGGTGAGCTAGTCGATGCGCTAAGCACTGGCATTGGCACCAAGCCTATGGGGGGTGGCACTCTGATCCCCCTTCATAATGAAGGCTCGGGACTAGAGGAACTGTCTCTTATATTTATTGAACTTACTGTACAAAATTTTAACACTCTACAGAATTGTTACTGGCTGGCAAAAGAGTCAAATCCATGTATAACAAAGGGCATGTAATGGAACTCAACAGTATGAGGGTCCTTTGGGGAATAAAATGACCCCAAGAGCAATTTCTAGATAAATGACCTGAATGAGTTTCAGACCATTTCTCCCATCACTGAAATGTAACTGCCTCTGGTGTAGACATAAATGAGTATAGGCATAAATGGGTTTTTGACCCACCCACAGGAACACAAGAGTCTGATTTTGCCAAAACCCTCTCATAGGCCAGGGTTACAGATGCTACTGCTTATTTTTCTTGACTAGTTTTTACGCTTAGTATGTATTACTCTCCTTCAGCAAGAAAATCCGTCTTTGTTAATTGAAAAGTCTTGGTGGAAGACTCCCAGAGGCCCCGTTGGACACCCACCCCCAAGCCCAAGCTATCTGGCTATCTGGCCACCTGCCCACAGGAAAGAATCTGCAGGGCACGCGGAGGGAGAGAGCTTTAACCTGGTGTTGCACACTCCTGAGAGGGCATTATACTCAAGTTTTGCAGACAAACCTGTCTTGATTTGCCACGTACTACCTGTATGACTTCTGAGCTTTAGTTGCCTTGGCCATTGAAATGGAGGCAATAAGAGCATCTGTCTCGTAGAGTCGTTGTGCTGATTACATGAACAAATGTATGCAAAGCCCTTAGCCTGGAATCTGGCACCTGGTGAATAGTCACCTATCACCACTTTTACTGTTACTAATAATCACCTCTCAAGTAAAAACACTTGCTGCAACAAATACCTTCCTAAGTACAGGTCATGTGGGAATAATCCAGACATAGTCGATTTCTCCTTGACTTTCATGCTAAAAGACTGAAGAGTAAGAAGATCCTTTTAAAAGCCCTGCATTGACGGGTGGTGGATCAATTTGTTCAGGTCTATTCCAGAGACAGGCCAGGAGGAAACAGATCCTAGTAACTTAAGGAACGATAAACATTGCGTCTCACCCAGGTAAAGAGACAGTGCCACTGCATTTTAAGGAAAATGCGAAATCACCCCTCAGGCTTCCAACGCAGTTAGTTCCCTCTGTTCAAGAACTGAGCTAGTTGGAGGACTTGGCAGTCGAGAAACTGTACTAACTCCACTGTTGGTTTTATCACGTTTTTGTTCAAATTTTGTTCAAACTTGCTTGTTCAAATATTACAGTAAACTATTTTTTAAGGTCACAACAAATTTTCTTTTTTAAAAAAACAAGGAACATTCATAATCCCAGGAGCACAATTGTTGATGTTTTGGTGTGTGACCTAACCTTAATTCTACCTTCTCACTCATCTGCTTCCCTTTACACTAAATCTCCCTGAAACACAGTCGTACTCGCTGTCTCCGATTCCTCAGGAGCTGCTTCTCCTTGAGCCTCTCCGGCCGGGCTTCCACCGCGGCCCTCCTCCACAGGGCTCCTGTCAAGATCACTCACGAGCCCCATGTCCTCAGTCTGGGGGCCGATTCTCAGCTCCCCTCTCCGTGGCGTCTGACTCAGCTTCCCTCTCCTGCCTCCCAGAGCACTTTCCTCACTCCACTTCCAGGACATCAGCCACTCTGGTTTTCTCCCTGCTTGCTGTCCTCTCTCCACGTCCTTTGTGGTGTCCCCTCTTCTCCCAGCTCCCGGTGTTGGAGGGCGCAGGTGTCAGGCTTCCGTCCCCGTCCCTCTGGCTCCTCATGCAGAACCGTGAGTGGAACAGCATCTCTGCTCTCACTCCCCAAGTGTGTCCCCAGCCACGACTCTTCCCTGAACTCCAGACCCGGCCTCTGCAACTCTCTACACAACATCCCTGCTCGGCTTTGTGGTGGACATCTCGACCCTAACGTCAGATGGGCACGTCCTCGTCTCTCCCAGCGCAGTCCTGCCAGGAGCCCAGACTCACAGTCCTTGGGTCAGCTTGCTCTCTCACACTCCCATTCAATCCGTCCCCAAAAAAATCATCATTTCTTGATTCAAAATGTATCCAAATAAATCCTACTGTTTCTCCCCTCGACCACTGTTACCCTGACCAGCCACGGCCATCACACGTCTGTGCAATTGCTGTCACCTCCCGCGTCATCCTCTCTAGGGCGCCCCCGTCAACAGAAAGCGCGCCCCACCACATGCGAAATTTTACATTTCCTAGTTTCATACAGAATCCTGAGGAGCCAAAAAAATGTAAAAAATTTGCTAGTAGCCACCTTAAAAATGGGAAGTGAAACAGCTAAATTAACTTTAACAATACATTTCATTTAATCCAACATATCTAAACTATTACCATTTCAGCATGTAGGCAATATAAAAATCATCATTAAGATAGACCACGTTGTTCACTCAGGTCTTGCTAATAGGAAACCAGTGTGTAGTTCACACTCACGGCACGTCTCCGTGCAGACTAGCCACAGTCCAAGTGCTTGCTAGCCACAAGTGGAGTGCAGAATATCGTAAACACGGCTTTCAGAGTGACCGTTTTATAACGTAACTCACTATGTCATTTGTCTACGTAAAACCCCTGGGGGCTCCCCATCTCGGTCAGCATGAAGCCAAGTCCCCTGCCACGGTGCCAGGAGCCTCTGTGACCTGTGCCTCCCTGTGTCTTGGACCTCACTCCTCCCTCTGCCCTGCCGCACCCGCCAGGGCTCCTCCCCAGGCCCGTCTGCGACAGGTACCCTCCACCCAGAGCCTCGGTACTGCCGTTCCCTGCCTGGAACGCTCTCTGCCAGACAGCCCCATGGGCTCCTTCACCCTTCGTCTTCACTCAAGTGTCACCTTCTCAGTGAGGCCAAGCCAGACCTCCCTTTCTGAAACAGAAAGTCCCCCCCCACCCGGCGTGTGCACGCACAGTCACACACACACACACACACACACACATGCACACGTGCACACACACACACAAACACAGTCACACACACATGCACACGCGCACACACACAAACACAGTCACACACACACACACAAACACAGTCACACACACACGCACACGCGCACACACACACAAACACAGTCACACACACACACGCACACGTGCACACACACACACAGTCACACACACACACACGCACACACACACACACACAAACACAGTCACACACACATGCACACGCGCACACACACACACAAACACAGTCACACACACACACACAAACACAGTCACACACACATGCACATGCGCACACACACACACAAACACAGTCACACACACACACACAAACACAGTCACACACACACGCACACGCGCACACACACACAAACACAGTCACACACACACACGCACACGTGCACACACACACAAACACAGTCACACACACACACACGCACACACACACACACACAAACACAGTCACACACACACACACACACACACACGCACGCACACACACACACACACACAGTCTCACACACACACACACCCGGCATGCCCTATCTTCCTCAGACTGATCTATTTTCTTTCTGTTATATTTTTAGCCTTCTAACATACCGTAAAGTCAACTCTCTCCCTGCACTGGAATGTAAGCTCCAGGACGAAGTCAGGCTTTTTGTCTTTCGTGGTCACCGATACGTTTCCAGGGTCCAGAACAGAGCCTGGACTACACCCGATATTTGTTGCATTGAATCCTACTTTTATTCACTTAATGCAGCATGAAGGTTGTTCCCCTGCTGTTAAATATTCATCTTTATCATCATTTTGATGACAGCATGGCATGTCATCCATGGAGGTAGTTCATTTTTATTGACCCAACCTAATTTGAACACTGAGGTGTTCCGGGTTTTGCCATTATATAGCCATCATTGGGATAGAGGTGAATGTCTTTTGGGAAATCTGATTATGTCTAGATCAAAGGAAATGTAATTTGAGGGGGTGATACATATTAATGTATTATTTTTCAGTCTTAATATATCCCTTTATAAGCAAAACTCAGTGGACACTCTAGTTCAGTAGAATTTCATGTGCCTCTGGGATTGTCTCCTTTGGATAAAGCCCTAGAGGTGAAACAACTGGGTGGAGGTGTGCACTTGGCCCGTAAGGACGGCACTCGCCTTCACTGCTGGCTGTCTGCAGGCGACCTGTAGGCCGCACATCTTCGTCGCCCACGTAGTTTTTTATATATATACTCACTCTCAATCCCACCCAAGTCTATTAAATTAGAATTTCCGGGAGGAGGGCTCAGGCGTTTTTCAAGTTGCTCGGGTAAGTCTGGTGTGCACCTGGGGGCCAGAATCACTGGCCAAGGGACTGAGTGGCTCTGGCCTGAGGAGGCAGCACCACCCAGGTGTGCTCCCGTGCACTGATCAGGGATGTCCCGACCCCTCGCTGCACTCCCAGGCAGGTGTGAATGTGAAGCTGTCACACTGCTCGGGGAGGACTTCAGGTCAGAGGAGTCGAGAGGGACCCTAACAGAGTTAGATAAAACGGATGTCAGCTGTCAGCTCCCCGCAGGACACCAGAAACACCTGTCCACCGGGCAGAGCTAGGCCGAGCAGACCCCCCGAAGTAAGGGAGAACAGCGCCTTGCCGGAGTCTCAGCAGTGTCTCAGCGGGAAATAAGGGGAGCGTGTCCATAGGGCTCTAAGGCCTAAGCTGGCGGTTTCACAGCAAGCGTCACAAGGTGGAGCACGGACTGGGATTGGGCAGCGTTTTGACACAGCAGCTTCGTACTGACGGGCGGGGAGGTGAGGGTCCTAAAACAAGCACCGAGGTCGGTCCACCGCCTTATCTTCCGGGGGAAGGTGTTTCCTGGAGGAGGCAGTAAAGTTATTTTTGTCTGCTCCCAAGACTGTTTGGTATAAAATCAGGTATAAAAAAATAAACAATTCTTTCCAGAATTGTTTAGCACAAGGACAGGAAAGTGTGTTTTTCCCCTGTATCGTTTAACATAGTGAGACTGGCTTTGGTTCTCAGGGAGAAGGCACCCACCCCACCTCCTTGATTGGAGCTTATAAAATGAAAATTATTAATTCTTTGTAAATAAAACAGTTTTCCTTATATTTATGCAGAGTCTACTTTAAAGCTCACAGGGTTAGGACGGCTGGGTGGTGCCTGAGCAGGGCTCTTTGTGTGGCCCACAGGGTCCTTTGGGATGCTCTGCATACGTGTGTGTGGCACACGTGTGCACAAACACACATCTATGTACACGCATACCCACTCGACCACCCCAGGCTAGGGTAGATGCCTCTGCCCTGAGCTCTCACAGAACCCTGAATATGTTTCTGACACGGCATTTAAGAAAAAAAAAGATGATGGCACAGTGGTTCACGTCTGTAATCCCAGCACTTTGGGAGGCCAAGGCAGGAGGATGGCTTGAAGCGAGGAGTTTGAGACCAGCCTGGACAATATAGTGAGATTTCATCTCCACAAAAAATTTAAAAGTTAGCCAGGCGTGGTGGTGCCCGCCTGTAGTCCCAGCTACTCAGAAGGCTGAGACGGGAAGATCACTTGAGCCCAGGGGTTCAAGGTTGCAGTGACGATCATAACACAGCACTCCAGCCTGGGTAACAGAGGGAGACTCTGTCTCTAAATAAATAAATAAATACCAAAATCACCTGTCTACTTGTCAAAATTGTCCACCGAACTAAAAGCACCTGGTGGCCAAGGACTGAGCTCTTTCCCTCTCTGTCTCTGCAGTTGTTGGCACAGGTCCAGCACATGAGAGGAAGTCAATACATGGCTTTTAAAAACAAAACTCTTAGATTTTAGTGAATATGCTCCAATGCCAAGGAATACAAGACTCTTTCCGAAGTGGCCCTTCTTGAGCATCATGGTTCCAGCCTGTGTCTCCAAGACAGTGGTCAAAGGCAGAGAGTTCACTTTGGATCCAGCAGCCTGTTCCCTCTACCTACAGAGGTGACGTGGTACCGCGGGGTGGCTGCAGCCACAGCCCAGGCTCCGCAGCTTGCAGCAAAGCCTGCGGCCCGACGACTTAGAGGGGAGGGGCTTAGAGGGACGAGGAGACTCCAATGTTTCCACGCACAGAGCAGGTCTTTGGTCAGACTCTGCTAGTTCCACGGTTTGAGGCGGCTCTTGTAGAATGCAGAACAGAAGACGTGAGCAGACTGGAATTTAACTCACCAGCCGCGCAGAGCCCAGCCTTCCACGCCCAGCACCGGGGTAGAGAAGCAGCTGCCCCCTCCATGGCAGCACCAGAGTGGGCTCCCATCACATCGGGTCGGTGTGGCCCTCCCTGGGGAGGCCGGGGGGTGGGCTCTGAAGAATCTGCTTCTCCTCCAAAGTCATTAGAAGACAGGAGACGTGCACGGGGCCTGTAATGTTTGGCAAGGTCACCAGACATGGGAGGATTAACCCAAGTCCCGGACCTCTGTGACTACAAACACCAACTGTGGACACCTCTGTGGATGAGGTACTTAGCTCCTCTTTGCCTCAGTTTCCCCATCTACTAAGTACCTCGCAGAGTTGCTGTAGGGATTAATTAATGCTTATAAAGCACTTGGATGGTGCCCAGCACGGAGTGAGCAGGACGCAGGACAGCTGTTGTTATTTGCACTCTCTCTGTGAATCTCCGTCCTCATCTTTATCATTCTTCATCTACGTGTCTGTCTCTTCATTCAGACCATCCACGCGGCCAGACAGGGGTGACGGAAGGGGGTAAAAACCACACTTGTTTCCTGTACAAAGCACAGATACACCTACAGACAGATGGGTAGATACGCAGATGGACAGATGGATGAATAGATGGAGAGAGAGAGAGATAGTACATAAACAGACACACAGTGTACCTGTGGCATGAAAATTTCATGGGCGGAAGAGTGAGATTAGGGGGAAAAAGTCTAAGAAGTCTCCGTAGGAGGCACTAATGAAAGCAGGTCGGGAAGCACTGCCCTGAGACCTGAGGCCGCTGTGCTCGGACCCCAGCGCAGGGCCTGCAGAAAGTTCAGGGCCCACAAAAAAACTCACTTCACTCTCAGGTGACTCCTTAAAAGTCCCCATATTCCCCTCACTTTGCACTGAGATATTTCCATTTCTGCACTGTAATCTCAGGGAGGAAGAAATGAAGGGTGATTCCTTAAGAAACAGTGCATCAGTGACTGGTGTCTGGGGGCTGCAGGGGACTCCAGCCCATATCACCTGCCTGGCCTCCCCCCATCTCATCCACAAGTGGGACGCCCATTTGTGCCAGGGTTTAGGACACTGGCCAGGTAAAGGGGGTCTGCAGGGCTGATACCCCCCCTTTTAGCCCCCAGCAGCTCCCCAGGAGCTCAGCCCAGCCCCACCTCGGTAATCCGCCATGCCTAACTAGCCAGGGTCCACCACCCTGGGAGCTACCAATCAGACAAGACAACTGAAACACACACGCAGACAACTGGCACCGGACTAATGATTCTGCCTCCCAACTTGAACATACGAGAATACCTACGACCTCAGGTAGAATGCACAGAGGGTGGGATTTCAGCCATCTGCTACAAGTCATTAATAGGATTTCGGTCGTTGTCATTTTTATATTGTTTTGTTATTCTGGAGGCATTTTTTTGATAAGAGAGAAACCTTTCTTAGGACCTTCAATTATATCACACAGCTAAGTTACTGGTTGCCTGTGTCTAGGACTGGCCTCAGTAAGACTGCAGTTTAGAAAATGACCAAAATCAAAGAACACCCCAAAACAGAGCTTGTCATGGGGTCCTTGCTTTACAGATGTTTGTTGATTGCACAGTAAGCACATTTTTTTAAAGCCCTGACTATCTGAGGCACTCACCTCTCATTTTACAACAGGGGAAAAACCTGCAAGACCTCCACGCCCTGTGACTCAGTGTCACTCAGTGGGCACACTCAGGTACCACAGTGCTTCCAACAGGCACCAGGGATGGGGTTCACTGCCCCTCTGGGGGCCCACAGCCATGTAGGCAGTCTCGTCCACCACAGCCCGGCTGCAGCCGCATCCCCGGCCCATCTGCAGCTCGGCAGAGACGAGACACCCCCGAGCCGGCAGCCAGGCCGGCACGGGGAGATTTCCCAGCTGAGCCCTGCGAGCAGGCAGTCGGGGCACAGGTGCAGGTACAGACTGCGGGATTCTTTATCTACACTCTGTCCTCGTTTGTGACTTTAATGAGCTCCTGCTAATGGCACATGAATTGCAAAAGCCTTAACTGTGGCTTTCTACACCTTGTCATGCCTGCGAGCCAGTTACAGGGAGCTGCTCATCACTGACTGCGGCCACCTCCAGGTTTATTACGCTGTACAGGTGTCTCACCAACAACAATGGTAACTATAATCTCCGACAGACAAGGATGGAAGGAATTAAAAGACAATGGAAGGACAACTCTGTGCCCTGCTAGTGACAGCTGGTGGCCGTGTGGTGCCTGTCACCTGACACGCTGCACCCTCACCCTTGCACGTGGCTCTCCTTGCTCGCTCAGCCTTCCACCCACTAGGTCCCGGATACAGCGCTAGCTGAAAAAGAGGGTGGCACTTCCGCATCCTCCAGGGGCACGGCAGGAAGGAAGTGGCCACCGTCCGTCCTTCCTCCTACGAGCCAGGCACCAAGTTAGATGTTTTCTGCACACGCTCTTACGTAATTCTCACCACAGCACCGGGAGGTGGGATCATTGCCCCCATTCTACAGACAGGAAACTGAGGCTGTTGGTCCGGTGCAGTGATTCTCAAACTTTAGAGTACACTGGAATCACCTGGGGGCTCATTAGAACACGGGCTGCTGGTCCACCCCGGAGTTTCTGACTGAGCAGGTCTGGGGTCCGGGTGGGACAGGGAATTTGCATTTCCAAAAAGTTGCCAGATGAGACTGATGTTGCTGGTTCCAGTTCACATCTTGAGAACCGCTGGAATCGTGAAATAAGTATGAGCTGAGGTTTGACGTAGACTCGGGTTCAAACATAAAACCTATTATATGCATGGTCATACAAAGTGACTTAAGGGACATTGGAGATGCAGGCCAGGGATGGGGGGTATGGGATGAAAAATTACCCACTGGGTGCTGTGTACACTACTCAGCTGATGGGTATATTAAAAGCCTAGACTTCTCCACTATGCAATTCAGCCATCTAACAGAAAAATCACTTGTACTCCCTAAATCTACTTAAAAAATAATAATAAAGATGAGATAGCTGACTCCAGGAAAAAAAATACGAGCCCTACTTATTACTTTTGGTTTGGTGATTGGCAGGTCACCAAATCTGGCTGAGCCTCAACTATAAAATAGGGATAATGACATACACCTCACAGTGTTGCTCAGAGGATTCACAATAATGTGTGTGAAAGCCCTAACGGGGACCCAGGTGGCAGGCACTCAGCAGGGTGTCATCGCTACTAGCAAGGCCAGGCATCTCCTGCCAGAGTATTGTGATTCCAGCATCGTGGCCAGACTGGAACCCAAGTCTCTCTCCAAAGCTTGGCTCTTTTCCTCCTGAGGCCTTCCTGAACTTTCTTATTCCCACCCCACCCCCACCCCCACTCCTGCAGTCCTGATGCACTTAGACGATGTACCCTGCAATGACGCCCACACTTCCAAACAGTCTGAGTCAGCCAGTATCGCTTTCTGCGTGTATCTCACTGCCCAGCTGAGCGTAAGTTTCTCTGGAAGGGAGCCGTGTTTCATACATCTCCCCTACACAAAGGCTAATGGAGAAGCACCTCCCCACACACCGAATAGCCCTGGAGCAGGGGGCCTGCCCCCTCCGCGCCACCCCACCTATCCCCAGGGAACTGACCACCACTGTCTCCAGCTGCAACTCAGTTTGTGAAAGCACTTAACACCCTGCCCAGTCCCTGTTCATCCACCAGACCCCACACTCTCTGATTAGACTCAAGTGCCATGAGATAAGACCACCACTGTCTTCCTCACCACCGTGTCCCCGGAGTAGGTCCTCAGTAAACATCTGTTAGGAGAACAAAGTCCCTCAGTGAGCCCATAGGAAAGATTTTCTTCCTTCCTGATTGGCTAAGGGAAAATTTTGGAAGTGTCTCAGGGGAGACAGCCTGAAGCTTTTATTGCTGACACTGAATGCCAGAGGCCCCTGGCCGGGACAACCACACACCCCGGCTTGCCCAGCACGGCCCTGGGCTTCACCTGCCGTCCAATGTGATATAACACGCCGCTTCACTCTCAAAATGTCCACATTTGGAGAATAGATTATGTGGACACTTTATCACTAGTATAAACAAGAGCTGGTGAGAACACAGGTCTGGGATCCAAAAGCAAGTCATTCAGATCCTCAGGCTCCCAGAAAGGATTCTCTGAGACCACAGGCAATGAGCGAGAGGTTTAGGAAATCCAGGAGTCTCGCGTTCCACCTCCCAGCCCTCTGCCCTTCGCAGTTTTAAATGCAAGTGCAAGATAACACTCTCTTCCTCACGTGTTCCCTCCAGGCTAGCAAGGCCATCGCGTGAAGTCACAGGCTGCTCCCACCGTGTTGCACGGACCATAGGCTGAGGACCACGTCTTTCCTGTTGCATTCCCTGACACCTCGAGGACATAGGGCACATTCGTCATTGGTTTTACTTTCTCTGCCCTCTCTCCCCACGCATAGGCTGTCAATTAAGGAATGGAAGGTGGGTGGAGAACGGGAAGGAGAACTGGTATTTACTCGGAGCAAGGTCCCCTCACCCCCCCAGAACAGGTTCTCTTCCAGCGAGGCTGTTGGAGGCAGCAGCACACGCAGCCTGAGTCTGCCAGCCCACAGATGTGTCCCCGAGGCCGACATGGCCCTCAGGCAAGGCCTTCACACAACCTGAGTACTCGGGGTGTGCCCAGAATGGCGGCAAGAGCTGGGGGTGCTGGCGACATCCCCGGCCTGCTCTTGGGATGTGTGGGTCTAGTTTGGATGACAAGACCAACACACGGGGAGCACAGGAACAAAGTCCAGTCCCCATGGGTGGGACTGGGGTGAGTGAAAACATTCTGATGTGTCAGCTCGGGCTACTGTAACACCACAGACTGAATGGCTTAAAGAATAAAAATTTATTTCTCCACTTCTGGAGGCTGGAGTCCAAGATCAAGGCACCAGCAGATCCAGCCCCTGACAGGGCCCTTCCTGGCTTGCAGAAGGGAGTCCTCACCGGGCTTTCTTCAGTGCCTGCCCGGGGAGGGGGCAGGCAGAGGGAAGGGGAGGAGAAGGGAGGGGAGGCAAAGAAAGAAAAGAGAGCTCTCTAGTGTCTCCTCCTATTCCTATAAGGGCACTAATCCACCCCTCGTGACCTCATCCAAGCCTGATCACCTCCCAAAGGCCTCACCTCCTAACACCATCACATTGGGGGTTGGGGCTCCAACATATGAATTTCAGGGGACACAAATATTCAGCACATAATGAAATACCTACATGGGGAGATGAGCCCCTCACCGCCAGCCCCGTGACAGGCTGTACGCTGAGCGCTAGAGGCCCAGCCGGGACTACAAGGACCTCCCTACCTCACAGGGTGCACATTCCAGTGAAAGGTGTTAGAAACCATCCAGTCACAGATCATACAGCTGCCAGTGTGTGTTCGTGGACCTCACATCCAAAGTGAACCCCCAGAATCGCAGCAGCAGACACATTCTGCGGGCCCTGTGCAGGGCACCGCACCGGCAGCCCCACCTTTGCTCCTCCCCAGCCCCGGCATTAACCCAGCCAGGACAGGAAGTCGCCAGGGTCACAGGGCTGGAAAGGAGAACTTTGGTGAATCTTCTCCTGTGACTACGACTGCTCTAGCTTTAGTGCCTGATCGCTCTGGTCTCAACCCTCAAAATTCCGAGTGAAATGTCCGTGTAGGTAAGTCCACAGTTCACTGGGTTTGACAGGATAATAACGCTCGGTATATGACCATCACTTTGAACTTTCAAATCACAGATTTGAAACCACTATTGGTCAGATAGCCCCTCCCAGAGGAAAAGTCAGTGAAAGGTGACTTAAGCCAAGGATGATTCACTTAAAGCCACCCTCATGATATTAACACCACTGAAAATGAAAGTTCCCATTTACTCTAGTCCTTTGTGTCAAAGTTGAGGGCAGTTCAGTGCAACAGATCCAAAGGCTTTAGGTACGACAGGCTTGAGGTTACAGACGGATGTGACCTTGGGCAAGTTACTTAAACTCTCTAAAACTTAGTTTTCTCATGTGTAAAATGGGAACAGAGACCTCACAAGTTTATTGAGCAAGAGCTAACATATGTAAAGTGATCAGCACATAACAATCACAAAACAATTGGTAGTTACAGCTAAA
Source organism: Lemur catta (assembly GCF_020740605.2). NCBI lineage: Eukaryota > Metazoa > Chordata > Mammalia > Primates > Lemuridae > Lemur > Lemur catta. The sequence continues at coordinate 94,764,140 of NC_059135.1, read as the reverse complement.
GCTACTGGTATTGTTGTTAATAACCATCACTAGTAATCATAGGAGATATAATAGTGCTTTGGTGATGTTATTTCCTCTGTAATATCTGTTAAAATATCTCAGTATGAAGAGCATGGTGTATATATGTACACAAGTTAACTTTACTCTATATCCAAGAGTGGTTTAATAACATATGAATTATCTAATCATAACTCCATACTCCAGAGGTAAGTAAGGTCTTGCCCCTCAGGTGTTTTCATCTGTATCTATACCAGAGAGCACATTAGTTAGCACAAGAGGTGAGAAATGCACAAAGTGTCAGATTGTCAAATAAGACACACAAGAATCAAAGATCTTACCCAGTAACAAGATTTACCACTAATTTCAAGGGTGCAAGTAATTGTGAGGCACAGATAAAGCAAAAGGATGTCTGGGACACCTGGCATAACTCCCCACATTCTATCTTGCAACATTAGCATGGACTTTGTAGTCCCTAAGTATCACATGTGGCTGCATCATTCACACAAAAGGAAGCTGTTTAGGTCATAAAACACGTCCATTTTTATACTCAAATAGTTACATACCCTACTTGACACTTTCCAGGTAGTCATGCACCGTAAACACATAGACTCCAAATTTTTTACTGTTATGGACCAAATGTTTGTGTCCCCTTCCCAATTCATATATTGAAAACCTAACCCTTAGTGTTATATTATTAGGAGGTGGGGCCTTTGGGAGGTGATTAGGTCATGAGGGCAGAGACTTCATGAATGTAATTGGTGCCCTTATAAGGAGAGACATGAAGCTTACTTCCTCTCTCTGCTCTATCCCAGGTGAGGATACAAGAAGAAGATAGCCTTCTATAAACCAAAAGGCAGGCCCTCACCAGACACCACATCTGCTGGCGACTTGACCTTGGACTTCGCAGCCTCCAGAATGTCAAGAAATAAATGTTGTTTAAGCCACACAGTCTATGGTAATTTGTTATAGTAGCCTGAATGAACTAAGACACTTACCATAAGCAATCCTATAAAGACCAGGTACATCCTGCTAAAAAGTATTCCATAGGTAAGGACTCTCCTCTTAGCTTCCATTAGTTACCATTAGAGTTACCCTTAGTGGTTTGCCGGGAAGTCTATTATTAGCATGTTTATAAGAAATTTAACCAGACTGCCTTACTTCTTCCTTTCCCAGAGGTATCCCAGAACCCTGCTCAAGGGAAAGGAATAAATTGCAGGCCTGCTGTTAACCATCCTTTTTACAATATTAGAAATGTATCTTCACTGGTTAAAGGAGTGGAATTCAAGGACTACAGTTGGCTGAAAAGACTGACAGGTATTACTGCCTTGCAAAAATGAAATGTAAGAAATAGTCTGTCAAACCCAACAGGCTTCACCTATGGAAGAATGTTCCAGGTCTAGAGTGTGTTCTCCCACCAACCTCAGCTTGACACAGCGCTCTGTCAACTGACCTGACTGAACAGTTGTTTGGTTCTGCCATCAGAATACCATTCCTCTGCCTCCAGGTGCACCTTTCACACAAGATACACATCAAAGAACCTAAGAATCGGGTGTGGACTTGACCTGAGCTTACAGAAAGAGACTACAGAACTCTGCCTGCTTCCAATAGATATGACTTGGAAACAAATGTAGCGTGTGTGGCAGAATTGGATCTGAGACTTGTTTTCATTCTAAGTCAGCACATGATAGCCAAGTAGGGGGAAGGGAGCTAGTGTCCTGCCTTCCTCAAAACACCAAACTTGCCAAAGGCCCTGGAAATTATGAAAAGGGCTAATTGGCAGAGGTCAGTTAGCAAAGAAATCGCAGACCCTGCTCTGCTACCAACTAGCTCTGTGGACTGGGCCCCAGCATTCTCATCTGGACCGAATCCTCTTCAGATCTCTGGTACACAGTGATTTTTCTCCCTGCACTATAACAAAAAATTGGGGGAGAAGGTGAGGAGGATGAGAGAAAGTAGCAATTTGCTTAAATGCCAAGTGAGTAATAAAACAGGGAAAGTAAGTATGGCCATGGAATTGTGGGAAAGCAGGAAGTCTGGAAGGGTTGGGAAGAAGGTTGTTCTTTAACTTCCTCTTGTCTTTGAGGAAGTTGAAATAAGGGACATGAGGAAACCTGAATACGTAAGGAAGACAAAAATGTTAACATCTAGGATGATCATATAATTTATTGTCCAAACCAGGACTTTTGAGAGTGACGGGGACATTATTAATAACGACTTCAGAACAGGCATACTCTGGAACTGTCCCAGGCACCTCAGGAGGAATGATCACCTGTCTCATAGCCGGCGCTCATCTGACACCAAGACACGAAATTTAGTCAAACATCTGATGGCTCCTGGCATTAAGGAGAATTAGCAAAGGTGACAATGGTTTCTTTCAAAGCTAGAACATTTATTCTTAAAAATTAAAACATTTAAGCAAACATGGAAATAGCAAACAGTATCCTGCTACTATTGTTTTTTACTTGTAATTACTATTTTAGCTTAGTTGATAGTCTTATCTTTTGTCCTTGATGAAGAACTTCTTCCTATCTTGAGGGAAAAAAGGGATATTTTCCCTCACTAATGGCATGAATATTTTAAATAGGTAGAGTAGAAAATATCTTTCAAGCTTCAATAAAAAGCTATTCAGCTAACCACACTCCCTCTCATATCATGGTCATCATTAAAAATTAATCTACTAATTTCATCTTTTCAAATAATATTAGAGAAAGTACTACCTTTCTTCAGGAAATATATATATATTTATTTATAGAAGGAAGACTGAACTAGAGTAGAAATGCAAAATCAAAGTGGATAGAAAGTAAATGTCCAACGATAAGAAATGGTTCAGTAAATTCTAATGCATTCATATAAGAGAAAATTGTGCAACCGTTAAAACTGATCATTAGAATTATACTGACATACAAAGATATTTATGTTATGCTTAAAGAACAAGTATATTAAAACATATCAAATATATTTAAATCTATGAGTTCATAATGATACTAAAAACAAAAGACAGAGAAAAAACTTCATTTTTCACTTTGGAGGTGTGATGAGAAACCAACCCATTATTTTGAAAACTGGCACATAAAGGAAAAGAAGTAAACATTTATCCTGCCTTTCCTATGTAAATTATGCCTCTGGGGAACCAAATAGCTGATGTGGGGAAATTTATTTTGACAGAAGTATTCTAACATATAAACAAAATAGATTTGATAGGATTGGAGTATCACCTTCTTATAGATTGACAGATCTGGGTAACAAGTTTAAGTGACATAGAAGAGACCAGGCATTATGTGCCTCCCAGGGCATGTGCATAACACTATTTATGAAGTAAATGTGACCAAGAAAAGTGGAACCTGACTCTCATCAAGCTTTTAGATCTAACTAGCAACTCACAGGGACTACACAGGACAGAGGAACATTACAAACAACACCACAGGGAAGCAATGAGCAAGTTCGAGATTGAGCAATTCTGTAGAATGAATGAGTTTCTTCAACAAATAAACTGTACAGGGAAAAAATAGAAGAGGAGCCTACAGATTAAGAAGATTTAAGAGACATTTAACCAAAGGAACCAATGACAAGTGTGCCTTGATCCAGATTCAAATAAACTGAAAAAAATATATACACACAATTAGAGAAATTTTATCAGTGATTGGATATTTGAGGATACCAAGATTTTGCTGTTAATTGATAAGATGTGAAAGAAATATTGTCCTTTTTTAAGAGTCTTTATGTTTTATAGATACATACTGAGATATTTACTAATAAAATGATAGGATGGCTAGGATTTTCTTCAAAATAATCTAGGCTGGGGGTAAATTGGGGTACAAATTAGAGTGGCCACAAATGCAGATTCAGTATTCAGTCCATTTTATTGTATGGTTGAAATTTTTCACGATAAAAGGTTATTAAAAGTGAAGAGAAGGAAACAGGATATCTAGTACAATCTGGCTATGGAAAAAGCGGGACAGAAACCCACATACCTGGGCGTGAGCACAGGAAGAAAACCCAGTGGGAGCACATTGCAGCTTGCAGAGGCTGTCCCTGACTACTAAGAGCACGGGCAATCTCTCTACTTTCACATCCTTCTTCACTGATTACACCTTTTTAATGAGAACATATTATTTTTACCGTAAGGAAAAACAAGATACTTTCATGTTTAAAAAAAGTATTTGAATAAATAAAAGGTCTGCTGACTTCAGGGCCGCTTGTGGACGGCAGTCTGCAGTTACGCTGGTGGATAACAGCTTATTGCACTGCTGGTCCTCCTTGTTGCTGGAGTTTGGGCTATTAAGGCACATTACCCTGTGGAGTAATAGAACATCTGGGATCAGGCCAAACAAATGTTCAAATGGTGAAAACGGCATGTTGCACGGACGTGCCAGAAAGAGTATAATTGGACCCATTAAATATGAAGCATGTGAATTCCAAAGGTTACTGAATAAATAATGTTATTTGACAAAATGAAATTGAAGTGTGAATGGACTGAAATTAGAGTTCATTTCCCTTCTGAAAATTCTATCCTGTTCTACAGAGAGTGAGCTGTGGGGGGCGCTCTCTCCAGCCGGCCCAGTCTGCTCCCATCTCGATTCAAGGGAGTCGTCCGGGAGGAGTCTGGTGTTGGCCTTGGTCACTGCTCCTCTCTCTCCTCTCTCCCACACACCTGCACCAGGAAGCTTTATGTCTGACAGGCAAAAAGTCCATGGTCGGGCACTGTGGTAGATGGCTGTAGAGACTAAGTGGATGGGGGTAAAAAAATGACTTTTTAAACACACATCTTGCTTCAGAAGCTTGCAATCCAGTTGGGATCTCTCTCTCTCTCTCTCTCTTTCTCTCTCTCTCTCACACACACACACACACACACACACACACACACACACACACGATACTAAAACACCAATTGCAGAATTGTAGGCATTCCCTGCTCTTATGGACTAAATTGTGCATCCCCCCCCCCCAAAATATGACTGTATGTATCTGGAAAGGGGGCCCTTAAGGAGGTAACTATGGTTAAATGAGGTCATACGGGTGAGAATCTGGTCCAGCAGAACTGGTGTCTTTCTTGACAAGAGGAAGAGCCACTAGGAGTGCACACACACAGAGAAAAGACCAGGTGAGGACACAGCGAGAAGGCGGCAGTCTGCAAGGCAGGAAAGGAGGCCTCACCAGGAACCAGCCCTGCCACAACCTTGCTTGGACTTCCAGTCTCTTCCAGCCTGTTGTTTAAGCAGCCCAGTCTGAGGTATTCTGGTTACAGCAGCCAGAGCAGGCTGAAACGCCTGCAGCCTGTCCCCATGTCACAGGAAACACTCATTCTTCACTGCCTTGCACGTCTTCTTTACTCTTTGGGAACGGCCACTTCACCTAGGGGCCAGCAGGAGCCACAGGAGCTCCCTTTGCTTGTCCTCAACAACTTCTTAAGAGCCCCTTTCAAATATGCTGCAGTCAGGAATGCCGGGGCCAGAACACAGCAAGTCCGTGTGGAGCCTTTGTGTAAGTTAGAAAAAGCCCTTCCTCTGGGTCAGAATGGCCCTGGGGGAGCGCAGCAGGGTGAGCAGACGGTACCTTTATGGTGGTCAGAAAATGGCACCCCTTCTGCAGCCCCTGTTGGGGTGCACAGGTAGGCAAGCAGAGCCCACACCCCGCTGGGCCTGATGTCCTGTGCACAGCCAGATGCGAAGCTCCCACCAAACCCCACCCGCTGTCCCATGGCTGGCTTCTCACCTCCGTCCAGGGCCGCTTCGATGGTGAAGACGGCAGCAGAAGGAGACTCAAGAATGGCTCCTGTGTTCCCTGAAGTTTCTCCCCATTCCCCCAACACCAGCTCCAGCCTCGGTCTGCCTGGCAGGTGCAGGCCACATTCCATAGTCCCCACCCACCCCAGCACCTCAGCCTGCCTGGGTGTGGGGACTCCTCTGACCGCAGACAGCGCCTAGCTAGCACATTCGCCATTGGTTCATCGGTCCCTCCCCGGCTGACGGGGATCCCCAGGAGGCCGCCGGGTGGTCCCACACCCAAGGCCTCTCTGCCCAAGCGGGGCTGCGAAAGCTCTTCCAGGAAGCGCCACCTAGTGGCAACTCCATTGGAAGGATGTCCCACATAAACCCAGATTAAAGAATCTAGGTCAATTGTGAATTTTTAAACAAATGAAAATGCACCAACTCTGTCACGAGGAAAATGTGAATTCAGAGAGTGAGGAGTAATAATCAGGCCTCTCTTAGGCTCTCCTAATTCTGTTCATGAACAGCTCATGGCTGATGTCTACTCTGACACCCCGGCGGAGGACCAGGCACGAGGGCGATGCCTTCCTCCTGGATGTGACCCTGGGCTGGACTTATCAGCAGGCCACACCCTCCACCAAAAGCATGGTGTGATTTGAATGAAAAATAAGAAAAACCTTCTAGCTAAAAACATCTCCCCATCACGGGGACTTTGGCCTAATTCTTGGTCCTTTTAAATGTAACTATTTCTGGGAGCAATGATATTAGGAGCTCTTGCTGTCATCCAGCACAGGCAATGGTTAACAGGGTTGGGGACTCAGATCCCACCTCTGCCACTTACTGGTTGGTTGTGTGACCTTGGGAAGGTTACTCGTCCTCCTCTGGGTCCATTTCCTCAGGTAGGAAATGAGGACATTGCAGTGCTCTCCTCCTAGGCCTGCTGCAGGTGCTGGACGGGGCACACACTTTGGTCAGCACAGTGGCTGCCCTGTATTGACATGAAGCTACAGTCAGTCTTTAATGCCCAAGTGCAAACTAGTCTTTCAGCTCTGTTCTTAGAGGATGATAGAAATTTAGACATGGCTGGCTTTAAATTAACTGACCAAAGAGTCAGAGATTCCAGCCTCCCCCAGTTGTCACCTGCCTTTTCATTAATGTCACCCATTCTCAAGGTGTCACCCTCCCTCACTCCCAGGTCAGCTGCATCACTGAAATGCCACCATTCCGCCCATTCCTGGGGTGCCCGGAGCCCACACAGAAGGCAGAGTCTAGCCAAGGGCCCGCCTTTGGCTTTGACTGGAAACTGATACGTATATACGTTGGTGAGAAACCAAGCCCAGGGCCCTTCACCGAGGCTAAGGTAAACAGAGCTGAAATCCCGCCCTCTCCCGCAGCTGAAAGTGGATGTAATCAAAAAAGCACGGGTTAGGGATTTAATGGAAGCCCGTTTCCAGCGTGGAACGAAGAAGAGTAAAAAGAGGGCGGTTATTGACATTTTTACTGCCGAGCAGGAGATGCATGTCTGGCCCAAGCGAGTGAGCCAGGGGATCTATCAGCGTGGGAAAATGGACCAGGCAGCGATCAATCTCCGCCCCTGAGACGGGGCTGGGCAGCATCACCCACCACGCTGTGTCCAGGCGAGCGCCGGCTCTGCTGCAATTTACAGAGCCAGCAAGGGCACAGCTGGGCTGGAATTTGGTGGGAAATCTGTGAAAGGCATCTCTTCTTTCCCCTCTCTGATGTGGTCAGCCTTGGGGAGTCAAAGGCGAATCTCCCCAACACGTAGGTGAATACATATGTGAATCCACAAACTCCCTGGAGCAGGAATTCCCCTTCCCCATTCCAGAACACTCCCCCAGCAAGAGCGAGCCGTGGCTTCCAGTTCTCTCCAGGCAAGCTACCTTCTCAGTCCTCTCTTTAAGATTATGCACATTCTGGAAGTGACCATGGAATAAATATCAGATATTCATGGCAGAGGGTGAATGGGTTTCTCCAGTGTCTTACTCCACGGTGATGAGTCAAAAGCTTGATGTTGGGGAGCGATCTGACGTTAAATGGGACGGCAGAAATGGTCACAGACCAGCAAAGGCCGACGCTCCCACTTCATAGTCAAGTCGCTGCGGGGAGCCAGGGAGGGACTGCACTTCCCAGCTTCCCCCACCTTTGGGTGGAGTCGCATGCTTTGCCATGGAATGCAGGCAGAAGTGACACACGGCATGTCCAGAGGGATGTGGTAGAGTACTGGGTACGTGATTCCCCACACCCTTCCCCACCTGCCTGCTGGGTGACTCCAGGTCGACTGTTGCAGCACAAGATGGCAAAGCCATAGATGGAGGCAGCTTGGATCCTGAGCCGGCCCCGGGAGGAGAACGGGACGGGCTGTGCTGGTGAGACCTGGTACAGCGGTCAGCATCGCGCAGCTCGAAGGAGAGGCCCTGGCAGAGAGCAGGCCCAGGTGGCACAGGCTGCTGCCACGGACCGGCTGTGGGAGTGAGGGCGGCGAGCTCTCTGTGGGGAAGGAGGAGGGGGGGACGCACTGCGCGGTGCTCACGAGATAGTCAAAGAGTTCCCAGGCCGTAGCCAGCCCAGTTAAGTCACATGAGGTCATTTGACAAGCAGAAGAAGCAGGAATCCATTGCTCCAAATAGGAGCTGTTTTGTCAGAAGACACTTTTTTCTGTATGTGGTTGGGAGTAATTGTTTGTTTTAAATTTTTATTGTGCTTTGATTTGGCATTCACTAGGCCTGAGAAACCATTGCAAATAAGATGCAGATTATCCCCAAGGTTCCCTGCACACTTGGACATACAACCCCAAGAAAAAGCTACCCTAGATCCACACGCACACCAATGCACTCATTTCGGAAGTTTTTCAACTTCCAAACTTAGATTGGGATCAGGCTGTAAAGTGAAGTCACTGCTAATCAGTATCTTATCCTTGAGTCTCCTTCCACTAGTGTCCACTGTGTGATGCACTCACTATGTGCCAGCCTCAGTTCCTGGAACTTGTCAGTAAATGTCTGAATAAATAAATGAAATACTGTTCAAAATCATTCATCTTCTCTGTCAGTCATTCCGTCTCCTCAGTGGCTTCCCTGTCAGCACAATTTCCCCAGACCCCACTCTATAAATGCTGGGTGGGGTCAGGGTGTAAACGTGGAAACCATCTCAACCAAAATCCTCCCACAGCATAGTTTGGGTTACGGGTTAGCCCAGATCTGAGCCAGCCCATCCACCCCACCAAAAATTTCTCCCCCAAGCCTTCTAGGGATGATGTCTGCAGGTGAATTAACTTGTTTATTTCTCCAGCTAAGGTTTTTGAAAGTCCCCATTGCTAATTCTCCAATATGCTGAGTGAAATTCAAACACATACACACACACACACACACACACACACACACGTCAGATAGTATTGAATACTCTAACAATCATTGTTCTGGGAGACAAACAACTCCAGCTAACTTAAGCATAAAAAAGTTTATTTGTAGTGCATTGAGTGGCTCAGAGAATCAATGGAAGTTTGGAGAATCAGGTTCAGAGGAGAGAGAAGAGCTAAGAAAAATAAGATGTTGAGAAGATCTCACCATGAGAACAGTCTTCTTAGCACATTGGTATGGTCTGAATTGTTTATGTCTCCCTAAAATTCACATGTTGTAACCTAATCCCCAGTGTGATGATATTAGGAGGTGGGACCTTTGGGAAGTACTTAGGTCATAAGGGCAGAGCCCTTTGTGAATGGGATTAGTGCCCTTATTAAAGAGCCCAGAGAACTGCCTGTCTCTGCCACAACGTAAGACCATGGCTAGAAGGCGCCATCTATGAACCAGGAAGGGAGCCCCCACCAGACACCAAATCTGCCAGTGCCTTGATCTTGGACCTCCCAGCCTCCAGAACCATGAGAAATAAATTTCTGCTGTTTATAAGCTACTCGGCCTCTCGGATTTTGTTATACAGCCTGAACAGACTAAAACACATACCACCACTGACACCATGATCACTGGACTGTCGTCTCTATCTCAGCCACAGAAAACAATCTCTAGATACCCTGTGCTACTCTGTTACTCAAGTTTGTAAGTCCTAGGTAAAAACATCCAATTGACTCAGGCTAGGTCACACCCTGTGCCCTAGTTTCCAGGAAGCCAGGAAAGGTGGTAACTGCCCAGCTTCATTTTCACAGTGGGCTGTTTGGAAAAGAGTCAGTCAAAAATGTGTGCATCTTACAGTCCATCCCTTTGACTCCCCAACATTTTCTCACACTATTCTTCCCAACTGTACATTATCTAAAAGTGTTCCTCACACAACTATCCTTTAAAATACCAAAAGTTACTCTCAAGTCTCCTCAAGGTGAGGCACCATTTGCATCAGCTATCTAGGATTTCTAGACCATATCTATTCTGATTTTGTGTTGCCACCTCATCTTGATATTCTGTATCCCAGGTAACAAATTATAAAATAACCCATCATCATCACTATAGACCATAATGAAAGGAAAGTCATTAAAGTATATAAATGTGTACATGAAAAGACAAGAAAAAGAATTGAGCAGAGAAGTTAGTCCGTGCTTCTGAAAATATGGTAGTTTTGTGTCCCCGTCTTCACGGCTCATTTCATGTTCTCTTGCACGGTCCCTGGCCCCTGCTTTGCAGCTAGTGACCTGAAAATGCCTTTTTCCCTATTTCAATAAGCAGGAAAGCAAAAGAAAACAAAATTTTAAAACCCAAAGCAGCTTGCTTACATCTGGTAGGGACAGCAATACACTTTTACTGTCTTTCTTTGGGGATATGTCATAGCATCAGCTCCGTGCCATTCATAACCCATAGGAGTATTTCCCATATCATCATCGTATGAGATATTACACTCACCCACAACACTGATGACATCATGCTGATGGAATGTAGCAGTTAGAAAGCTGTAATCATACAAGATGACTTTGTAAGACACGAGTGTCAGAGGTAAACATGAACATACTTGGGCATGTCATCTCAGCAAAGTTCCCAGGGCCCAGTGGTCTAGAACATTGATTTCCATTCCCAACAGTCTGGAATATGCCAGTTTTGAAGTTCTAGTATCCAAGACAGGAAGGATTCAGCAGAGAACACAACAATTGTTACACCGAATTGTAGCAGAGGCTACTACCTCATCTTTTCATATTCAACATGCCCGAAACAGGCAAAAATGGAAACTATAATGTTCGCTAGTGTGATTGATACCCCTACGGGACATTAGGGCTGCTCTACACAATGAGGGCAAGAAGGTGTGTGGGATAAACAACCACGGGCCATCAGAGGCTTCCTGGTAGTTTCATGTTGCGTTAGTCAGGATAACAACCCCACACATCCTGCTTCCTAGAACCTGTGAATGTGAGGCTACATGGCAAAGGGGAATTGAGGTTGCTAACCAGATTACCTTAAAATATGGAGATTATCCTGGATTAACCTGTAGGGCCCAATTAGAGTCATGTTATTAATATTAAGTTTACAATAATTCAGTTTTTAGGCCAGGAGCAGTGGTTCACAGCTGTAATCCTAGCCCTCTGAGAGGCCAAGGCAGGAGGATTGCTTGAGGTCAGCAGTTCGAGACCAGGCCTGGGCAAGAGCGAGACCCTGTCTCTACAAAAAATAGAAAAATTAGCCAGGCTTGGTGGCTCATGCCTATAGTCCCAGCTACTTGGGAGACTGAGGCAGGAGGATCATTAGAACCCAAGAGTTTGAGGTTGCCGTGAGCTATGATGACTCCACTGCACCTTAGCCCAGGTTACAGAGTGAGACCCTGTCTCAAAAAGAAAAAAAAAAAGGAGATTATCCTAGATTATCCTGTTGGTCCCAATTAGAGTCACATTATTAAGTTTATAATAATTCCGTTTTTAAGTTGTATTTACATTCTGCACCAGTCAAACTTTATAGCAATCAAGACTTTGGTGGTGGCACTAATGTCTGAAATTCCCCTGGAAGGCAGCATCACCTTGGTTTACTATGTTAGTAGTGAGGGATAGCTGTAAGGGACTTTATTTCATCCATAATATCCTGGTTTCATGAGTCAGAGAGATGACACAAGGATTGTAGCAACTGCTACGTACATATATATATATATATATATATATATATATATACATACACATACATATATATATATATTTCAACTTTTTACACTTACAAAAGGGAGAAATAACTTCAGGATATGGTTTATTGTAAAGCAGACTCAGGCTAAAATCCAAAACCCGATCCCCTTAAATTTCCAGTAAAACCATTAGACTAGCGTGACATACAGAAATTAAACATTTCAGAACTAGTGTTCAATAATCCCCAAAAGGACCGAATTTTCCCCTGATCCCAGTACATAGTTACTTTAGTCTCGTTGCAGAAGATTTGAAGAAAGCATCATAGTGTGTGTTCATGATGGAACTGCGGGATCCTTCCTCAAGGAAACCTGTCTTCCCTTCCATTCCAAGAGCTCTGGGTCTGACAGCTGACTTAGGTTTAGGTATTAGGGAAGGACCATGACTTGATCACTAGATCTTTCGGGGATTTTTGTTTTGTTTTATGGAGCAAAGCAAATCTTAGTGGACTGCCTACCTATTTCAATTCTGGAGTCCCTAAAATTAACTAGCCCCCAAAGATCCAAGTGGGTCAGAACATTCTGATTACGGCTCTAACTACACACTAGCCATCACTTGGTAACCATTTTGATTGTCTTCAGTGTAGCTTTCTGGCTTCTGCCATCCCAGAATTCTCTCACCCTGATTGAAATCAGGGAGCTCATTTCAACTACAATGTTTCCTCCAGCACACAGAGAGAAATCCCACTGCAGTACTTCTCAACGACGCTGATACTTACTCTCACCAGTGAATGTCTTAGCACGTCAAGGAAGAGCAATAACTAGGTCCTCTTGAGGGACATACTCAGCACCAGCCTCAGACCCAGGCACCCAGGTTCCCTGCACTAGACTCTGTGCCTTAGGGGGCCTGTTGTGATCCTCCTCAGACTGTGCCCCTCCTTGGGGAGTGAAGTCTTTCATTAGGTTTTAATAGTCAACTGTCAGTCACGGCTCCCATTTCATCTGAAAGCCCAACTGGTGGTGGGATTTAGGGGAAGGGGTGGATCTGTTCCCAGGCTCACCCACATGGTGGTTGGCAGGTGTTGGTCCCTCACTACATGGACCTAGAAGGCAGCTCACACATGCCAGCTTGATTCTCCCGGAGCACGGGGTCTGAGAGAGTAAGAAAGAGCCCCCAAGGTGGAAGTCACAACGTTATGATAGCCCAGCCTCAGAGGTGACATTATGTCTGCTATACTCTGTTCATTAGAAGGACTTCACTAAATATAGCCCACACCCAAGGGAAGGGGATTACACAAGGACACAAACACTAAAAGACTAGTATCGGGGCAATCTTAGAGAATATTCAGCACAACTTCCTTAGTAGGGCTCAGGAATACTCCCAAACAGAAAGGGTCTTTGTATAGGCAACAAAACAACAATGGTCCACTACAATTATCCCGGTAAATTAAGTACTAAAAGATTAAAGAAACCAGTATAGACCCTGAAAAAACAAGGTAATGGGTCATAGAACAATTTCAGAAGTTCTTCCATTTGTGTGCCATTGTGCTTAGCTCCTGTGATGTGTGCAAGCCTGGCCATCCGTGTGTGTGGAGTAGACAACACCCACGTGGTCTGATTCGACAGACACAAAGACAGTCTGTCTGCTGGGACCCAAAGAAGCCCCTCTCTCTGGCTCTCATGCTTTTACTCTCTGACTCTCACATTTTGCACTTTCCAAAATGAGAAAGATATTCTTTGAGCAAAAGGCTTCTTTTTTTGCTTTTTGTTTTGTTTTGTTTTTTTTTTAAACAGTCTCACTCTGTTGCCCAGGCTAGAGTGTAGTGGTGTCAGCCTAGCTCACAGCAACCTCAAACTCCTGGGCTCAAGTGATTCTTCTGCCTCAACCTCCCCAGTAGCTGGGACAACAGGCATGTGCCACCATGCCCGGCTAATTTTTTCTATTTTTAGTAGAGACGGGGTCTCACGCTTGCTCAGGCTGGTCTCAGACTCCTGAGCTCAAGGGATCCTCCTGCTTTGGCCTCCCAGAGTGCTAGGATTACAGGCGTGAGCCACCGCACCCAGCCACAAAGGCTTCTTGACTTAAGGCAAACACCTCTCAGTCTTTTAACCTGGGAATGTTTTATCAGTCATTGGCACCTTGGTATGAATTTGGTGGCTCGGCTCATTTCTAGAACACACTTTGGTTGTGGAAGGAGAGCACAGGAAAGGAGGACTACCAGGAGGACCACTAGAGGTGATGGTGAGATATGATCCCATCCAAGGGAAGAGACGGGGCAGTGAAAGAAGGTGCATATAAAGCCATCCTTCAATTTCTTCATCATTTTGCCCACAATTTTGAGTCATCAACAAATAATGACACTACTTATGTACAACTGTTACTTTATCTGATGCTTCATCCTTGCAACAACCTAGTGGGGTAGGTGTCACATCCCCTATTCGACAGAGGAGGTTAAGTGACTTACCCAAGGGCACACAGCTATTGGGCCGCAGAGTCAGAATTACCACCAAAGGATGTGGATTCTAAAATCAATGTTCTTTCTACTACAACACCTTCCAGTCTAAGGAAGGATGAATAACGCAGGCGGGGAGCAGTGACAAAAGGGGTTTTCCAGAGTGATCATTAGGAAACTCACTCTCAACAAGGAGAGCTGTCGCTCCGTGAGACCCTGACAGCCCAACCAAAACTCCCCTACTTGAATGGATGGCAAACAGCTTGGCAGGCATTAGGAGTTTTTAATCCAACCTTGAGCACTCAGATTTTGATTAGATGGGACATTTCCCCAAATGGCAGTTGTAGTTGAATGGGACACCGTATGGCTCGGTGCTGCAGCACGCAGGTCTGGGAGGGAGCTTTGCAGTGTTAAGGCTCCTGTAAGAAAGGTTTCCATCCTGGCAGCAGTGTCTTAGGGCCTAAAACCACTTCCTCATTTTCAGTGGCCCATCCAGACACAGCCAAGGATAAGGCCGATACCAGGCTAAGCGCTAAGTCTTAGACGACCGGTAAGCCCTTGTTTTTGTCTTCTCTTTCAAACTTGAGAGTAAGGGGCCTAAACTGTTGCTCAAGAACAAGGGTGGACAAACGTTTTCTTTGAAGGGCCAGATTATAAATATTTTAGGCTTTGTGGGCCAGACGGCTTTGTCACAACTATTCAAGTCTGCTATTCTAGGGCAAAACCAGCCACAGGTCATAGGGAAACAAGCAAGTGTGGCCAGGGCTGACCCTGCACTTGCTGGACCCTGAGAGTGAACACCTTAATTGTTGTACCCTGGGCACCTTGCTTATTTCACCCTAGTCCCAGGCCTAAGCACAACTATGTCACAATAAAATTGTATTTACAAAAGCAGTAGGCATCATGATAGCCAAAAAGTAGAACAGCCCAAGTGTCCACCAATGGAGGAAGAGATGAACAAAATGGGGCATATCTGTACACGGGAATATTATTTGGCTATGAAAAGGAATGGGGTGCTGATGCATGCTACAGCACGGATGAACTAGCAAGCCTTATGCCAGTGACAAAAGACCACACATTATATGATTCCATGCATGCAAATGGCATGTCCAGAACAGGGAGCTCTGCAGAGACAGAGGCAGATTAATGGTTTCTTGGTGGGGAGGGCGAGAGTGAGGAGATGTTGAAGGTGGGAGGGACAGCTGAAGGGCTTCTTTTCAAGCTCATGAAAATGTTCTGAAACTGCCTGTGGAGATGATCGCACACGTCTGTGGATGCACCACACACCTCTGCACTGTTTCCGTTCAGTGGGTGAACTGTATGGAATGTGAATTATATCTCAATAAAGCTGTTTAGGGAAAACACAGAACAGTCAGCAGGCGAATCTGGCCCATCTTCCATAGTTTGTGGACCCTGCCCAAGTATGATTTTTTTTTTTAATTTATCTCCTTTCATATTCACAGCAAACCCGTGAGGGAGGTGTTCTTTTCACGGTGGGAATGATTGGGTAAATGGCCCGGGCTCACTCAGCTGCTGAGCGGGGGGCCAGAGTGGAGGGCGTGCTGAGACGCGCAGTCTCGCTTTTGTGTAGTATCTCCCCCAGAGTGTGTGGCCCCAAGCCCTGCGCGTGGTAAGGATACAGTCAACTGCTTATTGGTTTGATTTGCATTGGGAGAAAAAATGTAGCGTAACGGTTGAGAGCAGACTCCAGAGTGAGGCTGCCTGGGTCGAAATTCCAGCTCGCTGCTATTGCGTGACCCTGAGCACATCTCGTCCCCTCTCGGTGCCTGTTTCCTCATCTGTCAAACGGGGACAACAGGAGCTCCTACCTCCCAGGACTGTTGTGGGAAATTAATGGATTGTACACATCAGAAGCTGAGAACAGTGACTGGGGGTTGCTGTTATTACCCATAAGCCGCGCTCCCCACGGGTGCAGGCCCCAGCAGGGAATGCCATCTTCCCAGGGACCGACATCTCAGGCACCGACAGCAGTTCAGTGAGAACTGGGGGACAGGGAGGATGTTTGGCCTTAGTCAAGTCACAGCGCAACCAGATCTTGCCGTGCAGCAAAACCTGGGATGTCCCCAGGTGGCTGGCTCTCCCCAGGTGGCTGGCTCTCCCAGGTGGCTGGCTCTCCCCAGGTGACTGGCTCTCCCCAGGTGGCTGGCTCTCCCAGGTGACTGGCTCTCCCCAGGTGTCTGGCTCTCCCAGGTGTCTGGCTCTCCCCAGGTGTCTGGCTCTCCCCAGGTGGCTGGCTCTCCCAGATGACTGGCTCTCCCAGGTGGCTGGCTCTCCCCAGTGGCTGGCTCTCCCAGGTGGCTGGCTCTCCCTAGGTGACTGGCTCTCCCAGGTGGCTGGCTCTCCCAGGTGACTGGCTCTCCCAGGTGGCTGGCTCTCCCCAGTGGCTGGCTCTCCCAGGTGGCTGGCTCTCCCAGGTGGCTGGCTCTCCCAGGTGGGTGGTCTCCCAGGTGGCTGGCTCTCCCAGGCGGCTGGCTCTCCCCAGGTGGCTGGCTCTCCCAGGTGGCTGGCTCTTCCAGGGCGCAGGCCCTGTGGGGTTACTAGCAGTGGAGGGTTTGCTGTTGGCCGGCTGGGCCTGCCGGCAGGAGCGGGATACAGATCCCAGGCCTCAGCCACCCAGCAGCGCCTCACATTCCATCTCGCTTATAATAGCAGACATGAAAATTTCATCAGGTTTTCTGCTTTACTCTTGTGAAATATTAAACAATAATAAATTATTAAGCCCAATGTAAAATACTACAAATGTTTATAGATTTCATCAAGAGGCACTTCAGAAGCACGTTTGTTGCAGAGTTATTTTGGGCAAAGCAAACCTGTCCCCATATGGGGTGTCTTTTTTCTTGTCCCATTACTGGTATTCCTTAATGGGGACACGTCTGTTCTGGGATTCGGGTGCTACGAATAAGCACCTAAGACAGCGGGAGTCTGCACACGGAGCCGCCTTGCGTGTTCCGGGAGGAGCGTGGGCGCAACCCGGAACCTGCGTCCGGGAGGAAGAGAGTGGGGCTGCAGGCATGGGCCCAAACTTTGAAAAACTGACACTGTGTTGGGCATCCCCAAAGGGACCTTTCTCTTGGCCTTGGAAGCAGGCGCTCATCTAGGGCCTGGGTTGTGGCCAAAGGGCTTCTGATGGCCCAGGAATACATGTTTGGTGAAATGACAAGAAGTTGCTGAATGGAGTCTGGTTTTCTAAGGCTGAGAAGACTCAGCCGGACGTGAAGACAGCCAATCTGACTGTCCACAGGGGGCCCAGCGGACAACGCCTGTCCTCTGAGGAGCTGAGGAACCTCCCTGGAAAGAGCTCACCCTAAGGAGGCACCAAGCCAGGGCCTTTGGCTGGAGGAAGAATTCTGAGCCCAGCACGGCAGCTGCTTCTCTGACCCTCCCACAGCCCAGCCTCCTGGACACACGCCTGGGGTGGGGAGAGAGAGATGGCTCCCAGAGAGAAACAAGATGAGAAGCCAGAACAGAAGCCCCCACCAGACTGTGCCACCCACTGGTGCACAAGCCCCTCTGTCGGGGCCTCCGTCACAGGACGTCCTGGGAAGGCGCAAGGGGCCTCCCTGCTTTGCCATGAGTCACCACCCAGCTCAGCACCTGGGGGCCACCAGCCACACGTGGGAGCCCTGCACGGGGACAGCGTGGAGTGACAGCGAGGCCTGAGGCACGGCCACGATGGCGTCCAGTGTGCGTCAGGGAGCCACGGGCGGAGAGACAGCAGCCCCTGTGGTGCCCTGCGCTGCTCCCTGGAGACCCGAGGCTGCCGCTTCTCCTGCCGGCCCCGCAAAGGCCGGTCCCAGCCCGGCGTGTCCTCCATGCCTCCCTCCCACCCTCGCTCCGTCCCCGTTTCTCTCTGACTCTGTCTCTTCGTATGCTTGTGAGTGTCTGTCTGTTTATATACTTTAGTTTGTAAATCAACCCAGCATCCTACCAAACAAGACAGAAAGGTGTACCCATTGGGAATGATTTTGCCTACACGTAGAAGAAATCTAACCAGCTGTGGCTCAACACACGAGGACAGACCTTGTTTACTTCACACCAGCCCAGTTGTAGGTGGACGCAGGGTCAGTCCCTGGGCATTAAGGACCCAGGCTGCTTTGCTCTTTCAGCACTCTCTGCATTCCCTCCTGTGGGCACCTCATGCCACTGCTCTAGGTATCATGTCCCTGGACGTAACATCAAGCAAAGAAAACCTGACTAAAGCAGCTTAAGCAAATAGGGCCCCCTCTCCTCACATCACAAGAGGTCCAGAGGTAAGCAGGTGCTGGCACTGTTCCAGCCACTTGACTACGCTGGCATCCATGCGCTTCTGTATCACCACCCTTGGTGGGTGGGCCTTTGGCAGCACGTGTCAGTTCTCAGTGGCAAGATGGCTGTTGCAGCCCCAGACATCACATCTACCTCCAAGGTAGAAGAGGAGACAATGGGCAGAGCCAGCTGCAGCTGTACTTATCCCCTTTTATCACAAAAAGGTGTATTTGCTGGTGACACTCATATCTCTGCCTGCAGCCTAGCCCTCTCTCTCCTGAGTCAAAGCCACACGTCCCACTGTCTCCTGGACATCTCAGATCCCCATGGGGCCCTGAGCTTGAGACTGAGCCGTGCCACTAGCTGGTGACTTAGGAAAAGATGCTTAGCCCCTCAGCACCTTAGTTCCTGTCTAACTTTTGAAATAGTACTCCTGAAGACCCCACGGAGTCACGGTGAAGATCAAGCCAGATATTGCAAGTACCAGTGCTTTGCCATCACAAAGCACAGCAGCAGCACTTTCTCAGGTGTGTTCCAGGAACAACAGAAACAACACACCAAAACGTCTATCTGCCGTCTTCCCTACTACCCTGCCCTCCTCCCAGGTTCTTCCTCGTATCGTCGGCTCCCTGGCCCTCCTTTGCTGTTAGAAACCCAGCAACGGCGCTGATCCTCCAGAGAAAAACACTCTGGGCAGGTCAGGTTATGTCCCAGGTCCCCACCCAGGTAGGAAGGTCACAGGGAAGGATTTGGGGATTATGGGGGCCGAGTTGGGCTGCTCTGGCTGCCATGACAAAGTTCCACAGACTGGGACTCAAACAACAGAAATTTATTTTCTCATAGTTCCAGAGACCGGGAATCCACGATCGCAGTGGCCCCTCTCCTTGGCTTGCAGACAGTGTCCCCAGGGAGTAGAAGCTAATGGATGTCTAACTCAATAGCTCTCACGTTACAAAGCACTAGCTAATAAAAAGCATTTATAGAAAACTCAGTGGAGAACTTTACATCCACACTCCCCCCAGTAAAAGCTTGATCATCTCCAAATGTTACATGATCATGTGGGTCAGAGTCGCTGGCCTGGCCCTGCTCCAAACTCATGGCCAGAGCATCCAACCAAGTCAAATGTTGCCCCACGGCCACCAGCCTGACTAATTTCTCCCTGTCTCGGCCCTTGGGTATGAGCCGTGGCTGTGCCCTGGCCTGTCCTCAGGGCCACGCGTTGGCTTCTGCGGTGTCTCCAGTCTGTGTGCAAAGAGCATGCTTCCTGCTCAAGGTCAGAGCCGGCCGTGCTGCCCTTGCTCGGGGCCAGCCCTGCACTAAGCATCCAACGTGCCCTAGCTCATTAATCTGCTTGGTCCTATGAGGTAAATCCTATTAGCATCCCCATTTTCTGAAAGGAAAACTGAGACTTAACGGAGCTGAAGCCACCTGCCCAAAGTCCCACAGAGTCTGGCTCCGAAGTCCATGTTCTTCAGCACAGTGATCTAACACCAATCATTTTAGCAAACCGAACCGACTTGTGTCTAACATCTTAGGTGATTTTCCCCGGGCCCTGCCTCCTCCAAGAAGATCCTGGACCCACTCTCCTGCTGGCTCCTCAAAGAGAAATGAGGATCCCTGAACCCATCTGACCATTTCCCTGAGAACCCAGGATTGAAGCATCCCAGCTGGAGAGCTGTGTTTATCCATCCTGGGGCCAGCTCAAGGCAGGGTGACCTTGGGCTGCGTGCCCTCCGGAGAGCCCTGGCAGCCTTGGGCTGTTCCAGACATGAGAAGGGTGCCACACACCAGCATGCCGGGCTGCCTGGGGAACACACTGTCCCAGGACAAAATAAGGAAACTGAGGTTCTAATGGTTGTTTTTGATTTGCCCAAAGCCTCAAAATTACTTAGAAGCCCAATTGGGACTAAAAGTCCTGTGGACTGATTCCCAGCCTATCCTCCCTCCTCAGTAGCTCAAAGTCCTGTGGGAGCCTTGTGTCCCCTGCAGAACAAAGCTCGGGTGCTCCATGCCCTGCCCCACACAGCAGCCTGGAGGTACAGCGACCGCTCTGAGCCCCCACGCACCAGCCATGGCTTGCGCTCCTCTCTGCCACTGCCTGGGATCCCTCACACACTTTGCTTCAATGCTCAGGCATTGCCTCCTCCAGGAAGCCCTCTCTAAACCCTGAGGTCACATGAACTGCTCCCTCCTTTGTGCTCCAGTCCCTCCCCACATAAGTAGACATCTGCTCCAGCTCTGGCGGCCTCAGAGGATGGGAGTCCGGGAGGGTAGGGGCTGGGGTCAGCATGGTGTGCTCCTGGTGCCTAGTGCAAGGACCAGCACCCAGACATCAAATTAAATCAGCAACACCCTTTGGACTCGGGTGTGGAAAGCCTCAGCCCGCCTGGCCAGCTGACAGGGACGGAAGAGGGGCACCAGCAGCTGTTCCCCTCCTGTCTCCATCTCCCCAGCCCCCTTACCACCTGCCTCCCACCTTCCCCACCCCCAAGTGGTGTTTCTAAGGGACACCTTTCTGATGAGTTCAAACTCTGGCTGCTTTAGGAGAAACTGTTTCCAAAGGCAGCACGTGCACCTACAGGAGCTACAGCAATCGGCAAGGGGGTTGCTTTTGCCCAGCCAGGACCCCTTTGGAGAGCCCTGTCCACTCACTGTCCCCAGAGGGCTCCTGGGACAAATGGAAGGGACTGGCTGGGACTGTGTGGTGACTCAACAAGGCAGGTGTGCCCAGGGCTCAGGGTCATACCCTAGGAGCCTGGATAAGAGAGAAAGTGGTGACGCTATTCGCCCCCAAGAAGGGAGAAGGTGGCCTTGGGCCACGCCAGGAACCAGCTCAGGACTGCAGGGGAGTTCCAGGGAGGCTATGTACTTGCCATAAGAAAGGGCACCCCAGAAATCAGAACTTTCTAGCTAAGGGAAAGACTCTTTCTGGAGACGTCAGCCCTGTGAGAGGAGGGACTGTCATACTGGTGGCTGTTCTGTCCCCAGTGGCCGGAACAATGACCAGCACACAGTGAATACCCCATGACATCTGCTGAGTGAGTGAGCGTATGGACCATGGGACAGACGATGAGCTCACCCCCGAAGGACACCCTGTGGACGATCTCCGGGTGCTAAGGCAGGGTGGTCGAATGGTGCCCACTAAGGAGCCCCCCAACGAGCAACTGCTCGTCCTGCCCCCCTGTGAGGTCTAGCCCAGTGCCGTCCACAGAAGTGTCCCACAGTGTTCGGTGCCTGCTTCATTCCTGGCCACACCCAGCTGAGCCAATCAGGCCTAGGGAGCTTGATTTTGAGACGATTCTGCATCTGTTTTGGAGGCAAATTATAGCTCCAGCAGGCTTCTCAGCCAAGCCAGTGTAGGACACAGAGGCTTCGTTTACAGTCTTATGTAATTATTGGACTCGAATCTTCTAGGCAATTCTCACCCTGTAAACCCTATTTCCCAAGTCTAGGATCTTAATGTTTTAACTGACTCTAAATGTCCAATCTGTAAGTCTCCGAAGTTGTAGTTTAAAGTTTGCTGATTGTTGACTGGACGGCTGTGGCTCCCTTCCTGGCACCTGCCCACGGAGCCCACCTGGGGGAGGGAAAACACACGTTCCTTTCTACACAGTGTTACCACGAGTGCCGGGGTGCCCAGAAGCCCTTTACAGCCTGTTGCTATGGCCTAAATGTGTCCCCCCAAAACTCATATGTTGAGACCTAACCCCTGTCAACTGAAAAGATAACAGTTTGTAGATTTGCAAAGGCGAGCTTTCTCTCCTATGAAAGGATACACTGGCCATCCTCAGGCTGGGAAGCAAAGCCTCCGGCAGAGACGAGAAGCAGGCACTTGGAAGGAGGAGGGGTTGAGCCAGGAGCTTTATGCTGAATGGGTTGGCAGAACATACATATTCAATTGGTTATGGGAGGATCTATGAATATTCATGAAGGGGGAACGCAAGCATGCCATGTTACATACGTCCCATGTTCCCTTTGGAGTGGAGACATAACATTTAAATGTATTACAATGAGGCCCTATACGTCAAAAGGTGAAGCAGGGACACGAAGACACTCAAATGTGCAGCCTCTGTAAACTAGCTGGAACCAGTCCACGGTCGGAGGGCTCTTATCAGAAGAAAGTTGCTGAAATCAGTCTTTTGTCCAGTCAAAGCTGTAGTTACGGCTTGTGGAACACGGTGGGGAGTCAGGCAGTGACTGCAGTGGGTAAACTGCAATTGTTTTAATACTGCTTAGCTTGAGGCCAGGGCTGGTTTAGCTGCTAAAGAAAAAGAAAAGCCTGTGGCAGTCAGAACATAGCTTATTCTTTAAGTGTAGGGGTGCAGGACTTGGCCCTTGCCTGGCATGGCCTTAGGTCTTGTTTGTCATCTGGTATCTTACTGCCACAGTCTGTTCCTTCAGTCTTAAGACCTCTGTTTTAACAGCCCCAAAGTGACAGTGTTAAGAGGGGGTCTCTGGGAGGTGATCAGGTCATGAGGGCGGACTCTCATGATGGGGATCAGTGCCCCATAAAAGAGGCCCCAGACAACTCCCTCCCCCTGTGCTTTGTGAGGACACAGCACGAAGGCGCCCTGTGAACCAGGAAACTGGCCCTCACCAGACGCTGAGTCTGCCGGTGCTTTGATCTTGGATTTTCCAGCCTCCAGATAATGAGAAATAAACTTATGTTGTTTATAAATTACCCAGTCTGAGGCCTTTTGTGACAGCAGCCCAAATGGACCGACACCTATGTATTATATGAGGGGAAAACCAAGAGGACTGTGCAGACGGCCTGTCTTCCAGGGGCCCGACTGTGGCACCTTCCTGGGGCCCACAGACCTCAGCAGGTTCAACCCCCGAGAGCAATCGGAGGCTGGGGTTGGGAAGACAGATGCTCCTGGAGACACGCCGGCTCCCCGCTCACTGGACGTATAAACTTAGTCAAGTCACTTCACTTTTTTCAAGCCTCAAGTTGCTACAAATCAGATACTGGGACATCCTGACTTCATGGGATGGCCGTGAGGCTGTGACAAGACAGCTGAACGTCTCTCCCGGAGTAGATGCTCAATGCATGGTGGTTATCAGAGCCCGGTCACACGGGCAGCTCCCACCCAGGTACAGGCGGGGGTCCCAGAGCCTGGGGATCAGGCCCTGGGGCTCGGCATCAGTCCCTGGCTCCCCCCTAAGGGGTGACAGTTTCCCCAGTGTAGCCCCTGCCCCCCATGCCCTCTGCCTCTAGAAGGTCAGGGATGTTTTCTGGACACATGTCGCTCAGGGCAGAGGCTCTCGCCGCAGCCTCAGCCACCAGACGTGAAGGCTTTGATGAGGTTTGATTTCCTATTAGGCAAGCTCAATGGGGTGGAGAGAAATTCCAGCTCTTCCCACAGCCCCCAGAAACGTACGCTTCATCAAGCCAACCAAGATTAAGTAATTTACATTTTTTTGAATCCACGCTGGAGAGGCATTGTCTAAATCAGTGCCTTGTCCAATTAAAGAAAACACTTCACCGCGATCGTTTCTGGCAGGGCTCTTATGAGGCGTAGAAGATCCTGGCTTTATGCGAGAGCAGAGGTGACGGAGCTAACATTTCAATTAGCTTCATTTTACTTGGAGAATTTATACCTTTCTCTGGCATAATTACATCCTAAGCTTGTCCTCAAGTCCTCCTGCCCTTGAGAGTCACTCTCTGGCCTCCCCTCCTCCTCAGCCTTCCCTGGCCCCTGGCCCCGCAGCCTGGGGGGGCCCCCTCCCTCTTCCCCCTCTTCCGACTTCTACAGCCCACCGTTATACCACTCTCCAGACCCCTGGCTGCAGTTTCCGTCGTGGCCTCCGAGACAAGCCAGCTCTCAATCCATGCACTGGTACAAGGCCACGGATGTGAGCAGAGGAAGCTCCTGTCTTCACAGGGTTGGCGGAGAGAAGTCACAAACGGCAGTCGAGGCCTGCAAAACCCCAAGTTCCTGACGGATCTCCTACAGAAGCCGACAGCGGAGGGGCCTGAGTGTCCCCCAGCCCTGGTTCAGAACACGCAGGCCTAGCAAGGCCACCCAGAGAAAGGCGTGAGGAGGATGACTGGGTGCAGACGTGACTTTGCCCCACCAGCCACCAGCCAAGAGCTCAGGTCCCGGGGCGGGAATGCCTGCATTTGGATCCCAACTCGCTTCTTGCCACAGTGAGACCTTGGGCAAGTCACTTGCCCTCTCTAAGAACCAGTTTCTCATTGTATATAATGAAGGATAAAATAGCTCCTTCCTCACAGGAAAGACACAAGAGTCAGAAATGCTCAGCTATGCAGGTTAGAACAGTGCCAGGCTCCAGCTCAGACTGTGAGAATGAAAAACTTCTCGGATGAGTCAACACCACGGACTTCAGCAGTATGTAAAACCCTGCAAAATATTTCCAGCTCTTGTTCTCCAAGGATTGTTTCCATCGGCCTCCCCGCTCGTGCAGCCCCATTAACTGCCCCCTTTCTCCCCCCAGCAGCACCCAGGCCCCTCCCCGATAAAGAAAGACCTCCTTGGAGTCTAATTCATGCCCCTGCCGGCACTCCCCTGTCTGAAGCCCCAGTTCCAGGACCTTTGACAACTCAAGAATTTTGCTATATTTTTCCTTGAAATAAACGCAAAGGTAATGACATGCACAGCAGCATTAACTCAACGTTAAGATATAAAATAAATTATTCATAAGCATGAAAATAATGTTAAGGTGTTGCTAGTGTTTTAATCATAGGCAGGAACATTCCATTTTGCAACGACAGATTTTCCATGCAGTTGTTGAAAACACCATATGACTCAGCAAGGGGATGATGTTTGTTCACAGGTGACAGGAAGACTCCAGTCTCTGGACCCAGAAGCCACGGAGGCATTTCCTCCATCCGCCGACGACTGGGGAAGTGTCCAACAGTAAGTGTTTTCTGCTGTGGTTGCACGTTTGGACCCTGGGACGCCCCCACCCCACCCTCAGAGATTCTGTTGTCATTAGTGACTTGCTGCCCATCTCCCACCCCCTGTGAACTGCCACCCCCACCATCCCCCTGGCTAGCCATCTCCCCTCTTCTGCCCCTGCCTCCACCCCCTCCCCTTCCCCCACCTGCTGCCCTTCTCTGATGAGGGGACATAGGGACTAGACAAAGGGGGTGTTACTGTTGGTGGAAACAGGAGCCTCCCTGTGACCCCATAGCATGCAGGGCAGCATGAGGTTGCTGAGAGGACGGAAGTGCCCCAGCGACGAGATCTGGTCCTTGGATACACAGAGACAGAGACAGAGACAAAGGCAGTCCTGTGGGCAGGAAAGCCAGGGCTGGGGAGATCAGCACACAGACCTAGCAAGGGCACCCAGGGGTGCGGGAGCAGCAAGAGGCCTGCGGCCCAGCCCGGGATCAGCCCGGGGTCAGCCAGGGCTTCCAGGGAGCTGATGCACCAGTCACTGGATTTATGGAGCAATTAGCTGTTTGCCATTGATACAGGCTGAAATGTAAATGTGTCCCCAGACTTCTCAGGCTGAAGTCCTAATCCCCAGATCCCCGGAATGGGTCTGCATTTGGAGCTAGGGTCTTTAAAGAGGTAATGAGAGTACAGCGAGGTCATTAGGGTGGGCCCTACCCACTGTGACTGGCGTCCCTACAAGAGGAGGAGGCTGGGACAGACACACCAAGGGAAAACCTCGTGAGGCCACCGGGAGAAGATGCCATCTGCCAGCCAAGGAGAGAGGCTGCAGGAGAAGCTACCCTGCTGACGCCTTGATCTCGGGCTTCAGCCTCCAGAACTGCTAGAAAATAAGTCTGTGGTACGTTTTGTGATGGTAGCCTGAGCACCAAGCAGGGTTGGGCACTCTCTCTCCAAGCATCGAGATCCTGAAAGGTGGGTCCTCTTAGGGACCCCACCGGTAGACAGGACAGCAGGGCTCAGCAGCGCTAGTGGCTCGTGCAAGTCTCGGGTGCTAACAGCAGAGCTCTCAATGCACTAACAGGAGCTGGATGGGCAGACGAGGCAAGGGGTTTTGAGGGTCACCAGTCCCCAACCAGGGGGTCCCCTGCCTGTGGCGCCCACCCACCATCACTTGAACCCGCACCCTGTCTCGAGGACCAGACCCTTCCCTTCCTGTGGCGCCAGGCCTCTGAGAGGAGTGAGATGTGCTCACAGGCCCAGCCTCCAGGGACAGGCACATGGGGCAATCCCTGCCCCACAGACACTCCTGAGGGAAGTGACAGGGGACCATCCCATCGCCCTGGAAGGGCCCAGGACAGCAGCTCTTGCAAGAAGGTGCAGGTGAATGACCAAGAGGCAAGGTCTGCCCACCTGGACAGGCCGGAGGGAGGTGACCTGCACCCTCAGCCCAGGCCTTGCCAGAACGGCAGCCCCCGCCCCAGGTAGTCCCCTGGCGAGGGTCAGTCAGGGACCCCATCCCCATCAGAGCTGCAGGAACAGAGTTTGTCGATCTTTGCATAGTCAACCATCGTATTTGTGGCTGGATAACATTTTGAGATATTCACAAATGGACTTTTCTCTCCCTACGTTTTCCCCTGTCCCTCCCCATGCCCAGAGCAAGCAGCAAATTCAGCACCTCAGTGCACCACTCAGGGAGGGCAAACCACAGGGCAGAAAGCAGAAGAGACAGCAAGTCTTCCTGGATCTTGTGTCCCAAAAGTCTAAGCTCTGAGGACAATGGTCTTCAGGCCCAATAACACACAGGAATCGCCCAGAGGGCTGGTTAACACACAGCGGGCTGGGTCCCCGGCCGGAGTCTCTGATTCCTGGGTCTGAGGTGGGGCCTGGTCCCACCAGGTGCTGCTTGTGCTAATGGCCCAGGGCCCCACTCTGAGAACCTCTGCCCTAAAAGGTGCTGAATATTAGCGGCACCTGAGCAGCTCTCTGAGCCTCGCACCCTGGCCTTGCCCGGGAGAGTCTGATCTGACTGGTCCGGGATGGGCATGGGCCCTGGAAAGTTCTTACAGCTCCCGGCTGATCCCAGTAAGCAGCCTCTGGGTGGCAGTTTTTGCAACCCAGTCCCTGGCCTCTGCTACACTCACACAGGCCAGCTCCTCCTCCCTGCCACTGCCCTGACCACACCCGTCCCTGCTCCTGTGCACTGCTGGGGCCCTGCCCAGGGTCTCCCACTCCTCACGCAGGCCCCACTCCTGCCCCTGAGCCAGCCCCCAAGCCCTCTGCATCCAGCCGCTCCCGCAGTGCCATTCACGCTCTTCCCACCCGAGTCAGGGAGCACTCACTGCAGCCCCAGCCTGTGGGTGGAGGACCATTTCTCCTGCTCGTTTCCGCACCCCTGGTGCCTGGAGCAGGGCTCAGCCGCGGAGGGCGCGCACTGTTACCTTAATGAGTCCTGAAGCAGTTGTCCCTCCACGCTGCCCACATCTGGAGAGCCGTATCCTGTGTCAGCACCACGTTTTGAGAAAGGCAGCTATGCAGGCTGCCGAAGAAACACTAGTGAGAGATGGGAGAGCTATCTCCAAACACCTGAAGGGCAGGGAGGCAAAACCGACTTTTCGGCATTGCTCCAGGGACCCGTCACCAAAGCCCTAGGTGGAGGCCATGAGCGGGCAGAGTCCAGGGCCAGGCAGGAGCGTGTTGTTCCACAGCGCTAAGAGCTCCCAGGAGAAGGCGCTGGGCAGAGCGCTGCTTCTGACAGGGATGCTACAAAAGAAATCCCAAGCCGCTGGGCAAGCTGCTGCTCTGGACCCTTCCAGCCCAGAGAATCTGCCTGTCCATGGTGACAACGCTCCCCAGCAGCACCCAGGAGCAGGCAGAGGGGCAGCAGACTGGGGCAACGTGGTCCACGCATGGCCAGCCCCATGGGCATGCAACTGCGGCAGCACAGGGCTTGCTGGCAGAAGGCCCCGCCCTTGGCTTAGTGCTCTGCTGTCACAGTCCTAAATTTCTTAATAACTTTTGAGCAGGGGCTTCACATTTGCATTTTGTGCCAGGGCCTACAAATTCTCTAGTAGGTCCTAGATCTGTCCCCTTTGCTGTTGTGAGAGGAGGCCCTTGTGCATGGAAGTAACCTCTGGAGATAACTCTCAGAGCTGCCGCGAGGTTTAAATGAGCAAATGGAGGCAAAAGCTCTTTGGCAAGGTCAGTCATCATTACAGAGATGCCCAGATATTTGCTGTTGACGATGTGTTTACGATGATGGATTGATAAGCGTCCCAGTAATAATCTTGGTAACAGCTGCTATTTATTCAGTATCTCCTCCACGCTGGGTTCACTGTGTTTTTATTTACTTCTCACAACAAGCTAATGGGAGACATGATTATTCCCACTTTACAGACGAGGAAAGTGAGACTGAGAGAAGCTAAGTAACTTGCCCCAGGTCCCACAGGTGGCAAGTAGCAGAGCCAGGAACGGAACCTGACTCTGCTTGAACCCAAGTCCAGACACTCTCCTGGACTGATTCTCTGCTTGGGTCCAAATTCTATGTGGGAGGTTTCACCTCCAAGAAGTTTCCTTGGACCAGAGAAATCCAGGGAGAGTGAGGTACTGACGCTGGGTTAAAGGCGAGCTCCACCCCCAGCCCCAGCCCTCAGCGGTCTCTCTGCCACGGTCCAGCTAGTAACACTGAGAACGGCACCGATGGCTGACCCCACCAGCCACCTCTCTTCCTCACTCTCGTCCTTGCAGACTCTAACAGGTTTCCTACGGCTGCCAGCACAGCGGAAATCTGCTGGTTTGAACTAACGTAGAAGGATTCGAAAAGACTCGTACTGGGAATTCTGTTTTTCTTTTCCTTATTTTCTTTTTCGGCACAAAAGGAAGAAAACATGTGACCTAAATCTGCCAGACACCTTTGAAAAGAAGGAACCCCTGGGAGAAACACATTAGCAATCCACACAGCCTATTTATTACCGAAATGCCAAAACTGTTAAATACCTAGAAAATACTTTGAATAGGGAGTTGGAGATTACAGTTCCTGTTGCATTTGCCCCCAAACACATATAGTAGTTTTACAACACAGGAAAATATTTCCAGATGTCAACATTTATACAGGGTCCCCGGATCACATTGAGCAAGGGAGTCTCCCGCAGAGATTCACTTTTAAATCACAATTTGTATCAGCCCCGAAAGCATCCTTTGGGAATTGTAAGTTGTCTACATCACAGCTGCAAACACACCCATCCTGCTACAGAGGTGACAGCAAAGCAACCTTAAGGAGAAATGTGGCTGTTTTGGTCCATTTGCAAATGCACACCGGGGTTCCAGAGTTTGACTAGATTTACCAGGTACTAACTCTGTGTTTTGCTGAACTCACTGGTCAAGCAAACAGCTATGAGCCCCAAAACAAAACGCTTTTCAAAAGAATGATTTTCTGTTCTCTTAAGTGACTCATAGTAAAGGTGAGCAGTCAACAGCCTGCCTCTCTGAGTTTTCTATCTATGCATTTGTTCAGTACAGTTGTTAAATCATCATCGTTCTTTGCACAAAAACATGCCTAACACATAGTCCCAGAAGTTTTCTAAAAATAACTCCATTCCGTGTATTTAACATTTAGCAAAGCCCAAGTCCCCAGCGCTGTCCTCCTCCCCTCCCGCCCCCCAGGAAGCCACCTCCTCCAGCCAGAGCAGCCGAGCAGCCGCCTCACCTGCATCTGTAGTCTTCCTCTGGCTCTGTCTGCCCCTAGCCCGACCTTCCAGCCCCTGCTCACAGTGAGAGCTGATCTATTGATCCTAAGTGACCCTGTCCTCACTGGTCACAGGTGGTTGGGCCACAGTTGGACAACTGACCCCAGCTAAGCCAATGAGAACCCTTCTCCCAGCCAGGGTGTGGCCTGGGAAACAGGGAAAGTGGGTCTACAGGGCAGAGGGAGGAGAGACGACAGTCTTCCCGGGGTTGGAGTCCCGCGTTCTTGAGGCCAGGCGGGACACGGCTGTACTCCCACCAGTTTCCAAAGCCTCCCCCATCTGAGAATAAACCCTCCTTCGACACTTAGGCCCGCA
The DNA here is from genome assembly GCF_020740605.2 of Lemur catta. Classification (NCBI taxonomy): domain Eukaryota; kingdom Metazoa; phylum Chordata; class Mammalia; order Primates; family Lemuridae; genus Lemur; species Lemur catta. The sequence goes on along the minus strand of NC_059135.1, from coordinate 94,733,739 downwards.
CAAGTGGCTTTCAGTTACCACCCACCGAACTAGAGCTTGGTCTCTACTTGATGGTGCAAAAAGTTGAGGATAAATTAATCAGAAAATGCCATATTCGTTTATTACTAAGGGTGTAATTAACAGGCCCAATAACCAGACAGAGGAAAGGGGAGTGTGTGATGCTACCCTTTTCTCCTTCTCGCGCATTTAAACTGAATTTGGTTAATGGCACAAAAAACATTAAACAGATACAGTCATCCCTCAGTATCCATGAGGGATTAGTGCCAGGACACCCCCTTCTCCTCGGATACCAAAATCCACAGATGCTCAAGTCTCTGATATAAAATGGTATAGTATTTCATATAACCCACACACTGCCTCCCATGTATAGGTTTAATCATCTCCAGATTACCTAAAATACCAAATACCATGTAAATGCTATGTAACTGTTTGTACTGTATTGTTTTTTATTCGTATTACTTTTTATTGTTGTATTGATATTTTTTATTGTTTTTCCCAAATGTGTTCCGTCTGCAGTTGGTCAAACTCGCGGTGTGAAACCCACAGGTGCAGAGGGCCGGCTGCACTGATTTCCCTCCCTCCAGCCACCAAGGTTCACAGCTGTCCTTCTCAAAGAGTGGTCCCTGGGCAGCAGCAGCAGCATCACCTGAGAACTTGTTAGAGAGGCCAATTCCACCCTAGACCTACAGACTCAAACACTGGGGTGGGGCCCAGCCAGGCGACAGCCCTCCAGGTGACCCTGATGCACAGTACAGTTTGGAACCACTGGTTACTGGTTACTAGGTAGTATCTCGTTCACTACCCCAGCAAACCCTCCAAACGACCTGGTGAACAACTACTCATGCCCACTTCACATCGAAGGAAGCTGGAGCTCCGGAATTGGATTTGCCTGAAGTCGGTGACGGGAAGAGGCCCAAGTGGGCCTCAGGCTGTGCTTGTTTCTACTCCTCCCACCCCAACCCCCACCCCCAGGCAGCTCAGTCACCTCCGGGTCCAGCCCAGGCCTACAGCAGTTTTCTTTTGTCGGCACCAAACCCAGGCTGATCCCACCCAGCGTGCCCCTGTCATTCAGGCCCACTGAGTCATACTAAGGCTCTGCCCAGGCCTCCGGAGGCCAGCCTTGAAGGCCAGAGACTGTCTTCTTCACCCTTGACCCTTCCCCTACCTGTAACAGTCCCAGCACTTCATGGCTTCTAGCGATCTCTTTCCAGCTCTAGCTCGCGAGCAGTCTGATGGCCAGCGTCCCACTGACAGTAGACATCCGCAGGTTGCAAGTCCCACCCAGCAAGCAAGTGGTACCTACTTAGCATTAAATTTTGGTAGCAACGCCCCTTCCAATGAACAAGTTCACGCTTAAGCAATAACTCGTCATTTATTTCTAGGTGTGAATGAAGGGCTTGAGAGTTAGTGGGAAGCCTGTGTGTTTATAAAGCCCAGCACGTGGGTATGTTTACTGTGATGATCAGAAAGGGGCTGAGAGAGGAACAAGGAAGCGTGTGCTCCTCCCCGGAGCCTGGCCTTGCCTTGGCTGGTACTCACTGAAACCCGGGGAAGAGAGAAGCAGGGACGGAAGGATGCTCAGAATCGGGTGAGTGGGAAAAGACTAAACCTCAAGGTCAGGCGGAGACAATCTCCAGCTCCTTTTCCACATCACCAGCACCACCCGGCAGGGCCTGCTGGCAGCCTGTTTCCGTTGCTCCCTGACTGCCTGCTTCCGGCCACCACCCTTCCAGCGGCCGGGACACCCACCTGGAAGGACGTGAGCCCAGGAGCCTGAGCGGGACGGGGCCAGGGGTCTTGGGGGAAAAGCAAGGATGACAAATACGGCATCTGCAGAGTTTCTCCTACAGGGAGACCCCTGGGCTGCTGCCTCCCTGCACACAATTCAGGCACAGACTTACAACTAAGCCAGCATGGGGGTCGCAGGGGGTTGCGGGGGCCGAGTGTCAGGCACTGCTTCAGTCTGACATGACCCATTTTTCATTCTGGGAGTGTTTCTATATAGAAATGTTGGAGTCAACTGGACCAAAGCAAAGAAAATAGCCTATTCCAAATGGTGGGGTTCAGGCCTCTGATGAGCCTGTCTCCTGAGGGGCTGCAGGAGTGTAGGACTGCAGGACAGGGCTCTGATTGTCCCCAAATAGGTCTGGAGAGGCCGAGCAGTGCGGGGAGAAAGGGGATATCTCTGGAGCAAAGCAAAGGTGAGGTCTTGTCCTTGTATCAGAAACTGATGAGCAGAGAATTTGGCAATATGGAAGTAAGCTGCCGTATGCTCAGAAGAGAATAGACCTACCCGTGTGTGAGAATGAAATGAGAAAATAACAGCGATGTTTATCAACACCTACTACATGCCGGGCCTTGTGCTAGATGATTTCCACACAAGGTCTTGCTTAAGACTCCCAATGCCCTGTAGAAATTATTGCTCCCACTTCGCAGGTGAGAAACTGAGGCTCAGTGTTGCATGCTGTGCTTCTCTCTGGGCATCTTTGCCAGTAAATAAATCAGTAACTGTGTTTCCAAAGTCTTTGAGCTGTTGTAACAAATTAATTAAACCTGAGGAGCGGATTGTGGGGAACCTCCACTTTGTAGCCAAGTGGGACAGAAGTTGTGGGTAACCCACCACTCGCAATTGGCGTCTGCCGGGGAGCAGACTGTGGGCCTGAGCTCCTCACCTGTGGGGTCTGACGCTGCCTCCAGGTAGACGGTGTTGAAATGGAATTCAATTGTAGGACCCTATGTTGTCCTCTGGAGAACTGCTTGGTGTGTGGCGGAAAAAAACCACATCTGGCGTCAGTCAGAGGCGTTATGTGCTGTGTTGAGAGTACAGTAGGAGAAAACAGTCTGTTCAGGGTTTTTTCCCATCTCATTCCCAAGGGATCCTGTTTCGCCCTGATCCACCACAGTCACAGAGCAGCCTTGTCCCAAGCTTGCGTTCTGCATGCAACCCGCTTTGTGGTCAACGGGAGAGCACCCAGGCTCACCCCCAGCTAACAGGGGCTGCTGTTTTCTTCCTCCATCTTTGCCAGCCAATCCTGCAGTCCACTGGCCTGGCACGAACACAGCCATGGGAGGGGATAGCACAGTTCTTTGCTTCACGTTCTAGCGACATTCTCCAGCTGAGACCCCACAGGGTGGGAGGTGGGTGTGGCGTCAGCCTCCTCTGTCCCTCTTCGCCCCAGCCGCTCCGCGGTGAGCAGCCTTCCTCGCTGGCTCTCAGCACCCCAGGGCCGCCCTGTCCACAGCTGCACAGGAAACGCCCCTCCTTGGGGACCCTCTTGCTCCTCCGTCTCCCCTGGCCCTGCGGTTTCTTTAATCCTTTTGGTCCCCGGTCTCTTCCCCAGCTTCTTTTGAGGTATCGGTTCTTTGGTTCCATCAAGCTCCACCCAAGGGGGGGGTCTGCCAGTGAGACAGGTGACACAGACTCTGCAATTGGAGGGGAGGAGAGAGAAAGGTGACCCCGTGAACCCTGACCTTTGAGGTGTACCTCCAACACAATGGCACCCTTCCTACTGGGTTCAACCTCCTCGTAGCGTATCTTTTAGCATCTGTCTCTCCTTCTACACCTTGAATTTTATTACCAATCACACCTGGTAAATATCAGGAAGACACATAGCGGGAAGAAAACTAGAACTACCAAAAAGCAATAATCTTTTTTAAAAAGGAATAAACTATGATTAATAAACATGAAAACTTCCTCATTAATTTTTCATGCTTCTCTAAAGTTGCCAGCCCCCTGAAGTCTGTGCTTTCCAAATGGCACCTCGTCACGTTCATATACTGTCTCACATACACCTCCCCTGTGCCACTGTGAGCCTCCCAACCACACTGTAAGTCCCGAGGAGAGGAGCCGAGCTCCCCTCACGCTGATGCTCTCCCCCCACACCCAGCCCAGCCTGACTGCTCTTCTCCACAGGTTCACCCCAGTCCTGGCCACATCAATCTTAAGGGCTCACGGTCTCCACTGAACTTCTCACTGATAGGTCCAAAAGGAAGGTAAGCCTCTGAGCCTCTCCCAGTAACCTGTAGCTGGAAAAGGGCTGCCAGGGTAATGCGCAGAGCTTGCCTTTGCCTCCCGCAGAGGGACCCAAGGCCTCGGCCTCCTCAGAGCAGCAAGTGTCAGCTGAGGCTCCTGTGTCCACCAGGGGTTTAAAGGGCGCTTTGCTGTCTCCGAGCATCTGAGGATGTGCCCATGGAATGAAATTCTCTTTCATGTGCTCCATTTGGAATAGCTGCTTCAAACGGGAAAAAGCGTGACCTCTGCCTGCAGAGGCAAGCTGGCTTTGTGGGTGCATGTGGGGGAGAGGGGGATGGGAAAGGGGAGCTTTTTGGAAGATTCTTCCCTGCTATGTGGGTGGAAATGCAGCTGCTGACATTGCCCCCATTCCCACAGCATTTGCTCTCTGCACCCTCAGTTATGTTCTGTGTCATGAACCAAATTTTCCCCGAATGTTTACTGTTTCTGAGCTGGTGTGTGGGTGAGGGATGGAAACGAGAAAGAGAACGACTATAATATCCTCAGCATGAGGCCGTCCTGTATTGGGGTTGCTTTGTCCATCCCTGCAGTAGCCAGAACCTGGCTGGGCAGACAAACACAGCACCTGGCAGTGTCACTGCCATGGTGCTGCCATCACCACTGTCCCCCACCCTATGCCAAAGGGAAAGGTGCCAGGATGCCCGTTTGAACCAAGAGGCTGCAGTAGGGCCAGTCCTCATATCCAGGTGTGTCTCTTTATCCGCGCCTCTTCTAAGAGGGAAAATGCAATAAAAGGCTGGGCACGGTGGCTCACGCCTGCAATCCTAGCACTCTGGGAGGCAGAGGTGGGAGGATCGATCAAGCTCAGGAGTTCGAGACCAGCCTGAGCAAGAGCGAGACCCCATCTCTACTAAAAATAGAAAAAATTAGCCAGGCACGGTGGCATGCACCTGTAGTCTCAGCTACTCGAGAGGCTGAGACAGGAGGATGGCTTGAGCCCAGGAGTTGAGGTTGCAGTGAGCTACAATGATGCCACTACACTCTAGCCCAGGTGACAGAGCAAGACTCTGTCTCAATAAAAAAAAAAAATACAATAAGAAATATCTAAATGTGGAAATGACACAAATTAGGAGAGATGGCTTGCATTACAAAATATTTATTTTTGAAGGATTTCCTTAAATAAAAAAACACTTCTTATGCTTTTTAGTTGTGTGTTTCCAAAATATTACTTACTTGTCAAAATAAAAGCAACGAAGGTAGAGAAACTGAAAACTAAATTAATAGATTAAAACAGTAAACGTTTAAAAAGCAAAACAGAAATAAACTTAAAAAACAGAATTTATATATTTAAAGTAAGGAATTTCTAAGCTTAGGAAAACAGAACTCAGGCTGCAGAGAGCTACAATCACGCCACTGCACCCCAGCCCGGGCAACAGAGCGAGACCTTGTCTCTGAAAAACAACAGAAAAAGAACAGAATTCAGAAAGAAAAAAGTGAGCATATCCTGCTGAAAATATGTGCAGTGAAAATAAAATACATATGGTTAATCTATAATAGCTAAAACCGACACAAAATAGCACACTGAGTGGAGAGAGAATCTGTGTGCCGAGGAGGGGGAGGGAAGTGCTTGCAGGGCGTGGCATTGAAGCTCAGGGCCGCCCTGGTGCAGGGGAAGACAGCACAGGGCAGAATCCTGCCGGTGCCCACGGAGGGAGCATGACCAGCCGGGCCAGAGGGAAATCCTGCTGGGAAATCCTAGCCCCACCACGGGCACAGAGCAGAGCGGCCTGGGGCCACAAGCGCCTCAGTCCATAGGCAATCCCTGTGACTGTGCTGGCTCCGGAGCAGTGGACGTGGGGTGCACGTGACCCAGGGAGACACCAGCAGCTGCAGCCAAGCCAGTGCCTGTGTCACCATCCCCCAACTCCAGGCAGTGGCTCAGGGCCTCTTCTTCCACTTGAGGAAAGGAAGGGGAAGAGCTCAGAGGACTTCATCTGGCCACGTGGGCACCAGCTCAGCCACAGTAAAATAAAGTATCAAGCTGACTCTTGAGGCCCCTGAGTCCAGGCCTTAGTTCCTGGGCAGCATCCCTAGACCCACTCTGTGCAGGAAGGAAACAAGCGCCCTAAAGGGAAGGACCCAGTCCTGGCAGGACTCACCACCTGCTGACTAAAGAGCCCTGGGCTTTGAATAAACATCAGAGGTAGCCAGGCAACAGTCACCACTGGCTTTGGGTGAGACTGCACTGGCTTCAGGTGTGACCCAGTGGCCACAAAGGAGTGCCCGCCCCACTCCTCCCCCAACTTCAGCCCCCCAGCTCAGAGAGTAGGGGAAGAGAGTGAGAAACTTCGCTCTTGTATCTTACCCGAGCTCACCAAGGTGGTACCACCAGGAGCCTGCAAGAGTCACAGCATTACTGAGCTTGGGGCACCCCCAGTGATGATACAGCTGCAGTGCCAGCAACTTAAAACTAACACCAATTGATGAAAAGCACAAAACTGTGAATAGGTTAGAAAGAGGAACTGTCATTAATAAATAAACATATGGGAAAATATTTAACTCTATTGGAAATCAAACAAATATGAATTAAAACAATAGAAGAAAACTTCTTTTTAGTATAAAAATTTAGCATAAAATGCTCATTGTTGATGCAGAGGTGATAAGATGGGGAATATAATACATTCTTGGCAGAAGAATAAATAGATCCAACTGTCTTAGGAAGCAACTGGAGTTTTATACACACACACACACACACACACACATATTTAGCTTTAGCTTTGGAAGGTTTTGAATCTTTTATGATTATATATCGTCAAAGAAAAATTATTCATGACAATATTTAAAGACAGTAAGGAAGACTTTATTCACAAAAGGACTACTGCGATTGTGTTTTGCAGCAGGGGAGAGAGACTGGGCTCAGCTCCAAGTACAGCAGGACAAGTGGGGATCTATAGCCCAGGAGCAGGGTGGTGGTCAGTGGATGGAAAACTACTCAGAGGGTAACAAGGACTCTGGCTAAACCAGCCTAAAAGAATTCTTGCTGAAAACAGGCCAGGCTGATGAGATGTTGAGTATAGGTGATGAGGAAGTTGGTCAGATATCGAGGGAAGGGAATTCTCACTGGCCCAGCAGGGTTCTTGCTTCAACTGGACTCAGCAGGCCAAGGATGGAACCCAAGGTCAGGGTGTCATCAAGAAATGAACTCAGAGGAGCCTGACTCAAGTTTGGCCAAGGACAGAGTCTTTGTACATACACACACACAGGCACACACATGTATGCATGTGTGTATATGTGTATATATGACTGTATGTGTATATATCTATAATGTACAGAATATACATTTATATATTACATATAATGTACTATATCTTATATAAAATGTACTTTGCTATATAGATATATATATAATGTATCATAAAGATATAAAATGTACTTTGCTATATAGATATATATATATCATAAAGATATAAAATGTACTTTGCTATATAGATATATATATAATGTATCATAAAGATTCACATCCTTCCAAAGGTAAAGAAAGAAGTTAAAATGGAGAAAAGGCCAAGACAAAAAGGCTTCTCCTCGACACCCAATAAATCAACATTCGTCTCCACTACCAAGAGCAGCCTCCAGACTTTCCCCTTCTGAGTCTCTTGCTGAGCCTGAAGGTGACATTGGGGTAGTTTTTTCCCATGGCCATCACCTTCACCAGTAGCTCTCAAATGTCGCCAGGAGGGCTTGTCAAAACACAAATCTCTGAGCCCCATCCCCAGAGTTCCTGCTTTGACAGGTGGGTGGTGGGGTCCTAGAATCTGCATTTCTCTAAAGCTCCCCGGCTGCTGCTGGTCCTTGGGCCACACCTGGCGTAGCACTGGCTTGCACCGCAGGCACCTGTCCCAGCGCCCCAGCTGAGGAGCCTCCCCACTCCTTCCCAACTGGCAGAGAATTGCTGCACAACTCTAAACCAACAGATTAGTCACAGCATGTCAGTGGAGACACACAAGCAAGTTCTCACATCACAACCAGACCCAGGATTGAGGGCTCGGATGGAAGGCACCCGGCATCCTCTCGGCACACGTGCCTTTGCTTTAAGTGCACGAATTCTCAGCCTCATGGTGAAGGAAGGAGTTGCCCTAGTGAACTGGATGCCTCGATTTGCCATCACTCCCTTCGGTTTTCTTCCCTCTCCCCATCTCATGGCTTGGCCGCTGTCCTCAGAGAGGCTGTGGAGGGCTCTGACCTGTGTCCACATCCTGGCTCAGCCACCTCCAGCTGTAAGACCCAGGGCATCTGCAGGATCTTCATCTGCTGATGGGCATGGGAACATGGGTGCAATGGTAACATTTCAAAACTGAACACAAAACCCCTCGTAGAGGACCTGGCTCATAATGTACAGCAGTAAAGGCCACTGCCCTGCCTCACCTGCAACCTTCACATTTTCTAGTCAGCAACCCAACCCATCCTGCTTGTTTTCCCTTGAACTATGTATCTTTGCATCTTCTGTGATGCGAAGTGCTTTTATTTTTAATGGTTTTATTGAAATAATCCCTATTTATTGTTTTTAAGTCATACATTGCAAGGTATAAAAAATAGAAGTCCACCCATCCCTCTTCCGTCGCAGTCCTGAGAGGTGCTACTGACTGACTGGTGCGCATTTTTTGTAGCCTTTATCTACAAATATACAAATGTATAAATATATGTGTTCTATATAGTTATTTTTTACAAGAATGAGGTGATGCCACATAATTTTCTGCAATTTTTCCCCTTTTTATGCTGAAAATTGTATTTAAAGAACCTTCAGTGTCTATTCCAACACATGAAGAGGTTGGAAGACATGGCTCCCACCTGTACAACATGAAAAAGCTGAGCCTACTGAAAATCAATGACTTTTCTTGGACCTCTAAGGGAACTGAGGTTGCAGGGCAAACTGCCGCCCCAAAACCTGGACAGACAGGGGAATCCAGAGTCACCTCTGAGAGCAACTGGCCTCAAGCAGAAGCTGCTGCAGCCACAAACTGGCAGGAGCAGTTCAGGGGTCAGTATGAGGAGTTCCCGAGGGCTGCGTGTGGGTGAGGGTCAGAGTGGGACACTCCTGGGGGCTGCAGTCTTAGGGGGCCCAGACTTTCATGGGTTTTACTTCAAGGTCCTCAGGGTGCAGGGCTGAGAAAGATCCCCTCCTTCCCCTCAGTGGAAGGAGAAAAGTGACCATTTTAAACAGTCCCGACTGCCCCCCAGCAGAAAGGCTCACTCCCCAGCAGAAAAGGCCAGAGCCTTACCCAACTCCAGGACCCCCAGCCTCCTATCTCACCTAAAAAGGACACAAAAAGCTAAGAAACACATGTGAACGTAACATCCCAGGGACACAGGACCACTAAGGACTGAAATTTATTCATACAATTGTAGAACACTTCCCTTTCCCACTCCTCACTACCACGCCAACAGGGCTTCAGCTAATAACAGAAGTTACAACGGAAAGAACTACAAGGCACAGATTCTATTTAAGAGAAAGTCTCTAGGGAGAACCCAAGACAACAGGGAAGAGAAAAACAAGGAAATGAGAGGAATTAGAAGCCTCTTGTACCTACAGCTACAACAAATATTAAACACAGCCCAACTCCTAGCAATATTAACACAAAACCTTACCCTAAAGGCCTACTTTCTTGAGGTGCTATTACCAAGTACATTGTTTCTGGCTTTCAACAAAAAAATAGAAAGACGTGCATGCTAACAGACAAGAAAAAACAGTTTGAGGAGACAAAACAAGAATCAGAATCAGACACAGATTTTGGAACCATCAAAAGGGAATTTTAACTAACTGTGATTAATGTGTCAAGGGAAAAAACAGACAACATGCAAAACATAGTAATGTAAGCAGAGAGATGGAGTCTCTATGAAAAGGAAATTCTATACATTAAACTCAAAAGGAAATTCTATACATTAAAAACACTAACAGATGAAGAATGCCTTTGATGAGCTTGATACAGCTGAGGAAAGAATCAGTGAGCTTGAAGACATGTCCATAGGAACTTTCCAGCCTGAAATCCAAAAATATAAAAAGAATTTAAAAAACACAAAAGAATAACCAAGACCTGTGGGACAATTTCAAAAGGTATAACAAACTCAGAGTTGACATACCAAATGAAGAAGAAAGAAAGAGCAGACCAGGAGAAATATCTGAAGTAACAATGGCCAGGAAATTTGCAAAATTAATGATTGATTCCAAACCACAGATTTAGGAAGCTCAGAGAACACCAAGCAGGATAAATACCAAAAACTCTACCCTAGGCATATAATATTCAAACTGGAGAAAATCAAAGGCAAAGAAGAAATCTTGAGAAAGCCAGAGGGGTAGGGAGGAATATCTTTCCTATAATGGAACAAGTACCAGAATTACTGCAGAGCTCTCATCAGAAACCACGCAAACAAGAAGAGCAGAGTAAAATATTTTGTGCTGAAAGGAAAGCACCACCAAACTAGAATTCTATATCCAGCAAAGCTATCTTCAAAAGTTAAGGATAAATAAAGACTTTCTAAGACAAACAAATTTCAGCAGCAGCAGATCTGTCCTGCAAGAAATGTCAAAAGAAGTTCTTGGCCAGGCAAAGTGGCTCACGCCTGTAATCCTAGCACTTTGGGAGGCTAAGGCAGATCACTTGAGGTCAGGAGCTCGAGACCAGCCTGGGCAAAAGCGAGACCCCATCTCTACAAAACATAAAAATTAGCCAAGAGTGGTGGTGCATGCCTGTAGTCCCAGCTACTCAGGAGGCTGAGGCAGGAGGATTGCTTGAGCCCAGGAGTTTGAGGTTGCTGTGATCATCACACCACTGCACACTAACTGGGCCAAGAGAGCAAGACCCTGTCACAAAAAAAAAAAAAAAAAAAAGTTCTTCAGAGAGAAGGAAAATGATATAGGTCAGGAACTTACATCTACACAAAGAAAGGAAGAGCATCAAAGAAGAAATAAATGAAGGTAAAATAAAATATTTTATTACTCTTATTTTTAATTGATCTAATAAATAATTATTTGTGCAAAGTAGTAATACAAAAATAATAGTAACAAATTCATTAACAATAATATCACTATAATAGTGATATTGCTTGTGTGTAAATGAAATGATGTTATGAGGAATGAGGGAAGAATTAGGAATACTTTGTGATAAAGTACAGTCATTTCATCACTTAAGGAGGGGACTGTGTTCTGAGAAATGCATCATTAGGCAATGTCTTTTGCAAACATCACAAAGTGCACTTACACAAACCCAGATGGTATAGCCCACTACACACCTGGGCTCTATGGTACAGCCTACTCCTCCTAGGCTACAAACCTACACAGCATGTGTAGTTGGCGCATGCCTATAGTCCCAGCGACTCCGGAGACTGGGGCAGGAGGATCTCTTGAGCCCAGGAGTTTGACGTTGCAGTGAGCTATCATGACGCCACTGCATTCTAGCCAGGGCAACAGAGCAAGAAAAGCAAATATGATTTAAAAAGATAAAAAGTGGCACACCTGTCTAGGGCACTCACCACGAATGGGGCTTGCAGAACTGGAGGTTGCTCTGCGTGAGTCAGTGAGTGAGTTGGGGAGTGAGTATGAAGACCTAGGACATTAGTGCATGCTACTATAGAATTCATAAACACCGTACATTTATTTTAAAATTTTTCTTTATAATGACACCACTGTACTCTAGCCTAGGCAGCAGAGCAAGACCCTGTCTTAAAAAAAAAAAAAATTCTTTCTTCAATTATAAATTAAACTTAGCTTATTATAACTTTTTTACTTTACAAATTTTTCAATTTTTTAAGCTTTTTTGTAAAACATTTTTGTGATACTTTAGCTTAAAATACAAACAGCTGTACAAAAATATTTTTTCTTTATATCCTTATTCTATTGGCTTTTTTCTATTTTTAAAAATTTTTTTATTTTTGCTTTACTTTTTAAATTTTTTTGTTAAAAACTAAGACACAAACACACACATTAGCCTAGGCCTGATTCTGAGGCTCAGGATCCTCAGGACGTCACCAGGTGACAGGAATTTCTCAGCTCCATTACTGTCTTGTGCGACCGCCACTGTGCATGTGGTCCAGTGTTGACCAAAGCGTCCTGATGTATGACTGCACTTGCACTAACGCCAAAGCTGCGCAGTATTATTTGAAAGTACATGTAGATTAGGTGTCGTAAATGTATATCTCAGTGGCTGAGGCAGGAGGATTGCTTGAGCCCAGGAGTTGGAGACCACAGTGCACCAGGATCGCACCTGTGAACAGCCGCTGCACTCTAGCCTGGACAACACAGTGAGGCCTCATCTCTTAAAAAAATGTATATTGCAAACTCCACAGCAACTATTTAAAAAACTGTTAGGGAAGTATTATAATTGATATGCTAAGGGAGGAGAGAAAATGGAATTATACAAAATGCTCAATTTAAATTGTACTTAAGCTGTACTACTGATTGCTCAGTGCGCCACACTCTTTCAATCAAGTGTTTAAAGCTTTCTGGTTTTAGATATACAAGAAAACTAAAGTGTTAATACAAATTTTAAATATCCCAGAATCACCGTGATTCCTCACTAGGATACCTTGCAAAATGGTGACACATAGTGCCCAGTGAATACCTATGAATTTGACTACAGAAATCAGGTTGCCCCTCTCTGACCCCAAGCGAGATTGAATCTGGTGACTGTCCCTATGGAAACAGTATTCAGGGGTGGAGTGGTTGCATGATTCTTTTGTGTGGACTCTGATTAGATCCCCAGGGCTGAGACAGAGGGAGGGGTGGCATAGTTAGATAAGGATAGTGTCCTTAGTCCGTTTTATGTTACTGTAACAGAATGCCACAGACTGAGTAATTTATAAGAAAAAGAAATTTATTTCTAACAGTTCTAGAATCTGAAGAGTCCAAGTTCGAGAGGCTGCCTCTGGTGGGGCCCTCCTGCCCATCGTCTCGTGGTGGAGGGCATCACAGGGCAAGAGAGGGCACGGGAGAAGGGGACAGGAGAGGGTCCAGCTTGCTTTTACAACAAACCTATTCTCAAATAAAGAACCCTCTCTCACAATAATGGTGTTAATCCGGTCGTGGGGCAGAGCCCTCATGACCTAATCACCTCTTAAAGGTCCCACCTCTCAACACTGTTTCACGGGGGATTAAGTTTCCAGCACATCAACTTTGGAGGATACATTCAAACCACGGCAAATAGAAAGGGCTAAAAACTACCAAAGAACCAAAAAACTAGAGGAAAAGTAGAATCTATTCATGATTTTTCTGAATAGACAGAAGAAAGGAAAAGCCACATCCAGCTCCCAAAGCCTTGGCTAAGCTGTCCCAACAGATGCCCCTGCCCCAGGCCCTCCTTCTCTTTCGGGGACGCCTGCCCAAAGCCTCCACGCACTTCTGAGGAAGCAGCTTACAGACTTAAATGGAAGAGTACTGACATTTTATAATAGAAGACAACGTTTAACACACCCAGAAAATCCCTTATGAAGAAACTAAATAGATTTTTTTTTTAAAGACAGGACACAACAGTAAATGAACCATAAATATAGAAGAACAAGGCTTTGCACCATGTTGAATTTGAATCTGTTGAGGAACTCTAGTTACTTGCAGTCTACAAAGACAGAGTAAGACCCAAGTGTAGGAAACATACTGCCATTCACTGACCTGTGCTTCGACTTCCACTTCCAAGCATCATAGGAATCATGACCCATCCCCCTGAAGGCTGGCCGGGCCGCGTGTCTTGCTACAGCCAATAAGTATCAGTATTTAAGAGCTGGTGTGTTTCTCCATCGTTCCTTCCCCCAGCTCTGGCAAATGAAGACGCAGCAAACGGTGAACCCTGGCCCTGAGTGAGGAAGGCTGGCACAGCCCCTCCAACCCACTCTGGACACGCAGCATGAGCAGGAAATAAAACTTTGTTGTTTACAGCTACAGGGATTTTTAACTGTTACCTCGCCCTGTGAATAAATCACCAAGCCTCTGAGAATATATAACCAACAACAGAACCCACTCGGTATATATACCGGTGATTTAAATTAACACACAGCTAGATGGGTCATTTTACAGCGTAAGTTAGCAAATTCAATTTCCCCTAACCAACGTATTTTATAACTTAAATGAACAAATACAAACATATAACAAACATGGTTTCTAGGCCTGTGGGGCTAAACTATTAAATTTACCCACCTCACCTCTCATTAACTTCTACTTAAATGGGAGGGGTCTTGTCACTGAAAAACCTGTCTGGCACCTGGCTCTTCATCTCTTGTACTTTGATGGGAATTGACGTGTGGACATTCCCCTCTTATTGAGAAAAGCAACTGCAACACAACAGCAAAATTTCACAAAGCTTCTCATTAAATATAAACATAGATTACCTTTAATAAGTACAGTCGATCTATAAAAATAAAGCCTACAATGTCCAATTTCCATAATAGTATGACCATGATTTTTTTTAAAAAATAAGTCCTATATGTTAAAAAAAAGAAAGACTAAAATTAAGTACACTAAATTGTAGACAGTTGTCTTGGAGTGGTGGGAATGTAAGATATTTATTATTCCAATTTCTCCTTTTCTGTATTTCCAAACTTTTATAATAAGCATATATTACTTTTATAATGGAGAAATATATATCTATTATAGCCTCAATTATAAAATAGACATATTTATCTCAAAATATACCTTTCTACCCAATTTACACAGAGTTTTGTATTAGGTTATAATCTGTTTCAAGAAGAAAAGTAGTAAAAAAAAAAAGTGATTACCAGATGTAAAATTGGGCTTTGCAATTGCTAATCCCTTTAGGTACTGACAATGTGAATGTGCTATGTAGAATGAAGCAAGAGTAGAAAGGAAGAAAAGCCAGTTAAAGATACAAGACTCAAGACCAGCCTGGGCAACAAGCAAGACCTCGTCTCTACAAAAATTTTTTTAAAATAGCCAGGCATGACAGCACCTGCCTAGAGTCCCAGCTACTCAGACTGAGGCAGGAGGATCACTTGAACCCAGGAGTTGGAGGCTGCAGTGAGCTACGATTCAGCCACTGCACTCCAGCCTGGGTGACAGAGCAAGACCCTGTGTCTCAAGAAAAAAAAAGATACAAGACTATAGTAAGTTCTCAAATTTTCAAAGACAGCTCAAAGGTATTACTGAAGAGCTTATTAAAGTTCAGATTTTTCAGTCTAATACCCAGAGATTTTGATTCAGTGAGTCTAGAGTAGGGCCCAGGGACCTGCCTGTTAGGCCGGCTTCCCAGGTGATTCTCCGCCAAGGTCTCTGCAGCACACTCAGAAACACACGCTAGAGAAAGCAGAATGGTTTGCTCCAGTGGTGTTGAAGGGTGGGCCAGAAGACAATTAGCTCAGAGGATTTAATCCCTGGCTACATATTAGAATCCTGTGGGTGGCTTTTTAAAAATACCAGTGGATCGAAATGTCTGGGCACCTGTAGGTGTTGAAGTCTCCCCAGTGATGCTGATACGTGGCAAGGTTGAGTCCTGCTGGGACTGGACAGAAAAGGCTCAGTGCCCTTCAAATGGCAGCACAGAGGTGGCCGCCAGCCCTGCCCATGCCTGGCTGCCTGCCCGGCCATCCATCGCAACCCCAGTGACCAGGCAGAAAACAACGTGGCTGAAAGCCGCTGGCCAGACGCAAGTTTCGCATCCCGCGAATGGCAGGCAAACCTGAAAGCCGGGCCAGAGCAGCAGAGCAGACACGACTGGCTTCAAATTAATTCAAAACGTTATGACAAGAAACTCCAAACTCTGAAAAATTTCAGATAATTTTCTTTTGCAATTTCTTTCACTGATTGGGTTTCTTCTTCTTCTTGTTTCCCCTTTACAAATGCTGTTAATTGCTATGAAAGAAATGCGAAAGTACAGACACGGGGAAAGAGAAAGATACAGCACACTCATGATTCCATCCACTCTGAGGCAATCAGCAAAGCGCCTGGCGTGACTCCTTCTCGACCCCCCCACAGAGCTGGGCATCCACTTTCGTCTCATAGATTTTTCCTGCTCATCCCGTTGCACATTCACGGTGATCCAAATTGTCCCTGTCAGAAAGAGCATAACAGAGGGAAGAAATGGCTAAAGATTAACTTGAAATACAAAGAAAAAATAAAATCCAAAAAGTATCAAGAAATTCTCAGGGACACACAAATTGTTGCAACTACCCTGATTATGTTCAAATGTTACCAAAAATTGCAAAAAGTAATGACATATATTTTCAACAAAATCATCATTCGATTTTGCCAAACAATTGTGAAGAGCAACTTGCAAGGGGCCAAACTGCTTTCCGACCAGTACTTCCCGCGAGCCTGACACACCGTTCCTGCCTCCGCGAGATTGTTCCTGCCGTCCTCCCCGTTCCTCCTCTGTGGTTTGACCAAATCTTTCCCATCATTTCAGGCCCGGTTTGGATCCAATCCCCCTCCCCCAGCCCGGCCTCCCAGGGCCCTCCAAGCTGTATTTTCCCTAAACCTACCTCAATGTTTACTGCACCTCTTTTTTGATTCCTGCTCTCTGTGCCTCGGAGTCCCTTCTGCATGAATCCCGTGTCCCCACAGAGGCACCGTGTCTCTCTGGGCTGAGTCCAGCTCATTCTCTTTGTGTCTCTCACAGCATGGAGCACAGTGCTGGGCACACAGTCAGCAGTCAGTAAATATTGAATGAAGTGGAAGAAAATTATAGGTAGGATTTTTTTTTAAAAAGGCATTCTATTCATCAGTAAAATTCAGTGGGGCAGCACTTAACAGTGGGAGGGTCACCAGGGAAGCCCCAATATGGCTGTAAAGGGCAGGTCTGGCAGAGGAGCGAGGGGGGCACTGTGTTCCAAAAGGCAGGCAGCTGCATGCAGGACAGAGGAGAGGGACAAAGCTGCAGCCCCGTAGGAGGGGTCCCCAGGCAGAGCCCTCTGTCAAAGACTTGCCTCAGCACGTACTCTCAAAGGCTCAGGGCCAGACAGGGCAGGGAGGGGAGCCCGGAGGAGCCGCAGTCTCCTGCTGTAAGAAGCCCAGCACCAGCACCGCATCACCGCGTGGCTGGCCCCGAAGGCTGTGTTAATGAAGACTAGGCCCTCTGATTCCCACCGACAAGAGAGAGCAGGCTGCGAAGTCCAAGCGAAGGCAGCCTTGAGAAGTGACAACGTCATGCTGGATCCCCTGACAGGGAAGGACGGGGAAGCCAATCAAAGGCAGCATCCACTCCATACTTTGGGAAAGAGATGCTTTCACGCCATAAAAAAATAAATATGATCACATAGCTCAGGACAAGGGGGGAGCTAAAAAAAGTGAAATTCTCACCCTAAAATTCCAAGTCTCCCATTGAGGAAGAGGAGAGGATACTGCCTTGCAAACACAAAGGGTTTGCTGGGGGAGCACCCCAGAGGTCAGGAGGGGACTGTCCCCAGGGGGTGACAACAAGGAAATCTCATCCGGAAGGCTACGGCTCGGGATAACCTGGGACGTGCCACAGAACACAAGGGCAGGGAAGCCGGCTTTGGAAAGAAGTAGATACAAATTGCATCCCCGGGAATTCTTTAGAGGGATGGCGCTGCACTTGCTCGGAAGAAATTCCCTAATAAGTCACTTGGGATAGAAGCTGTGGGCTGTAACGAATTTGCCAAAAGCCAATTCAGAGAAAGCTAATTCTCCAAAACACAAATTGCTGAATGTTTAATTCACTGAATGACCAATTTGCCCAAAACTGTCAGACAAATACTATAAAACGGGTCCTCAGCAGTCTGCCGGGGCTGTTTCAACGCATCTTAACAAAGTTACATATATAAGCGACTTTTTCCATGGTTTGGTTTCATGACCTTTGGGGATGAGAATTTCTTGTGTGCTCTGATTTCAGGTGTTCTGTGATGCCTCCTGTGTCCCTGGGACAAGACTTCTGTCTTCCTGCTGTCACTTCAATCAAAGAGGTGTTAAGTAGCTACATCAAATGAATACTTTAAGTACAGTTCACGCTGCAGGCAGTTGCTCATCAGAACTGCTTAGAACTCCACACGTAAAGGATGGCTTTGCTCCTCCCCTCACCATTTTACTCTCGCTCTGGTTTTCTCTACTTTACGGACAGTGTTTCAGCCTGCCACACAGACGTGGGAGTGCCACATAACCGTGGACACAGAGTCGTCGGCACGCCTTAGGCACGGGTGTGCACAAGCAGAGAGGCCTCTGAAACGCCAAGGGCGTACAGCACTGACGTCCGGCTTCCCTGCACAGACACCACTTCATAACTCTGAACTCTGATCCTCCAGGGAGTCCATTTTTGGTGAATTAGCATACATCTAAAAAGGGCCCCCCCCCATAGGGGCCAAAACCATCTTGCACAAGACAAATAGGGTGACGTCTCGGTTGCAAAGGAACAGTGGAGGGGACAGGAGCAGAGAGCGGAGGAGAAGGTAGGTGGGGCAAGTGAGACGGAGAAGGCTGCCAACAGCACCACCCCTCCCTGGGACCCCAAAGTGTCAGTGAAAGTCGACAAGAAACCCTGAAGTGCTTGATGTGCATGACCTTCTCGGGGAGAAACAGTTCTGCCCATGGAGTGGGTGCAGGCTGGAGCAGGCTCCCGCTGGTGCAGGGTTGCCAAGACAGACAGAAACCATGGACGTCTGCAGCCGGCGTGGGGAGGAGGACCCTGGATTGTCACAGGGCAAACAAGTTGGGCTGAGTCTGGTTCAACCACATCTCCAAGAGGCAGGAGGCTCAGGTGCCGTGTGGCCTGGATGACCAAGAGGAGACCACGTTGGCCCACTGGTGGTAGACTAAGAGATACCATGTATGTCAGTCATTGGCAGATGTTTGGAGCAAAACAGACAGACAGCAAAAGAGAAGCCCCCCACTTAGGGATGCTCTAAAGTTTGTAAGATAGAAGGAAGCGGAGCCACACACACCTGGCCTTGCTTTTATCTTCCCTGTCTGGGAAAACAGTCAACAAGCTCAAAACTTGATTTTAAGCAGGAGGGGAAATGTAAAGTAAGTGAGGTCGGCAGAGTAACAGCCCCCCAAGGAATTCTAAACTCCTCTCCCAGGCAAGCAGGAGGCTTGTGCCCAGGCTGGGCAGGGGAGTGGATAGTGCCACACGATGAGCAAAAGAGAACCTGAGGCAATTTCCTGAGTACAGTAGGCCCAGAAATGCTCTGATGAGCAGAGACAAGAACTAGACAGAGTGGAGGTGGAGCCAGTGTCCAGAGCAGGAGCAGGAGGAACTGTCAGAAAAGGAGCCCGTCGATGTGCAAACGGAGGCCCTGGCGGAGGCTGGGAGGGAAGTGCCCGGAGCCCAGATCAGTCCAGCCCTGGGCCCCATTTCCTACTTCGCCTGCAACCACGTCCTCCGGCCTTGTGCACGGAACGCCCTCTTTCAACTGAGAGCTGTTGAGCTGCCGCTACGTGCCAGACGCTGTCCTAGAAGTGGGTGTACACAGTGAAGAAGAGCTCACTGCCCTGGCTCTCCGGAAGGATGAGATGACCGAGCAAGAAATTCGGCAAGAAAGCCTCAGGCGGTGAGCAGTGCTGGCACAAAGATAAAAAGAGTGGGGTAACAGAGACTGGGGCTAGGAGGGGTCGTGTGGCTCCCACCAAGTCGTCAGGACCAGGAAGCCTCTCTGCAGAGGTCACGTGAGCTGTGTCCTGAATGACACGGATCATATGACGATCTGCGGAAAGAGTAATCCAGACAGAGGGAGAGCAGGGGTGAAGCCCTTGAGGCTGGAGCCAGCTCGGTGTGTTCAGGCAGAAAGAAAGCCAGCGTGGCAGAGCTTAGTAAACGAGGAGAGACGGGAACAAGATCAAGCAGAGAGACAGAAGGGACCAGAGCACACAGAAGGTGACAGCTGTGTGTGCTCTACCTGAAAGTGCAAGGAGCAACGGAAGGAGCAGGGGGCATGGTAAACAGAGAGAAAATAGGCTCCTGTCCTGTCCTCCAAGTGCCTGCACACCGCTGCCACCGTGCCTTGGCCCCACACGGCCCTCAGGCAGCAGAGACGGGCACCTCCGGGATGTTCAGGTGTTACTTGCAAGGTTGCTTTCTGTTCCATTCCAGGGCTCACTGTCCTCCTCGTATTCCCGCTTCGGAGTTGTCCTGCCTCTACTGCAATTTAGCAGAGCCAAGGAGATTAACTGCTGGGTGGAAAGAGCAGAATCTCAGCTTCCGCGGGTGTGCGGGGCTTTCCTGCATCCTTTCTGTGCAGGGAGCTTTGCTCACGGCCCAGTCAGCGCCCACGTCCGGGGCAGATGTGATAAATGAGCCCATCCTCTTCTGAGACAGTGTGTTTTCTAATCGGTTAAAGAGCAAAATTTCAAGATGTTGTTGGTGTAGCTGGCGGCCAGTTCTGCCCCATTTAATCACATTATCTTGAGGGCTGAGAGGGCAAAGGGTTTGGGGCGTTGTTGTTTTTTTTCAGATGGAGCTCAGACAGACAAAGGAAATGGAAAACAGGCCTCTAAAGGCAGAGAAGGAAACCCACCTGCCCTCAGGAGCATCCCACCCCCGACCCCACAGTCTCCGGAGAGGAACGCTCAACGCCAAGGGACGCCAGCAGGACAAGCTCCAGGAGCCTCACACCAAACCGTAATGGGCTGTTGCTTCCAGAGAGGACGTGGAGGCCCAGGGAGCAACGTGGCCACACCAGTTTCCCATATATATTGGAGAGTAGGAAATTCATTTATTAGGAAGCAAGATTTGCATCGTAAGACTATTATCGTTATAATTCCCTCATGCTTGAGGGCGACACACACTAAGTAAGGCACGAGGGAAGACCAACCACGCGGGCAGCTCAGGAGCCTGTAGACTGTCTCGCCAAGTGGCCATCCGCCCGTCCCGCAGAACGGGATTCTGTTCACTTTCACGGGTTGTGAACTACGCTGCGATTTGATCTTCTAGGAGTCCTTTCATTGCGGTTTGGTTTGAATGTGCTGTTCAGGATTTCCTTGGTGAT
Organism: Lemur catta; assembly: GCF_020740605.2. NCBI lineage: Eukaryota > Metazoa > Chordata > Mammalia > Primates > Lemuridae > Lemur > Lemur catta. Next base: position 94,712,837 of record NC_059135.1, on the reverse strand, counting down.
GTTTGTGACCCTCAGCTCGTAGCTTTTAAGCCCATCACTATTAAAAATCACTTTCATTATTGAAATATACATTTTAAAAAAATAACTTTGTAATTGCAAGTCTGAAACTCTCTGACCTCTAACCCTTTTTCCCACTGCTGCAATTATTTTTATACTGAAGTAGGTCCATGACCTATTTCACAGGGCTGTTGCAAGGGAAAATGAAGAATGTGTGAAAAGTACATAGTAGACACTCAGTAAATGTTAGTTCTCTTCCTTCCACATACCTGCAACCTTTATGGAGAGTTTGAAATTATCCTACAGACATAAAGAACCAACAGGATTTTAACGAAGCTTCAGGGTTTGGTGGCTAAAATTCGGACTTCAGAGGCAAGCAGACTCGGCATAGTCTCGGTGCATGCTCTTACTAGCTGTGCAACTCTGAGCCAAGCACTTCACCTCACCAAACCCCAGTTTTCTCACATGTACAATTGAGGAGCTTGGTCAAGACGAGATGAGATACACGTATGTATCAGAGCCAGCCCAGAGGAAGGCATCTAGCAAATGAAAGCTGTTGCTACCAGCTAGCAGATGGGGCAGGCAGCGGGGCGGTGGTGGGGGGCGGGCAGTGGATGGAGCAAAGGGCAGACTCTGACTCGGGTCCTGTCCTCCTGAGACGGAAGTTCTGGGGGGCTCTGGATCACCGGTGTTCTCTAGCTCTCCTGAAGGGAATTCCCCAACTTCTGATCTCTGGGGCCTCTTCCTGAGCCAAAAGCAAGTTTCTTTTTCAGAAGCAAATGCATGCACTAGGGATTTATAATGGAAAATCTGATGCTGTCATTTATTCATAGGGTCACTGGGCATGAGGCCATAATTGTGATTTATATCCAAAGTCCGGCTGAGAGCCCCGAGGGTAACACATATATTTCATCATCACGGTCAGGCACAAGTGTTCCCTTTTCTCCCCAAACCCAGAAGTCAATATCGGACCTTCAGAGAATTATAAACTTCCACGGTTGGGCAGAGGGCAGTTGAAAAGTCGTGCAGTCTGCTATCACCTGTGTGCCCCCCAGGAAGTTGATTGCCCCTCTGAGCCTCAGTTTCCTCCTCTGTAAACTCACTGCCTCCTCCTGCTAGTGCTCCGGGAGCAGTGCCGACGTGCTCAGCACAAGGCAGGTGTTAGACAAGCGGCAGGTGACAGCTCGTAAGAGATGGGAAGAGGGGGGAAGGAGGAAGAACAGAAGCTCTTAGGGCTGTTTTAGGATTAATTCCTAACAAAACTGCAGAGTGGAGAAGAAGACACACCCGGTGCTCCGCTCTCAGAGCTGCACCACACCCGGCCTCCCACCCTCACCCCAGCCGAGCCCCTCCCCAGCTCGGCCCCTCGTGGTGGGTGGTCTCTCCTCACTCTTCTCAGAACACGGGGGCTCCTCATGAGTGGGCTTTGCATAAGCAGCACTGTCTGTGGGAGAATTTCCAGGTGAGTCTGTAGGGATGAGGGAGATTCCTCAACCGTCACCCCTGCGGGTGGTGCCTCCTCGTGGTTGGGAAGCTCATCTAGTTCTTCATTCACTCGGTCACTCACCTAACACATGCTGAGCACCCACCGTGTGCCCGCAGGAAACCTGCACACCGTCCAACAGGACAGGCATTCAGGCAAATGGACATCTGCAATACCCTTCTCTCCCTAGGGCCAAATGCGAGTCTCCAAGTCAGAGAGATCTTAATGCAAACCAAGACTCTGCCCACAAGGACTCTTTAATGTCTCTGAGCCTGTTTCCTGCTAAATGGGGTGATGTTAATATCTATCTCTCAGAGTTTCTGTGAGGTTTCTATGCATTCTAGTTTATTCTACAGCCCTGGCCAACTCCCCATGACCCACCCACATGCACAACTCTGGAGCCCCTCAGCCAGCCAGCCTACCTTGAACCACGTGGCCATCATCTCGGACGGACGAGTGCTGCCCAAGGCTGGCATCTTGGCCATGGCCTATTCCCCCGTGGCCAGCCCCATGCTCTGTTCTCCAGCCTCTTCGGACAGCCTCAGCCAGTGCCCCTCACACACGATGTGTGACTGGCCCAACCCTCCTCCTCTGCGGGGACTCTCAGGACCTCGTGGAACGGTGTCTGCTCCCAGCAGCTCCGGATCCCTCCCACATGGGTGCTGGAGGCCTGCATGTGGCCAGGGCCCCCACAGCCCACTACGGCAGAGAGTAAACCCCTATCTCTGAGGGCTGCCCAGTCGGAACCAAGCCTTGAGTGTGCAGCCAGCTTCCCCAAGCATTTGGATTCAGGGTCTCATGTGTGCCGCACACGGCAGTCACAACCAGGACAGAGTAATTTCAGGGGCACAGAGAAACTTGCACACCCCGAAATTCCTCCCTTACTTGCTCACTGGTGCCTGAAATTACTTCAACAGCAAACAACGTATTTATTCCACAATTAGAAGTAAGCCTGTAAACAGAGATTTCTCTGGTCGAGAAAACACAATGATTATGCTCATACTGAAGCATAAATCAATGATTCTCACAGGAACGGAAGGGTACATCATAACCTCTAAAGGTAGGGGATTGAGGACACACCCAGTTCTTTAAAAAGCAAATTCAATAGCATAATATAGGGTCAGACCTTCAGGAGAGCAATTTGGTAATACATATTAAAATGTTAAATGTGAATATCCTTTGACCCAACAATTCCTCTTCTAAGTCTCTCACTAGGGAAACACTTGTGCATGTGCAGAAAGAGGCGTGTACCAGAATGTTCCCTGAATCCTAGTTTGTAACAATAAAAAAAAAAATAAGAGCCCATTTACATGCCCATTAATAGGGACCTAGCTTAATAACTACAGTGTTTCTGTGCTATGGAATACTATGCAGCAGTTAAAAGAAAATAAGATAAAGCTACCTATACTGACATGAAAAACCTTCAAGATCTTTTAGAAGTGAATAAAAGCAAGCTTCAAAACAATGCATAAAGAATCATAGCAATCATGTGGAAAGAAAGCAAACCTACTTGTTTCTATAGATAGTTGTGTCGGTATATAAATGCATAAGGAAAAGATCCGGAAAATATACACCAGAAGTAGGCGCAATTATCTCTTAGTGGTCTTGGAGTTGGGGGTGATATTTAAGAGGAATATTAGCCTTATCTAAATTTTATTTACAGTGATAATACATTCATTAAATACTTGCATAATTAAAAATATTTTAGTAGTATTAATAATCTTATGTTTGGAAAACAAAAAACTGATCATAATACAAACTATAATATTAAAACTAGACAACAATGTTTTTAGGCAGTGGATCATGGACTAAAAAATTTGACAGAGAAATGACAGCAATGTCACATTTTGAAGATATTAATTTTTCTCTTTTGCCTTCCTGATTTTATCACCTTCATCCTAGTCAGTCATATGCAGTCATTCATTTGGGACTCATATTTGTACAGAAAGAATGCAAAGGAAAAGAATGAGGAAATTAATAGTCTGCTTCTGGCATGTAAAATGTGATTTTGCCGCAAGGCAATACACTTGAAAGATGGGATTTTTTTAGAGAGTAGAAGGCTTCCAGTTCCTTTAGCTCTGACTTAGTATATCTAGAGCAAAGCCTAGAGGGTCCATCGTGTGGAGTTTCCTCCACAGCCCTCATCAAAGAGGGAAGATAGTCCTACTGCATGTGACAGCCAGGTCATGGAAGTTCCTGCTCCAAGGGAGGATTAGAATTAAATTTTATCCATTGCCAGCCTGAAAGATTGAAAGAAGGGACGAAGAAGAAGAATGAGAGCAAAGCTGTGGGGCATCCATCCCTAATTTTTCCCTCCAGGAGGAGGTGTTCAGCCCACACAAGGGGCCCTGCGTGTATAAGGGGTTCTGTACAACTCCCTACATGTGGCCCCATAGCTGCTCTGTAATAAGCAGGAGCCAGAGAACACCTTGCCTAGAACCCAAACTCTCCCTGGTCCCTACAATGTCCTCTCCCAGCTCACACCACTCTGTGGCCGTCTTAGTCCATTCAGGCTTCTACAACAACATGCCATAGACTAGGTGGATTATCAACAACAGAAATTTATTTCTCAGAGTTCTGGAGGCTGGGAAGTCCAAGACCAAGGCACCAGCAGATTCAGTGTCTGGTGAGGGCCCATTCGTAACAGACGGCCCCTTCTAGCTGTATCCTCACGTGGTAGAAGGAGCAAGGGGTCTCTCCTGGGCCTCTTTTATAAGGGCACTAATCCCATTCATCACCTCTGTGAGGCACCACCTCTGTGACCTAGTCACCTCTCAGAGGCCCCCAATTTCTTAATACTATCACCTTGGAGGTTAGGATTTCAACATATAAATTGGGGGGGGGACATAAACATTCAGATCATAGCAATGGCCATCTTGGAGAGGAGCAAAAAGCCAGAGAAACCTGAGAAACAGAAAATCATATCCAAGGAGATGGAGTCAAGAGGCAGAAAAGTGCATGAGGATGTGTACAGACTGGAACACTTACATATTGCCGGTGGGATCATAAAATGGGGCAACTACTTTAGAAAACAGTTTGGGAGTTTCTCAAATGCTAAACACGGAGTTACCTTATGACAAAACAATTCTACTTTCAGATATGTACCCAAGATAAATGAAAATACAGGTCCACAGAAAAACCCATACATGAGTATTTATAGAAGCACTATTCATAATAGACAAAAATGGAGACCACCCAAATACCCATCAACTAATTAATGGATAAATAAAATGTAGTGCATCCATACAATGGAATATTATTTGGCTATGAAAAGGAATGAAGTATTAATACATTCTACAACGTGGATGAACCTTGAAAACGTTATGCTAAGTGAATGAAGTCAGTCACAGATGGCCACATGTTGAATGATTCCATTTTCATGAAATGTTAGAAGAGGAAGTGGATTTATGGCTGCCCAGGGCTGCAGGGATTAAAATGGGCAGAAACGGAGAGCGCCTGCTGATGGACGCAGCGTTTCTTTTTCGAGTAATGAAAGTTTCCTAGAATGGACTGTGGTAATGGTTACACAACTGTGCAGATATACTAATGCTAAACACCACTGAATTACATATTTTAAATGGATCAGTCGTGTGGTATGTGAATTATGTCTCAATAAAATAGTTAGAAACAGAAAAAGCAGCATAGGAAATAGAGAGTAAATAACCAGATCATTTGGGGACAGTTTTTGGAGCAAGCTAGCTAAGGCAAACCTTGAAAGACACATGATAGACTCCGGGCCTCATGTGCACCCTCCCCGCTTTGCTGTTTGCCAGGTCCATGACATAGGAGCCATTGTCATTTCCCTGAGGCACAAATTGGAGTATCTCACCCTCAAGGCTGCCTTGAGGGATGAAAGTTGCTAAGCTGGTGGGCAGAGCAGATTGCCAACATCTGCACCTCAACGATTATTGTTCGTCTGGCTTTGTTGTAACATACACAAAAGTTTTTATGAGTGATGAACACTTTGTTTCTTTGTGGAAAATGACACCTAAAAGAAAGGCAACTGAAAGTGCTGGTGAAGGCAGTAAAGAGAGAATGGAACAGTCTAATAAAAAATTATGTGCTTTAACTGTAGTCCTTCCTACAAGGAAAGGTAAAGATCTTGGGACATAAACTTCCAGCATGACAAGGAGCTGCTTTGAGGGAAATAGATACATTGAGAGAAGCAGAAACTGGAAGATGAGGTGCTGGGAGACATAACAAAATAACAAGCAGGAGACTCACCTTCCCCGGTCTCCCCAAGGCCCGTTCCTCACACCATTCCTGGCCTGGCAGGCTGCACCGAAATCCAGGTCACTCTGCCATCCCGGGACTCGCAATGTAAGTTGTAACTTAAGATCCAAACACTTGAAGAAAATTCAAACAGGAATTCAAAAGAGAAACAGGACTTTGGGAGAGCAGTAGAAGAGATGCCACCTGCAGGACATGATTAATTGACAAATGAATTGGGTGGCAAGCGAGCAACGGAGGAGCTAGGAGGCCGGCGGGGTCATTTCCGGCAGGCCAAAGCCCGCAGAGAGAGGAGGCAATCTGAGCAAGGCAAATGCACGAGGCTTTAAAAAGACTGGCCTGGAAACCTTTTGCCCTTTGATACCTTTTAACTGAACTTCTCCTTCCCATCACAGATTCAGTTCCTTCTAACAAACCCTGGGGTCTGTTTTGCAGCCTGGACTCCCTGGGCCTCTGTGAGCTGGTCGCCTGCTGACGAGGAGGGGGACAGAGGGGAGGAGAGGAATGTGTATTAGCTCAGCTCCAGCACGTGTCTCCACCAAAGCTCGTGGCTGCCTCCCCAGCCTCACCCAGCACCTCCCTGCTGAGATGGCTGAGCTAACGTCCCTTGGACTTCCTGCTGCTGGTCCCAAAGGTCCCAACAACTTGAATCAGAAAAAGCCATGACACTATCAGTCTTGGTGAGATCAGTAACACATAGCCTCATTGCATGATTCCTGCTGACAACGACAATAGGAATTGCAAGGTGGCCTTAAGGAAGGCAGCACAGGGTGGAGGAAGGCCACTCCCTGACGGGGAGCCAGTGGCTGGGCTTGAGGCAGCCTATTACAGAAATGAGTGGAAAAACCACAAACTATGGGGAAAGAAACAACTGTTTTTCCTCTGCTGTCACACCACACCAATCTACACAGGAGACTTCCATGACCAAATGTGTGAAGATTTCTCCCCACCTACAAGCAAGCAATCAATTCTCAGTGAACACCAGCTGGGTGTCCTCTAATTCAACTCAATTCTGACACTGTCTACCTGGAGACAGCATCAGATCGCACAGGGTGAGGGCTCGGTCCCCAAGCCTAACCCCACCTTCAAGGCCAATCGAAAGCCGCAGGTCACTTTGCCTACGCTTCTGACCAATGAGCTTTATAAATCGGGGTTCCCATGTCCCCCATTTTGGGTTTGATTAATTGTCTGGAGCAGCTCACAGGACCCAGGGAAACACTTACTTGCATTTACTGGTTTATTATAGAGGATATTCCAAAGGAACCAGATGAAGATATGCCTGTGGCGAGGCAGAGGAAGAGCTGGGGAGCTTCTGTGCACTCCTAGGAGTGCCACCCTCCAGGATTCTCCACGAGTCCAGCTGTCCGGAAGCTCTCCGAACCCTGTCCTTTTGGAATTTTGCTGTGGCTTCATTATTTAGGCATGATTGATTAAGTCATTGGCCAATGCTGTTCAACTTAACCTTCAGCCCTCTCCCCTCCTTGGGGAGAGGGATGGGCTGAAAGTCCCAGTCCTCTAATCCTGCCTTGGTCTTCCTGGTGACAAGCCCCCACCTCAGCCACCAGTCATCTCATTAGCAATCAAAAAGACTTTGAAGATTACAAGCATTTTTGAGTGGTATGCCAGGAAACCAGGAAACAGACAAAGACTATTTAGATATTTCACAATGTCACAGGAAATATGCAGGGAAGCAAAAGGAAAGGAATTATCCATGTGCCAAACTACTTGCTAGACCCTGTATGGGCTTTTTTAATCTTAACAATAAGCCTGCAAGTTAAATAAATTACCTACATTTTAAAGTTGTAAAAATAGACTTAGAGTGATTAAAAGGCTTGCAAAAATTCACACGGCTAGCAAGTGTTGAGTTGGGTTATGATCCCAGGTCTGCCTGATCCTTAAAACTACCTTCTTTCCATTTTATTGCACTGCCCTGTGTGCACGGCCCATCAGACCTCAGCTTCTGACTCTGCTGAAGAAATCAATAAAAATGATCATTATTATAACATCAATAATATTGTTCTAAGCCAGATGCAATGCCAGGGACTCCACTTGTATTACTGTCAAACTTAAAAAAAGAAACCTGTCAGGGGGTAACTATTATTCCTATTTTACTGCCATGGAAACTGAGGAATGTATGAGTGAGACTGGGCTAGGCTCTGTTGCAGTAACATGTAGCTAACATCCAATATGGGCTGGCGGGGCTTTGCCCTGTCACTCACCCAAGCACCCAGGTGGATGGAGGCTTTGCCACCTTGTACACTCACCGTCTGGAACCCTGGCTTCCTCATCATCGAGACAGCAGAAGTCAGGCACAGTGTGCTCACACCTGTTCTTCTGTGCTTCCGCACGGAAGGACTAATCCCCACCTAAACTCGAAGAAGTAGACTGGGACATGTGCAGGTGCACACAGATATTTGATGGGCAATAAAATCACTGCCACAATTCTCAGTAAGTTAAGAATATTGTGCTAAAGCACAGAGCTGAGATTTGAAACTGGTCTATATGTCTCTCCAAGGTTCACGACTCATTGTGGGACCCAGAAGAAAAACTGCTCTCAGTGCACCAGAATCTCTGTGTGGAATCAGTCCTGTGATCCATCCAATTTAGGATTTGGTGTCTGGAAGGAACACCCAGGGGTGCAGGAAACTACAAATGTCCTTACTGACTTCAGCCATAGAGTTCCACATGATCCCAGAGACCTCCTGCTTTCTCTCGAATCTCTGGCACAGTGCTCTGCCTTTGCAGGTCTATCCCAGGCTCTGTGGAAATACATTTGTTTCTGGCCTGTGTTGCCTGTGCAGGCAAAAGATTTTATGCCACTTGTCTCTTGGTTTGTATGCTTATATATCACCACATTCTAACAAAGATTTGCTGTAGCATAACCAAAAAATGCATAGAAAGTAAATTTAAAACATAAATGTGAGAAAAATAAGACAAAGTCAAAGGTAATATTTTACAAAATGCATATTGTGGGGTTCCATGCACTTGCTTGAGACAAGTCAAACATGTTTTCTGAGCTTCCAGGTAGACAATGAAAGAGTGAAACAGATATTACATAATCCATAACTATCCATAAGATAAAAATTCAAGGGCAGCTCAGCTATTCCTTGCACTCACACCTGACAGAAATCTTCCCCATGGGCCTACCCAAAGAGGATACAGCACAAGAGAGTGAGACAAAAAAGGCAACTCCAGAAAATAGAAGGCACATCAGGAACTCTGAGTGCAACTGTAAAGGGTCCTGAGGAACAGAGACATGGGTTGGCTGGAGTTAGAAAGCCTCCTTTGAAGGCAACAAGGAATCACTTCCACCAGAAGAGGGAGGCATCTAGCAGAAAAGCATCAGACAAGAAAGACGAAAACAATGGAAACCACATTACCTTGTGTAAAGTTAAATAATTTCTGCTGCCTTTGACGGGCTAGGGTGGAGTCGAGTTGCATGAGTTTAGAGACTGAACTGGGAAATGAGAAGCAAAGAGACACGGCAGCCAGAAACTCCTTTCCAGACCTCAGAGTCCAAAGTGGCAGAAATAAAACTGCCCCGTGGGGGACTGAGCAGACACCCTGGGAATGTTGGAAGCCTAAGTCCAGACTCCTCCCACAGTCAAATACTGTAGCTGGCTGGCCGCTGCCCACCAGATTATGAACGTACCTGCTTTAGGAAAGGGAGGTTTGCAAATTTCATTTACCAGCCACCAAATACACGTGGCCTGCTCCCAATGAAGCATATTAATAAAATCCTTTGGGGAATACTAGTCCTAAATCTGATATTCTCAGGAATAGTAGGAAAGAGCATGTCCAATGAAAGAATGTCAAAAAAAACAAAATTGGAGGGTCAGCAAAGTTATATGCATTATCTTTGATCCACATCACAGCCACAAATGGTAAGTGTCAGCATTTCCCAATGACTTTGGCTACAATGACCACTTCACAAAGGACTATACTCAGGCTGAGGACCTGGAACCCCTGGCCAATATCCTACAGCTCACAAGGGGGAACAGAGAATTCTAACTGATCACTGGCTAGTGCCATTGCCTGCACCTTTTAATCATATAATACTGCCTCTTGACACCAGGTAAATTGAAGTAAAAGATGCATTAAAATCCCAAGTACAGATAAACTAAACATAGGCTTTTACTTTTGCTCCCTCTGAAACCCCCCTAAAACAATAAGAAATTAATTTTTAAAGATATAAACCCATGAAGACAGAGAAAACAGAAGTTGAAATCACTGGATCAAAATTTTGGAAACTGGAAGGCAGATGGATGAGTGGGAACGGACTCAGAAAGTTCAAGAGCACAAATCCTTAGCTGGTAGTAGTAGGGAGAGCCAGGAAGCACCCAAGGTATCCTGCATAGCCCCAGGACTCAACAATTAGAGGTGTCTAATACCCCAGAAGTGGGCAGGAAAGTGGGACTAAAGGCAGAAGGATTAATAAAAAGTCCACGTGAAAGCAAACAACAAGATCCCTTCCCCAACTCCACACAGCCTGGGACTACTTCCCCCTCAACCCCCACTCCCCCACCCCACTCCCACCCGCACCCCACTGTGCCACCTCACCAAGCAGAAACCTGGAGGTTTATTCACTCTGCAGAGAAAAAAACAAAGGGTCTCTAGGGTCCAAGCACAGTTCAGGATAGAGAAACTATTTTCTTAAAAATGGTGACGTCCACATTTAAAAATAGAATTCGGAGGCTCACAGAGCACTGTCAGCTAGGTGCAAATACTCAAAGGTTGGGCAGGTCTTCTCTGAGGAAAGACCCAAGATGCTGACATCAGAGGCTCCTGACAGAACAGCCCTGCGACATTAGCCTATGCTGAGCCTTCACAGCAGTCAACTGCCCCTCAGCCTTACTGTCCCCACTGCTGGCTGTGAGTAAACAACGAAGGTCACCAGACATCTGAGTCTGAGTAAAACACCCGACAAGGACACGAGATGCCAAAACAGAGTAAAGCTAAAAGGAAGAAACAAAAAACTATGCAAGAGAAGATAGCATCAAAACCACTATTATTAGTACCCTCAGATAAAGAAGATATTGTATCCCTGAAATAAGAACAGGGTTTTCTTTAAGTTATCATTAACAAAAAAGAGCTCTTAGAAATTAAAAATAAGAATGCAGATATGAAAAAACTCAATAGAAACTTTGGAATAGAAAATTAAAGAAATATTCCAGAGTAGAGTGAAAAGATAGAGAGTAAGAGATATAAAAAGTTAAGATGTTAAAATGACCACATGTCAAAGATTTGTTTAACTCATTAACTAACAAAGGAACCAGTAAAATATTACAAATGGCTCGATGGAGAAATCAAAGAGCAAATACATAAACAGACAAGAAAGAATGCTGAAAAGGTGTGTAAAACTGGCTTCTTGGGGAAAAGGGGAAATCAATTTGCACCTGCACCAGACAAAATTTATTTGCATCTCTATAGAAAAGAAGAATTTGCAGTACTGTCAGTTTTCAACAACTTATAGAACAAGGGCAAGGAAAGGTGGAGGCCCTTACGAAATCAAACAACCCGGAAGCACACACTAAATAGGACACTCAAAACTCTTCTTCCTGACAGACAGAAAAGATGAGAAAATTAGACGATTGTTCCAGGATGTCCAACATCCAAACAACAGAAATTGCAGAAAGACAAAACAAAGAAAGTAGCAGGGAAAAATCATTAAATAATTCTAGAAAATGTCCCAGAACTAAAGGATTAAAAGAGTAAGTCCTTCCTACGCTTATCAAAACTCATGAAATTGTTCACTTAAAATGTTTGCATTTGTTGTATAAATAATAAGCCTCAATAAAGTACATTTTTTTAATAAAGGGAGCTCAACTAATACCTTTTACAGTGGATAAACTAAGACCCACCCAAAGACACTTTCTCATGAAATTTTAAATCTCTGCATACAAAGAGAAGATTCTATAAGCTTTCCTGGAATAAAAACTTCACCAAAACAATGAATTTTTTTTTTTTGAGACAGAGTCTTACTCTGGTGCCCGGGCTAGAGTGCCATGGCGTCAAGCTCACAGCAACCTCAAACTCCTGGGCTTAAGCAATCCTTCTGCCTCAGCCTCTGGAGTGGCTGGGACTACAGACATGTGCCACCATGCCCGGCTAATTTTTCTATATATATTTTTAGCTGTCCATATAATTTCTTTCTATTCTTTTTAGTAGAGACGGGGTCTCGCTCTTGCTGAGGTTGGTCTCAAACTCCTGAGCTCAAACAATCCACCCGCCTCGGCCTCCCAGAGTGCTAGGATTAGGCATGAGCCACCGCGCCCAGCCCAAAACAATGAATTTTTTAAAAGTCAAATGGTTTCACAAACTTTCCAACAGGTAGAAGATAATGTCTTCAAAAGTATGAAAGAAAAAGCTATTTCCTATTTAAAATTCTATACTCAGCTAAACTATCATAAACACATACAACGTCCCCTTCCCCTAAAAATTGTGCCTGCCTTGTGCCAATTCTCAGGAAGCTGAGGGAGCCTGTGTTCCACCAAAATATGTAAGTCCCTGTAGAGAAGAGCCTTGGACACAGCATGGGAAAGGGGCAGAGACAGCCCCCTGGACCCTGGTGCAGAGAGACTTCACAATGATGCTGTGCACCAAGTGCAAAGGGTGACCAGTTCATATTGGAGCAAATCAGCTGTCCCCAGGAGATATTTCTTCCAGAAGTAAAACTCACAGGATGGCTGATGCATCTGAACATCTTGAAAAGAAATTTACGTAATTGGCAAGGAGTTTGGGGTTTGAACCAATGATAAGCAGATGGAAAATGCAGCAAACAAACCAAAAACAAGGCATTTCCTAACTCTGAGGGAAGATAAAAAGTAATACAAGAAAGCAAATGTCATCTCAGTGTACTACTTGCTCAGCTATAGATATCATTACATTTTCCTAATAACGTGAATACCAAATGATGATGTGACCAAAATTCTAATATAATCATATCGCAAAAATGGAGGACACAGAAGGGTGTATGTGTTTATGTGGAGGGAAGAGAGTCAAGTCCTTACCTCATCCTCTACAAAGGTGAGTCAACAGATACTTCAAAACTTGTTAAAATCAAGAAGTAGCGACAGAAACATGTATATTTAGCTTTTATAAAAAGAATTGGCTAAAGGGGGCTGGAAGTGCTTATCTATGGAAAGACTCAAATGGAGGAGCCCAGGGCGCAGAGGAGAGGGCTGTTTTTCCTGCAGATCTAGTGCTCTTTAAGTTACATGCATGCACAACTTTGATAAACATAACTTCTTTAAGAAGAAGAATGCATTGACAAAGCTGTTGTTACAAGTTTTCCAGGCCCAGGGAAAGTAGGATTTCTTGCTGTTGATTCCAGCACCCACCTACCCAGGTTCCAGGGACACTCAGTCTTAATAACCAAAGCATCTCCAAAGCACAGCACGCCAAAAGCTGTCATATCCCGAGCAGAAGCAAAGTAACCCAATTTCTGAATTTTTGTCTTTCATGACACAAGACGCAAGCCCCTTTGGGTGGGAACAGGCCTGAAGTGCGACTCAGAACATCAATATTTCATTTCCCGTTCATCAATCATTCACCACCTGCTGGCAAACAGCGCCTTCCAGGGCCCGTCTCCAGGGCTCCGACCAGCGCCAGGACCATCAATATTTTACAGCTGGGAGGTGAAGCCGCCGCACAGCCGCACCATCCCCTGCCCGGGCAGCACACAGAGAAAGCGCTGCCCCCTGCAGGCGGCTCTGGGAGAACTCGGCAGGCAGCATCTGTCACACTGCTCCGCTGGCCCGTGTGCCCCGGTTCTGAACATCACGCAGCAGGTGTGGGGGCCGCTTACAGAGATGGACTTCTGAAGAGGGAAACTGAGGCAGCCTTTCCGGCGTCCCTAGCCCTTTCTCTCTACTGCCCACAGTGCCTTTCCCTCCCTGACCTCAGGCCCCAATCATGGTGTCAATTAAGATTGGTTGATATGACCTAAAATCTCTTTTATTCATCAAAAATTATTCATAGAAGACCAACGATGAACCAGGCGTCCAGAGGGGGTCTGGGAATACAGGTACACATAAGACACGCTTGTGGATACGTCCATCTCCATGGCGATCACAGTAACATCTGTCATTTTCCTCCCACTTGTATGCCAGCTCTGCCCTGGTCATCTGACATATATCACCCTTAATTCTTATATCAAGTTAAAAGGTAATTAAATTAGGTTGCTAAGTAGATAAATACTCACTCTGAGAGACTTCAGTGAAGACGTTACTTCTTTTTTTCTTATCAGGTTTATTGAGAAATAGTTTACGTACAATAAACTGCATCTGCTTCAAGAGTACAATTCAATGACTTCTGATAGTTCTCTACTCCCCAGAAACCACCACCACAATCAAGACATGGGACATTTCTGTCACCTCCAAAAGATTCCTCATGCCCTTTTGTAGTTCACACTTCCCGCTACCTCCATCCCCAGGCAACCATTGATCTACTTGCTGGCACTGTAAATTAGGCTGCATTTTATATTATTGGAAGCACACAGGGAGGACTCTTTGGGGCCTGGCTTCTTTCACTTAGCACAATGATTTTCTAAATTTTTTTATTAGTGATTACTATGTGTACATAACAGTTATATATGTTTATAGAGTACATGTGATATTTTGATACAGGCATACACCGTGAACGAATCAAAGCAGGGCAATTGGGGTATCCATCGCCTCAGGCATTTTACATTTCTTTGTATTAGGAATTCAGCATAATGATTTTGAGATTCGTCCACACTGCATTTCTCAGAAGTTCATTCTTACTTGCTGCTGAGCAGTTTGCCATTGGCTGGAAAGACCACATTTTATACACCCATTCACCTACTGGGCATTTGGACTGTTTCCAGTTTTTAGCTATTGTGAATAAAACTGCTGTGACCATTCCTGCCCAAGTTTTTGGGTGGACGCACGTTTTCTTTTCTCTTTGGTAAATATCTAGAAGTAGAACAGCTGGGTCACAGATAAATATCTAGATGTATAAAGTCTTTCGTTTTCAGGATTTTTTTATGGCCAGGCATGTGATTCTTTTGAATGACACAATGAGAATATATCAGTCCCAAGGCTGTCTCATCAAGAATTATATGACCAACAGGAATCATCTGGACATTAAAAGTAAACAAATAAATAACTCCATGCAGCTCTGGATGTCATCAGTTGTTATAATAACACCTACTTGCACCATCAGGGAATAAGTGAATCCATATAAGCAAATGTTCTAAAACCTAAAACTTAACCTTTTCAACTTCCTACCTTTAAACTCTTTTAAATATTGTCTATTCCTGACACTATCAGAAATGTATTAGCATTCCTAATCCTCTAGAAATCTCTGTGGCAGCTTTATAGCATTCACTCCCCCGCCTCATTAAAGCGTGTCCCAGCCTTGCTGCAGCTGACGACTCAGAGCATCGCCTGCTGCCCACGCTGGCCGCGTGAGCTGCCCAGGCAGGGGACGCGTTTGCCCCACAGCAAGGTGGCCCAGCGGCTCTGCGTGTCTGTGGCTCAGCGATGCCCTACATTCTGTCCCACTCCACGCTCAGTTCTCTCAATTGTCAGTACACCCACCCAGTCTGCAGGCACGTGCATGTGCACGTGAACACACACACACACACATACACGCACATACACGCACGTGTGCATGCACACAGAGACATTTCTGTTAAGCTGTTCCTAAACCTCCAACTGGGCTAATAAAACAAATGGCCAAGGTTATTAAAATTGTGTGGAATCCAGTCAAAAGAAATAGCTGCACTAATGCACAAAGATATTTTCTAAAAGGATAGTCACGGCAGTGGTGTTTCTATAACAAAGGGAAAAAAATTACAAGAATATCCAAAATGTTCATTAATAGGGAAACAGACTCATTACGGAATCAATGCTAAATCAGGACTTCTGACTGAGGAGCCAAGAGACGACTGACGCCACACAACCCAGAGAGCGTGTGCAAGAGTACCCAGAAGAATCGTCAAAGTAGATATCTGAACAGCAATCGCAGGAGACCCTTAGACCCCGCCCCAAACACAGCGGGCAGACAAAGAGGCTGCAGAGAGATTTTGTGAGGAGGATCTTTAGAGAGCCCCACTGCAGTCCACGAGACTGACCTCCATCGGGGCAAGCTGGGGCAACCTCGTCACCACAAGTCTAGAGAGACCAGCTTCCCAATGAACTCCCAGAGAGCTTGATGTGTGTCCCCGGAGTTGGGAAGCACAGTCTGAATCCTGCCCGGGAAATCCGGAAGGCAAGCCAGAGTGAGCAGCTCTGGTGTTGGGAGCTGGAGAAGACAGCTGCACTGGGATGGCTGGTGCTCCCAGAACGTGTCGGGTAAAGATGGACGAGGGCTTCAAGGGGCCCAGATATGGCCCATAAGAGAGATGGAGCCAGCCTGAAAGGTCGCTGAAAGGGCGGACAATCTCTGACAATCCAGATGGAGAGGATTGCTGGAAATGAGAGGCAGAGCGGGGAGCAGACGCTAGAGGCGCCCAACACCCTGCCCTATCAGAGGAGTTGCATTTGGAAGCACCCAGGCAAGTGGGTTCAGAGCCCTCTCGAGTCAGCGCCAGCCAGTGCAGAACATGATGGCCCCTTTCTCCTCCTCCCTGCCCATGTTTAACCCTGGATAAGGGGAGCAAGCCAGAAAGTGGCCCCTCCTCCCACTGTCCCCCTCCAAGGGCTGGTGGCTCAACCGCACCCATGGCATAGCCTGGGGGGTACAGGACACAGAGAGGATTAAAAAGTTAATATATTGGATCATGCATTCTCATTTCTGAATCAAGACTGTTTCACTATAACAAGTATCGATGAGGGTGTGGAGAAAAGGGAACACTCGTAAACTGTTGGTAGGAATGTAAATTGGTATAGCCATTATGGAAAACAGTATGAAGGTTCCTCAAAAAATTAAAACTATAACCACCATGAAATCTGTCAATCCTACTTCCAAGTATCCGTTTGGAGGAAACGAAATTAGTATCATGAAGGGATATCTGCACGCCCATGTTTGTTGCAGCATCATTCGCAGTAGTGAAGATATGAAAACAACCTAAGTGTCCACCAGTGGATGAGTGGATAAAGAAAATGTGTTATATTCATGCAGTAGAATATTTTTCCATCTAAACAGAAGGAAATCCTATCATTTGCACAACATGAATGAACCTGAAGGACATTGTGCTAAGTGAAATAAACCAGACACAGAAAGATCAATACTACATGATCTCACCTATATATGGAATCCAAAAAAATTGAATTCATGAAAGCAGAAAGGAGAACAGTGGTTTCCAAAGGAAATGGGAGGAAATAGGGTGATGTCAGCCAAAGGGTACAAACTTTCAGTTATAAGATGAAGCTCTGGAGATCTGACGTACAGAATGATGACTATAGGTAATGATACCGTTTTGTATGTTTGAAATTTGCTAAGAGAGTCAGTCTTAAGTGCTCTCACCAAAAAAAGAAAGGTAAATACATAAGGTGATGGATATGTTAACTGGCTTGATTGTGGTAATCATTTCACAGTATATACATATAGCAAAACATCACACTGTACACCTTA
The DNA here is from genome assembly GCF_020740605.2 of Lemur catta. NCBI lineage: Eukaryota > Metazoa > Chordata > Mammalia > Primates > Lemuridae > Lemur > Lemur catta. The sequence continues at coordinate 94,695,586 of NC_059135.1, read as the reverse complement.
AATATATACAATGCTTTTTAGACAGGGTCTCATTCTGTTGCCCAGGCTAGAGTGCAGTGGCATCATCATAGTTCACTGCAGCCTCCAACTCCTGGGCTCAAGTGATCCTCCTACCTCAGCCCCCTGAGTAGTTGGGACCGCAGGTACGCAAAACCATGCCCAGCTAATCTTTTTTATTTTTTGTAGAGACAGGGTCTTGCTATGTTGCCCAGGCTGGTCTAAATCTCCTGGCCTCAAGCGCTCCTCCCACCTCAGCCTCCCAAAGTGCTGGGATTACAGGCATAAGCCATCGCACCCAGCCTATATACAATTTTTATTTGTCACTTATACTGCAATAAAGCTGGGGTAGGCTCAGAAATACTGCATGTTGCTGCTTAAAGTGACCTACTACTCATGGGACCACCTGAGTTTTTATCTAAGACATGGAGATAAACTCTCCCCTGAGAACATTTTAAGAGATAATGGGAAATAAAATGAAGTTTTATTCTGATTATAACCCTCTAGTCATGCTCATTCAACATACTGGTTACATAAAATGTGGACATCCACAATATGGACTACCAGGCAGTGCTTAGAAAGAATGAGCATTAATATGGATGATCTCTAAGACATGTTATGTGGGGGAAAGCTAGTTGCAAAACAATTCTTAAAGCATAATTGCATTTACGTAACCAAAAAAACTATACACATGTGTGTGCATGTGCGTCTGTGTGTATATGTGTGTGAGAGACAGAACAGCATTCTCTCCTCCTCCATCCCCTTTGCTCAACCCCATCCTCACTCCTAATGGGAAAGGCGTCTTTTAGTCCAACAACACACCAAAGCTATGCTGAGAAAGGTGATCAGTAGGGCAGGAGAGCTCTGCCTGGCACAGAGGTGCTTTCTCTGAAGGATGTACCCCAGGATGGAGGCAGGGGTCATCTTCCAGCCTCACTCCCAGAGTCAGTAGCAAATGAGCAGGAGCCAGACTGAGGATCAGACACAGAAGTAGGGCAGGCAAGGGGACTTATGAGCACTCCTCCCAGCTGCTGAGCTAAAAGGCACCACAATGGGAACATTAAGGAAGTATGTGGCATCATCCCATGGACTTGGAATACTTTGAGGATCAGCTAACAGCAATAAGGTGGTCCTGCAGGCAAGAGACGATACGCACACCCTTTCAGCCAGTGGGGATAGAAAATGACCCTCTGATGGGAATGCTTAGGAAGAGGTGTGACAGGATGCCCTCGCCCCTGCTAAAGGTGGTCACAGCAGGGCAATGGCTTGGGGGCTGGTGAGGGCGGATGGGCCAAGGGCAGAGTACTAAGGGACACTTTCACCCTTCACTCTGTTCTGGTGTTGTTCTAATGTTTGTAGTAAATGTGATCACATGTTGCTTGTGCAGTTTTATTGCACAGTAAATTTGAATCAATAAATTGGATCCTTCAGAGTTCTTCCATGGCTCCCCACGGCCTGCAGGGACTGAGCTGGCACTAGCCCTTCCAGCAGACCCAAGCTACATGGCCCTTCCAGCAGAGCCAGGCTACATGTGCACGTATCTCTGCGTTCACAGTTGTGTTCCTTCCGGCAGGCTGTGTCCGCAGCTGGGAGAAGTCTGACTTTGTGGTAACGGGGCATTGCTATGCAGTGTTTTTATACCGGGGAGCCTTTGCACTAGGGATCCCCGCTGAGAGGAAGCACAGACCCAAGATGCTGCCACCATCCCCACTTTGAACTCAGCCTCTCAGCACGCCCCCGCCCCGCTTTCAGAATTAGCATTAAAGACTAGGGGGAAGCCGAATCCCTTCCTCACCCAGCAAGAGACCTGCCTCTGGGAAAGCCGCCCTCCTCCCCCAGAGTTTTCACAATCAATAAGTAAATGCCACTGAAATTGAAAGGCCTTCCCTAGTGAAGGCACCCCTCTGCCCTCTCAATTAACGTAGGTTCCATACACCTCTGCATCTGGCTGCTGAGTTAATTCCACAGCACTGAGTGTCAGGCCATTCAATCTCTTTGATTAAATTCCATTCAGAAAGTCCTGTATCTAAGAGGAACAATGGAGACTGCTCTAAATTATATTAATTTTATAAAATCATATATTTAGTAAAGGGTAGAATTTAAAGACTATTCAAGTCATTAGAGATCATTAGAGTGTGCAGCCACTTGGGCAAACAGTCTGACAGTTCCAGTGAAAGTTAAATATACAGTTACCATATGAGACAGCAATCCCACTCCTAGGCATATACCCAAAGGAAATAAAAACAGGCGTTCATAGAAAAACTTGTAACTGAATGTTCATAGCAGCATTATTCATATTAGCCAGAAAGTAGAAACAACCCAAATGCCCATCAACTAATGATTGGATAAGCAAAAATGTGGTACATCTATACAGTAGAATATAATTTAACCATAAAAAGGAATGACATTCTGACACATGCTACAACACAGATAAACCTTGAATTACAGTAAGTGAAAGCAACCAGACACAAAAGGTCATATGTCATATGATTCCATTTACACGAAATGCCCAGAACAGGCGAACTCATAGACACAGAAAGCAGACTGATTTATAATTGCCAAGTGCGAGGCAGTGAGGGCAGGATGGGGGTGACATTCCAGAATTGACTGGTGATGGCTGCACAGATCTGTGAATATAACAAAAACCATGGAGGTGTTCACTTTAAATGCATGAACTGTATGGTATGTGAATTATATCTCCATAAAGTTGTTATCCCAAAACAAGAGTGGAGAGAGAGCTTTAGGTAAGGTTCAGCTGACCAACATTCTGGTCTCGGGATAATTTTCCTCAGGTATCAGCTAGAATGAAACTGGAGAGTTTTATCATTCTCTTGGTCATTCATTCACCAAATATATATCAGGCTTCACATAAGAGCCTGGCACTGCTCTGGTGCCAGGGACGCAGCCGTGAACGAAACAGACAAAGGACTGCCCCGGGAAGCACCCGTCCTGGGTGGGAGGGACAGAGGGGACCGTGTCAGGCCAGGTAGAGAGGGCACAAAAGGGGTGGCCCTGCGAGTTCTCAGAGTGAACACAGAGCAGGCGGGGAGTTCTCAGATGAGGTGGCGTTCAAGTGGAGAGCCGCAGGGAGCACTTTCAGACCACGATGCCGGTCTGAGGCCTCCGGAAGGAGAAGCGGAAGGAAGGAGGGCTGTGGAGGACACAGCAGCAGTGCAGGTGGAGAAAGTCTTGGTCAGGACAATGGGGACCACAGAGCAGAGACCTCCCACTGGAGGGAGAGCCCACCCCCCGCAGAAATGGCCCAGCTTGCTCTGGCACCCCCGCTGTGCTGAGTGACTGGACACAGCAGCTCTGGGGACACGGACAAGGCAGGAACACTCCAGCGAATAGAAGGTGCGGCCCTGGGGCCCAGCCACCCCCTCACATCAGGCTCTGCGGAAGGGAGACCTGAACAGCAGGGCTCCATGGTGACCACATTGCGGTAAGGACTCTGGCTTCTACTCTAAGTGAAATGTGGAGCCACGGGAAGGTTTTCGGTGGAAGGGGGACAGGCTATGACTCACGTCGTAGGGGAGCCTCTCAGCTGCTGCACTGAGAACGAGACTGTCGGGGGCACGTGTGGAAGCAAGGAGCCCAGTGAGGAAGCTGCTCCAGGAAAGGGGAGAGAGGGCAGGAGTCCAGACCGTCAAACCACCAGGGTGGGACCAACGGCTAACAGCAGTCAAATTCTGGGTATATCCTGAAATATCGGATCCTATTTGCTGATGGACCAGATGTGGGATGGTGAGAGAAAGAAAATTAAAGATGACTCTAAAATGTGGGGCCTCAACAACTAGAAAAATTGAGATGCTATTTTTTAGAGGAAGGGGCAGGATGGGGACTGGGTGTTAGAAATCAGGAGTGAATTTGAGACATGTCATCTCCAAGAAGCCTGCTACACATGGAGGTGGACATGTCTGTCGGGCAGGCGGCTGGCTGTGAAAATGTGTGACTCAGAAGAGAGGGTGGGGCTGAGGGGAAGCTTAGGAAGTCGTCAGCCTCGGGATGGTCTTCAAACCCAGGAGACCCACTAAGTCCACCAAGAGAATGAGTATGAATAGACAAAAGCAGCAATCCGAGGATGGACTCTGGGGCTCTTCAACATGTAGAAGTTAGAAATATGGACAAGAACCAGCTACAAGAACTGAGAAGGAGCTGGCGGGGGAGCTGGAGGCAACCGAAAGAGAGAAGTCCCGGAAGCCAAGTGGGCAGAAGCCACTGATGGGCTGAGAGCTGGCGTGGAGGCAAGGACACAGCACGACTGCGGTGGGCTCAAGACAGAAGTGGAGGTGATGGGAATTAAGCAGGAACGTGGCTCAAAGGGCATTCTCTTTACAGGGTGATGTTGCACAATGACAGTACACAGAAATTGCCCCGTAGAGGAGGGGAATTGTTAGAGCAATGTTGCTGGGGCATGAGTTTCCTATTGCTGCTGTACAAATTGCCACAAATCTAGTGGCATAAAACAATTTCAATTTATTCTCTTACATTTCTGGAAGTCAGAAGTCCAAAATGGGTCTTCCAGAGCTAAAATCAAGGTGTTGGCTGGGCTGTCTCCTCTGGAGGCTCTAGGGGAGAATGGGTTTCCTTGCCTTCTCCAGCTTCTTAAAGGCCACCTGCATTTCCCCTCCCATCTTCAAATCCCGCAGCAGAGCACCTTCAATGCTTTTTCTGACTTTGACCTTCTGCCTCCCTCTTCCATTGTTTAAGGACCCTTGAGATTATCCAGGTAATCTTCCCATCTCAAAATCTTTAATCACATTTGCAAAGTTCCCTTTGCCATGTAAGGCAACCTATTCACCGGCTGTGAGGATTGGGACGGAGACATCTTTGGGAGGCATTTATTCTGCCCACATCGGTAGGCAGGAGGGCATGTGGTCTAGGGTGCAGAGGGGAGTGGTCTCCACTCAAGGCACAGACAGTACATCTGCAGTAGAATAAACGATGTGGTGGTGAGGCTTGGAGTTCTTCTGTGGCTTCGGAGAGCAGGAAGCTGGGAGTGAGGAGCAGGGAGCAGGAGAGAAAGGAGGGGAGGGTGTGAAGGGCTGTCTAGTTGCTGGGGAGAGGGAGTGTACAGGGAAGTACACGGCTGACTGCCTGGCTGTCACACAAAATTCATCTCCACAGAGCCTCGCCGCAGTCACGGCAGTAGAGAGAAGACATCAGCACGCTGTGTGCACCCAGGGTTTCCCAGGCCACTAGCCTGGGGTACAACAGGGTCACACAGGAAGGGGAGAGGTAGCAAAGAGTAACCCATCACTAAAACTCACCAACCCTATTTTTCCCTCTTGATTCAGACTGCAGAGCACAATCACCCCTCCCCTTGGGCCGGGGAAGAGCATGTTTCATGAAAACATGAGTAGTGAAAAGAATAGTGGTGATGATGATGGTGGTGGCGATGATGGTGGTGGTGGTGATGATGGTGGTGGTGGTGATGGTGGTGGTGGTAATGATGGTGGTGGTGATGATGGTGGTGGTGATGATGGTGGTGGCGATGATGGTGGTGGTGGTGATGGTGGTGGTGGTAATGATGGTGGTGGTGATGGTGGTGGTGGTAATGATGGTGGTGGTGATGATGGTGGTGGTGATGATGGTGGTGGTGGTGATGATGGTGGTGGTGGTGATGAATCTGGGGGTGGTAAAGATGATGATGATGGTAACGCTGACTATGATGCTAGCTACAACGTATGTTGCATTTACTAAATGTTAAACACCTTTATGCATTATCTCTAATCCTGTGGTCCCCAACCCTGGGCCGTGGACCAATACTGGTCAGTGGCCTGTTAGGATCCAGGCCGCACAGCAGGAGGTGAGCAGTGGGTGAGCCAGAGAAGCTTCATCTGTATTTACAGCCACTCCCCATCGCTCGCATCACCACATAAGCTCCGCCTCCTATCAGATCAGCAGTGGCATTAGATTCCCATAGGAGCTTGAACCCTTCTGCAAACTGTGCGTGCGAGGGATCTGGGTTGCACGCTCCTTATGAGAATCTAATGCCCGATGATCTGAGGTGGAGCTGAGGCGGTGATGCTAGTGCTGGGGAGCAGCTGCAAATACAGATTATCATTGGCAGAGAGGTTTGACTTTACAGTAAGTGTAATGTGCTTGAATCATCCCCAAACCATCCCTCCCCCACTACCAGTCCGTGGAAAAATAGTCTTCCATGAAACTGGTCCTTGGTGCCAAAAAGGTTGGGGACCACTGCACTAACCCTCATAATCCCCATTTTGGAAGTGAGATAACTGAGCCTGAGAGAGGTTATGCTTATCGCTGGCAAATGTGGTACCAGTTACCAGCCAAGAGGGCAGGGGGGGTGAATTCAGTTCCCCAAACCAAACTGAATATCCTTCTTTTCGCCCCCTCCTTCCTCTTTCTCTCTCTCCCTCCCCCCATCCCCCCACCACCACAGTCTGCTTCCATTTCTCTAAGGAGTGTTTGCCCATTAATCCTGCTAAGAAAGGAAGCAGCTTCCCAGAGGAAGTCTGTCTGTGGAGACTTTATCAATGCTTTAGTTTGATACCAGCTTTTAGTTTGATATCAGTCTTTTTCTTTTCTTTGAGCTATCAGAAATAAATCAATCCATATGCAACTTTTTCAGGAACGTATCTTGAAACACGTGTAGACCTGAGTATCCCAGGCAACGGGAGCTTTCATTTGCAAACCCTGTGTGTCAACAGGAGGTGGCCTGGAATGTGCTCGTGCCAGGAGCTGCGTCCAATCCCGCTGCAACGCTGATGAGCCTTGAGACTTCCGGGCCCCACTTTCCTCCTCTGTAAAATGAGGACTCTGACACCCACCCCCCAATATTCTCATGACGATGTATGTGAATAACTAATACTTGTAAAGGGCTCCCCTTTTGGGAGGGGCTGCTGTATGCAACGCCCTGTGCAAAGCACTTTACCCTCATTAATTCACACAATTCTCCCAAAGACCCTACAAGTAGGTGCCCTCGACAGCCCTACCTTACAGATGCGGAATCGCAGGATTCCTCTCCAGACGGGTCACCAGCATCTGGATCACACGGCCCCTAGGAGAGGAGAATCAGATGTGAGTTACGAGGTCAGAATGGTGACCCTACCAGGTGACCCTATCAGGACACAAGTGACACAGAGAAATGGCTTTCTAAAGCTGAAGCACTGCTTTTACCTTAAGAGTCCGTGTGGACAGAAAAGGCAAATAAATCTAGGGAGACAGAAAGTAAATTAGTGGTTGCCTGGCACTGAGAACAGGATTAACTATAAACAGGCACAAGGGACCTTATTGAGAAGAATGAAAAAGTTCCAAAACTAGATTATGGTAATGGTGGCACAACTCAGTAACTTTACTAAATTATTGAATTTTGCACTTAAGATGAGTGAATGTTCAACCCTCAGTTCAGATGTGCTAAAAAGAAAAAAAAAAAAAAAAGAGTGAATTTTGTGGCATGTAAATTATACCTCTTATACCTCAATAAAGTTGGTTTGTAAGAAAAAGTTTGGACCGGGCACAATGGTTCATGCCTGTAATCCTAGTACTCTGGGAGGCCAAGGTGGGAGGATCCCTTGAGGTCAGGAGTTTGAGACCAGCCTCAACAAGAGTGAGACCTCGTCTCCAATAAAAATAGAAAAATTAGCTGGGCGTGGTGGCACGTGCCTATAGTCCCAGCTCCTCAGGAGGTTGAGGCAGGAGAATTGCTTGAGCCCCGGGAGTTCAAGGTTGCTATGAGCTAGGCTGGCACCACTGCACTCTAACCCAGGTGACAGAACAAGACTCCGTCTCAAAAAAAAAAAAAAGAAAAGAAAAGAAAAAGTTTGCACAGGATGGAAAAGCAAAATTTGGTTGGTGAGGGGAATGGCAGCAGTTTTAAAGCATCACCAAAAATTCTTTGACACTCCTCCCATTGAGAGCGGCACCTGTGTCTCTTCTCATTGAACCTGGGCAGGTGTATGACTACGTCAACCAATAGAGGGTAGAAGAAGTGACACTATGCGACTTTCATCTTGTTGGCTGGGAACATGCCTGTGATAGGTAATTTTATGTTTCCACTTGACTGGAACATAGGTGCCCAGAATAAACATTATTTCTGGATGTCTCTGTGAAGACATTTCTGGGTGAGATTAGCACTTATATTGGTGGACTCAGTAAAGGAGACTGTCCTCTGCAGTTGGCGGGGGGGTCATCCAGTCCACTGGGGACCTGAACAGAACAAGAGGTGGAGGAAGGAGGAATTCCACCCTCTCTTCCTCTGCCTCTCTGAGGAGCTGGGGCATCTCAGCTCTTCTCCTCCGGCCCTCAGATGGAGGCACACCATTGGCTGCCCTGGGTCTCAGACCTTAGGACTTGGAATGAATGATAGCACTGGCTTTCCTGACGGCAGGCCGTGGGACTTCTCAGCCTCCATAATCTCATGAGCCAATTCCTCAGAATAAGTATAAATAAATGTATATAAACATATACATAGACATGCATTGCTTAACAACAGGGATATGTTCTGAGAAATGCAATTTCATTGTTGTGCAAACATCACAGAATGCACTTACACAAACCTGGCTGGTACAGCCTACTGCACACCTAGGCTATACGGTATGGCCTCCTGCTCCTGGGCCACACACCTGCCCAGCATGTCACTGTGCTGCATACTATATATGACTAACAGTAACACAATGGTAAGTCTATGTGTATTAGTATGAATACAGTATAAAAGGTACAGTAAAAATGTGATATAAACAATAAAAAACAGTACACTTGAATAGGGCACTTATCATGAACGGAGCTTATAGGACAGGAAGTTGCTCTGGGTGAGTCAGTGAGTGAGTGGTGAGTGAATGTGAAGGCCTCGGACATTACTGTGCACTACCGCAGATTTTATACAAATAGCATACACTTAGGATACACTAAATTTATTCTAAAAATATTTCTCTTTCTTCAATAATAAATAAACCTAAGCTTACTGTAACGTCTTTATAAACTTTTTGATTTTTTTAACTTTTTTACTCTTTTGTAAGAACTTAGTTTAAAACACAAACATATTGTACAGCTGTACAAAAATACTTCCTTTCTTTATATTCTTATTCTATAAGCTTTTCTCTTGTTAAAGAATTTTTTTTTACTTTTTAAACTTTTTTGTTAAAAATTAAGACACAGGCCAGGCGCGGTGGCTCACACCTGTAATCCTAGCACTCTGGGAGGCCGAGGCGGGTGGATCGCTCGAGGTCAGGAGTTCGAGACCAGCCTGAGCAAGAGCGAGACCCCGTCTCTACTAAAAATAGAAAGAAATTATCTGGCCAACTAAAAATATATACAGAAAAAATTAGCCGGGCATGGTGGCACATGCCTGTAGTTGCAGCTACTCGGGAGGCTGAGGCAGTAGGATTGCTTAAGCCCAGGAGTTTGAGGCTGCTGTGAGCTAGGCTGACACCACGGCACTCACTCTAGCCTGGGCAACAAAGCAAGACTCTGTCTCAAAAAAAAAAAAAAAAAAAAAAAATTAAGACGCAAACTCACATATTAGCCTAGGCCTACACAGGGTCAGGATCATCAATATCACTCTCTTCTACCTCCACATCTTGTCCCACTGGAAGGTCTTCAGGAGCAATAACAGGCATGGAGCTGACATCCTCTGTGATAACAATGCCTTCTTCTGGAAACTCCTGAAGAACCTGCCTGAGCCTGGTTTACGGTAAACTTTATATATATATATATATATATATATATATATATATATATATATGTAGAAAGAGTCCACTATAAAATAACAATTAAAGCTGAGTGCAGTGTCTCGTGTCTGTAGTCGCAGCTACTCAGAGGCTGAGGTGAGAGGATTGCTTAAGCCCGGGAGTTCCAGACCAGCCTGAGCAACATAGCACGACCCTATCTCTATAAATTAATAATAGCATAATAAATACATCACCAGTATCAGTCATTTATTATCATTATCAAGTACTATGCACTCTACATAACTGTACATGCTATAGCTTTATATGACTGACTGGTGGTAGGTTTTTTTACACCAACATCACCACAAATACATGAGCAACGTGTTGTGCTATGACATTACAGTGGCTACGACATTGCTAGGTGATAGGAATTTTTCAGCTCCCGTATAATCTCATGGGACCTCTATCATATATGCTGCCCATCATTGAGTGAAATGTCATAATATGGTGCACATATGGGGAGTGTGTGAGTGTGTGTGCGTGTGTTCTGTTTCTCTGGAGACCCCTGACAATACAACTCAGAGAGTACACCTGCAGGTAACTTCAGGCAATAACCCCAGCTGAGCCAGCCTCCAAGTCATCTCGGTCCAGGCTCCAAGTGATAATTCCAGACCCCAGTCATTTGAGTCTTCCCAGCTGAGGTCCAGGATATCATGGAGCAAAGACAATCTGTCCTTGCAGTGCCCTCTTCAAATTCCTGACCTGCAGAATCTGAGAGCACAATAAAGCCGTGACTGCTTTACACCACTGCATTTCGGGTTTTTGTTGCACAGCAACAGTAACTGGAGTATCAGATCACCACGGTTCAATGTGCAGGCTCTCCTTCGCAGCGTATGGCTGTTAATAGCGTAGCAACAGCAGCGCTGCAGACACAGCCAACTGAAGCCCTCACAGCTGGCCAGGAAGTCTGAGTCCATCAGCCTAAGGCAGAGCTCTGCTCAGTCCACATGTACTGCCTGTGCCCTCAGCAGGCACCGACCCCTCTTACCAGAGCAGGTTACTCATATACCTGCCATTCCACCGTTCTGTAAGCCCTTGAAGACATCAGCCATTCCCAGCAAGTCAATGAGCATCTCTACCTCCTTCCCTACCTAAATCTCCTTTGGCTGCAGCCAGAATGAAACAGTCAGCCACACCACTAAGGGCCTCTCCGTCATCCTTTTCCAGCCACTGCTACCATGCACTGACAGATGGATAAGTAGTGGCCCTTCTTTGAAGTGTAGTGGGAAGGACATATAGATCATCTTTGTGATTACCTACCTAATTTTTACCATTGTAGTATGTGTCTTCCCACTGGACTGTAAACTCCTTAAGGACCTAGGTCTCTTTTGCTTACTCAGTTATTCCCAGTAGACATTTGATAAATACTGAGTGATTGAATTGAAATGTCAATTGATGACCTCTTCTACGTAGGTCCAAACAGTATCTCTAGCATACTGTAGACTATATTACTTCTAAAAGCAACCAAGGCCACTGGGAAGATCCACAGGGGAGAAACTGAACACTTAGGATGGCTGGAAGACGTACTGGCTCGCTCCCAGGATCCACGTGTCACTCACCCGCGTTAAGCTCACTCTCATCTGGACCAGCTGCAGCCTAGCTGGGCTCTGCTTCAGCCTCCTCCAGGCTTCGTGACACAGGGAAACAGGCCAGACCCACCCAGACATAAGTAGCACTAAAAATAATTGGTACTTGCTTATACCAAGTTACAAAACCATAAATTTATCTATGTTTTTATTCATAACAAATCCATACATTTCTTACCAATTATGTGAAGAATATTTTTTTTCCTGTTCTAAAATACCCACTGTTTCAAGCTTCATGGGGACACTCTCTGTCTCGCCCCTCCCCCAGATCTGGTGAATGAATTTATGTTTGTGAATTTATATTCCTCAACTGTTTACCCCACTAGCCCCATAACCTCCGAGAACTGAAGCACCTTCATGCTCGCAGGCTGCATTCAGTTCACAGGCTTTTGACCCTCTTTCCTCCATCGTTTCTGCTTTTGTGCTAGATTTTACAGACCTTGTTGATACCAGAAATGAGGACCGCAGCCTCAGATGAGCACAGGGGAGAGACACACGCAGTCCTGTCAGCACACACTCAGTGAAAAACACTCCTGAGATGAGAAGGACCCTGCATTTGAAACGGAGTCTGGAGCCGAGTCTAACCAGGTCCTCTGCAAACCCCAGCAGCACAGATAACAAAGCTGCCGACGCTCAGGCAGGTTTCACGCCTTTTCCTTTGGTCTGGCGTTCAGTATATCTTCATGCTATAATTAGATCACTGGAGACCTGGCCAATGAAAATGAGATTTATTCCGACCTCTTCTCCCTCCCCAGCTGCGCCTCCAGGACTCATGTTTGGCTGCTTAATCCCTGAACCAGGTCTCCCCTCTGGGCTTGGAGTGAGGAAGTAGGGCCAGGAGATATTTCCTTCTACAGAGAGCTCCTTCCTACTCCTTGTGAAAAGGAGTGCCTCCTGGTTCCAGAGGGAAAATTCTTCCTTTCAAATTTTGCCAAAAAATAAAATTTTCTATTCTAGATTTTTCTAATTTCTCTCCTAAAAGTATTTTTAAATGAAAATTCTGGAAAGTTCAGGAAACGTTTGAGGGGCTTATGAATTCTATAATCATGTGTTAGATTGCCTTTCTTACTTCCCTTTGTCTCTTCAGTTTGCTGGCTTTGTTTCCCAGGGTTAACCTGTGATTCTTCACCCAGACTGGAGGCAAGAGACGCCCCTGAGGCAAACCTGGGTCCACTAGACCAGCTGACTTATTCACCCTCGCTGGGCCTAGGTTTCCTCATCAGAAAGTGACGTGCACCTCATAGGGTTTTGAACGGATTAGACGAGATGACAAATGCCACCCTTGCACCTAATAAATGCTCAGTAAATATTATCTCCCTCCCCTTCTTGTGGCCCCAACCCCTCAACTATTTTTATGGGGCTCTAAAGTTAGAATCCTGAAAACACTTGAAGCCAAAACCTCAAAACATAGGCAAAGGCATTGAAGGTACAGAAATGTCTGTTTGAGCAGGTGGCTGTCACCTCAGGGCCCCCCAACCTGTTTCTGCTCCTCCCACAGCCCTTGCTTCAATGTAAGTGATGCCTCCCCATCCTCGCTCTCCATCTCCCCACCCCTGCCAGCAGAGGTCACGCTGACGACCAAAGCCACCATCAAGTCAGAGGAGCAGGAAGGAGGAGGTGTGTGTAGAGGTGCCTGGCAGCGGGTGAGACTCAAAGAGAGCGAAGGGGAGGCAGAGTTTGGGTGAGCTAGGAACATTCTCTAGTTTGAGTTATAACCTGACAGTGAAAAATCGAGAGCAAAAGCCAAAAAGGTAGACGGAAGTTGGCACAGGTGCCTGCAAGACCATGGGGACCCCTGAGAACAAACGTCCGTCTCAGGGAGGTTGTCTCTCTCCAGAAATAATTTCTAAGTTCAGCTGTTTAAAAAGTGAACACAGGAGCTTCATGATGCGTAATTTGTGATGGGCAATTTGGCAATATGCAGCAAAATCCTCTAAAATGTATATATACTTGACCCAGCAATTTCCCTTCCAAGAATTTATCCCGATGATACCAAATGCAATGTGGGGACCTGGTTTGACTTCCACTTCAAACAGACTACCTGCAAAAACATATTTAAGAGCCCATCAAGAAAGTTTTAATTCTGGCTGGATATTTGATGATATTCAGAAATCATTAATAATTTTTTATTAATTAAAGTCCATACTTCGTTTAGATGGCCTTGGTTTTTTAAATGCATTTTTTAAATTTTACCTTATTTTAATATTAGTTGTGGTAAAGTACACAGAACATAAAATTTACCATCTTACCCATTTCTAAATGTATAGTTCAGTAGTGTTAAGTACATTCACATTGTTGTGCAACCATCACCATCATCCATCTCCAGAATTTTTTCATCTTACAAAACTGAAACTCAATACCCATTAAACACTAACTCCATATTTCCCCTTTCCCCGGCCCTGAGCAACCTCTATTCTACTTTCTGATTCTATGAATGTGACTACTCCAAGTACCTTGTTCAAGTGAAATTACACAGTATTTGGCCTTTTGTGATTAGTTTATTGTCCCCAAGGTGCATGTTGAGTATGTGTCAGAGTTTCCTTCCTTTTTAAGGCTGAGTAATATTCCATTGTATGCATGTACTGCATTTTATTTATCCATTCATCCATTGATGGACACTTGGCTACTGTGAATAATGCTGTTATAAACATGGGTGTACAAATACCTCTCCAAGACTGTGCTTTCATGAAGAGAAATTCTTTGGGGTAGAATTATTAATTTTTTTAAGTTGTTAATGGAATTATGGCTATGTTACTAAAAAAAGAGAAAGTCCTGATCTCTTGGAGATACGCTGAAGTATTTAAGGGAAAAAAATGATATGAGATCTTAGATTTGCATTAAATCCAGCAGGGGTTGGAGAGTATAAACAAGATTGGACATATTTTGAATAATTATTGAAGCCAGGGGATGGGGAAGTGGGACCTCGCTTTTGTGTTTGCTTGAAATTTTTCATTTAAAAAAGTTTCAGAACAGACATGGTAAAGGTTACAAAGACATATATTCACAGCAAATTAAAAACAAACTAAATGTACCCTAATGGAGGTTTGTTAAATAAATTATGATACATTTATGTTACAGAATATTCAAAGCAGCCTTTTAAAAACTGCTACTGAAATGTTACTTATAGCTATAGATATTTATAATATATTGTACAATATTAAAAAGTAATCTTATAAAAATTATGTGCAATTATGTTTCCATTTTTGTTTAAAAACTAACATATATCTATACAGAAGAATATAGCCAAAATGTTATGATATTACTTGGGGTAGTGGGATTAAGGATAATCCTTTGTTTATTGGTTTTTTTCCAACTTTTCTACAATGAGCATGAATCACTTGTTCACTGAAAAGTATTTTTTTTTAAAAGTATTACATCTGTATTCATGGTCACCTTGACCATTTCATTAGCTTCTCCTTCTATGTACGGGTGTGTGTTTGTGTATCTATATGTGTGCCTGTGTCTGTGTCCATGTGTCTGTGCATGTGTGTCTGTGTCTGTTTATATGTCTCTGTGTCTGTGTATCTGTGTGTGTTGTGTGCCTGAGTGTATCTACGTATGTGTATATGTCTCCGTGCGTGTCTGTCTGTATTGTTGTGTGTCTGTGTGTGTCTGTGTATCTGTATGTCTGTGTATGTATACATGTCTCTGTGTGATTCTGTGTATCTGTGTGTCTATATCGGTGTATGTCTGTGTCCGTGAGTCAATTTGTGTGTCTGTGTGTGCCTATGTGTGTCTCTGTGTATGTCTGTGTGTGTGCCTCTGTATGTGTACATGTCTGTGTGTGTGCATGCCTGTGTGTGTCTCTGTGTATGTCTTTGTGTCTGTATGTCTGTGTGTGTATATGTCTGTGTACCTGTGTGTGCCTATGTTAAGGCTCTTTAAGTGACTACCATCTACTAACTCTCAGGAAATCAGTAGATGGTGTTTGGGGTGACAACTCCATTCCTAACCTACAGGAATTATCTATCCATTTATTCATCACTAATCTCATTACGAACTGTTAGCAAAGCTAAGCCATGCCCCCGAGGCTGACAGGTCAATCACTGCCTTACTTAAGACCCTTCGGTTAGTCACATAAACCAACTTCAGAAGAACCTAAATTGATGATTCTGAAATGTGAGGACAAGACTATTTTCATTATAATATTATCTGCCTTTTACACTCTCATTCGTTCATGCCACACGGTGGAGTTTTCCAGAGGCTACATGAATTGCAACAGATTGTATGCAGAAGCCCAGACAAGAACCCAGCCGCCCTCTATGAAGTCCGGCATTAAAGAGTTGTGAAATGGGTTTTGTGAGGCTGCACCCAGAGGCTACTCCAGTACACAGAGGATCAATATCACCAGCCTTCCGATGGCTACCCAGCCCCTCCTATCAACACCCCTATTCAGCAGGATGCAATTACAGAAGAGACCCCTGCCCCTGTTCCATAAAAACAAAAGGCCGGAATGTTAAGCTTAACTCAGAGGCCAGTGGAAAGTTCCATGGGAACTTTCCCTTTAAGATCCCCACTCTGGACCCTTCCCCTCTGAGGGCCCACCCAAATCCCATGATAAAAGCCCTAGACACCAGCCTTTGGGGGCTGGTAACATCTTGGCCTTAGCCCGTCAGTAGCAGACGTTAAAAGAAACTTTATTTTCCTTCATCTAGGCCTCCTGCGTTCCTCCCTCAGCGTTTCTAACAGGTTTATTGCTATTTTTCAATGAATTAATAAACACTTTAAATTCTCAATTCTAAATTCAGCAAAATCAATAAATATAATCCCCAAAAACAAAATGTTTGGGGACCTCAGCAAGTTTTAAAAAGTGGATAGGGGTCCTGAGACCAAAACTCTTAAAGCAATAAACAACACTAAACAAATCCTAACTTCTATCACAAGACCAACCAAGGACACCCAGCCCCAGCGGGCCTAGGACGCACATGCCACACCCAAGACGCCGCGGGCACCCGGCAGCCCGCCTTGGTCCCTCCCCTTCCGGTCGTGGCAGCCGGCCACTTCCTCTGGAGTCGGCCTCCGCCCTCCTGCAGGCCCCGCCCACCGTCCCGCGCCACACGTGGCAGAAGTGGCCATGGGCCCTGCGCAGTTCACTTCGCTCACCAGAGACGACCCCGCTGGCCTGGGCGCAGGAGGAAGCGCCTCTCAGAGGCGTCTTGCTGAGCCCAAGACACCAGGCAGCTGGACGTTTCAGTCGTTCGGTGCGCTGCCGCAGGGCTGGGTAAAGAGGAAATCTTAACCCCGGCCCGGTAGCCAGGGGCTCGACTTCGCTGCATAAAAGAATCCAAGGCTGACTCAGAGGAAAAGCCAGAGCAGCAGGTTTACTGGGAAAGCGAAAGTATTAACACACGAGGGAGAGCTGGCGGCCGGGGAGGGAGGTGATGGCCCCAGCGCCCCGTGCCTCACAGGCGGGTGTAATGAAGGCCCGAATGTTCTATGGAGGGCGTGGTTTCCAGTAAAGGGCGGGCAGTTCCGTAACTAGGGCAACGCCCTCCCTCTGATTGGATGCGGTGGTCAGAACTGTCCCTGCCGCGGTGCATGGTGGGAGTGCACCCGACGGACGGACGTTTTCTGGCAGTGGGGGTAAATGCGGCTCAAAGTCCCCGTGGGTTCAACCTGAGCCATCTTGGATTCAATCCGTTTGAACGGGCTTGTAGCCGCAGCCTTTACGGGGTTGTGCTTTCCTTCCCCCCGAGGCGGCAGCTGACGGTAGGCAGGGTGCGTGGTTTTCTGCCTCACCTTCCCAAGGTGCCCTGGGGACTTGCCGCGGCCTCCGCGCCCCTCCAGGTTCTGCCCCCCTCGCGACACCTCACGCTGCCTGCCAAGTACGCCACGTAACAGCTCGGTTAGCGTCACGTCACTCCCTTCATCAAGCACTTTGTCAAAGCCAAACCGCAGAAAGAGAGGAAGACTTTCTAAAAGAAAATGATATTTATTTGGGAACGGGCATTGCAATGGGAATACATGTGGGGCTACTCAGGGAGGTAAAGGAAGAGAAGGGTTTTTAAAGGAAAGATGAGGAGGGTCACCTAAGTTGCTCTGAGACAATTTCCTTGGCTACCAGGATCGAGAACAAAGGCGGCGTCAGTCTGAGCTTGGATAGGCAGTTGCCGGGCAGGTGTCGTGGCAGAAGTGTTTGCAAGTGTGTGTGTAAGGTTTCCATGGCCTTTGTGCAAGGTTGTGGTTTCTGCGAGAGTCTTTTGTGACAGTCCTTATTATCGGGAACATGCATGGGAACCCTCCCTTCATGGCCTCCCCAGCTCAGGGTTTTACCACAAGTGACTCCATTTTGATTCTGACAACTTTCACAAATTGAATGGTCCCTTCTGGATGTGAAAAATCCTAATATTCAAGGCTCCCACAGTCAGACCCTTTCAGAGTACCCTAATATCAAGCCACTTGTCCCTCTTCCTAGAACTCCAACTCCAGCCACAGAGAATGGGGGTCTCAGGTTTTAGGCACACCTGCTTCTCTTCCTCTCCCCATCACTGGCACTATCCCACCATCGTCAATGTCTTCCCTCCATTTCTTTGTAACCACTATTTAAATGCCACTCCTTCCAGGAAGCAGCCCCCTCTCCTCCTCCAGCCCCCATCTGTAGCCTCACCATCTCCCAGGCCCTCCTGGGACACTTAGCTCAGCTCACCCGGCACCTGCTGTCCTGGTTCTGGCACAGAACTCCTGAAACTTTTGGAGTTTACTGTCTTCTGTATGCTGAGATGGCTCATGGTGGGAGTAATACCCTATGTAGCATCAGGATGGGTGCTGATAGCAAGGAAAACCAACCACATGATTAGAGTGTTAGAACTTTCAGCCCCACCACTCCCACTTCCCCCTCCAGGGAAAGGAGAGAGGCTTAAGACTGAGTTCAGTCACCAATAGCCAATGATTTTGTTACTGAACCAAACTGGGGTCTGCTCGCCTGGCACAGTAAAACCAGACACTGAAGCTGAGAGTTGCAGTGGGAGAAAGAGGCAGCTTTGTTGCATGGCACCATACAAGAAGAATGGGCAGCTAATGTTTAAAACCTGAACTCCCCAATGTCTTACAAGTCAAGGTTTCTATTCTAAAGGCAGGGGTACATTTCAAACAGGAGAAATTCTAAATCAATACATTGAGGATATACATTGGCCTGGTCCAGAAAGGCGGATATGCTGAAGGGCGGGGAGGGGCATTAGTGGATTCTGAGATTCCTGGATCTGGGGAAAGGGATATTAATACAGGTTCGACTCCCTCCAGGCCCCTCAGGGAAATTTAGCACAAAGACTGGTGGTCAGAGTTCAATTCTTCAGTTCCTCCTTATCTTCATTTTCTATCTGATGTGGGTTTCTGAAAAACAACTCAAGAACATGTTAAGATGCCATCTTTTAGTTTCCATAGGAACCAAAACCCTTGATGACTCCTGCTCACTTGGAGGGCCACTGATCTCACCATGTTGCCCATTCACTTTTCAAGGCCAGCCAGGTGCCCGTAATTTCCCCTGAAGGGACTCAAAATTTTCCTTTATGTCCATGCTTGGGGGGACCAGCAGCCCCCTAGTAGGGGTCCCTGCTCCATCCCAATTTCATCAATTGTGCCTATATAACAAAACCTCTTTAAAACCCCTAAACAATGAGGTTTGGAGAGTTTCTGGGTTGGTGAGCCCATTGAGGTGTGGGGAGGGTGGTGCACCCAGAGAGCATGGAAACTCCGTGCCTCCCCCATTGCTATATCTTGCCCTGTGCATCCCTCTGTTTGGTGTTCCTGAATTGTATCCTTTATAATAAGCCAGCAAACAAAAGTAAAATGTTTTCCTGAGTTCTATTTAACTATTCTAGCAAACTATTTAAACCTGAGGAGGGGGTTGTGGGAACTCCTGAATTCATAGCTAGTTGGTCAGAAGCACAGGTGGCCCCTGGGACTTGCAACTGGCATCTGAAGTGGGGACAGTTTTGCAGGGTTGGTGCTAACTCCAGGAGCTAGTGTCAGAATTGAACTGCATTGTTGGACACCCAGTTGGGCTTGGAGAGTGGCAGAGCTGGTGTGGAAAAAACCACACATTTGGTGTGAGAAGCAGTGTTGCTTCCCTTTGTGGGACCCCAGGAACCACCCTGGGGGCTCCCTGAAAGTGAGTTCCCAGTAAATGTGCTGGGGAGTGGAGGAGGGAGCCACACACTGGTGTGGTGGAGGTGGGTGCTGGACAAGGTGGGCCCTGTATCCCAGCAAGGCTCATCACTCTGAGCCTCAGCTGTGCAACGAAGAATTGTGATTCAAAATCCCTGAGGCCCCTTCACATCTAGAATGGGTGAGTTCTAGTTTATGATTTTATGAAGGCTTGGAACCCTACTCATTGTTAATAACACTCCTTTCCAGTATTGTATTTGTTGAGTTTAGTGTCTACACGCACTGACTTGGGGAGAAAAAAAAGACATTCAGTTGATTTTTGGCAAAAATCAATTTTTAGAAAAAAATTAGTAACCGTTTTTAAAACCACACAAACTTTTTAAAGAATTAAGTTCAGCCAGGGGAATGTTTTCTTCTAAATAGGCACAGAGTCAGTCATTCAATCTCTATTGGGTTTTCTTTTTCCCAGGGAAAGTTCCTCTTGTTTGCCGCCCATATATTTTCAGCCTCCTAATTTGAGTATTAATTTGTCAGTCTTTCCCACTGTGGTTCCCAAGGCTTCCCAGCTCAGAATCATTTGTGACTTTAATGAAGGCACTGTTGGTCTCCCTGTCCTGGATCATTAATAAAGTGGCTTAGGGAGGCAGGGCTCCCACGGCCGCCCCAGAATGATGGATGACTGTGGGTCTTCACCCTTAGTTTCAGCTCCTCTACGTTTCTAAACCACTCGATCACACTCCCCCTACCAGAGCCCATCAAAACCATCATTTTTCAGGCAGCTTCGAGGAGATGCTCGCCTTCCCTGCTGCATCTATTTCCTCTAGACCTTCCATCATTCATCTCCACTTCCCCACAGCATCTCTCTGCCCTTCCATTTAACATCTAATAATGTAAACAGAGGCACGAACAGACCCAGTTTGGAGAAATCCATGTGCCATTTTGCAATGATGCCCCATTTTATTCTTCCTTCTCCATCCACTGGTAAAATTCACACTCCACGAGCCCCATGGGAGCTGGTGTCTCTGAGCCTTTCAGAGTGACTCATGTGGCAGCATGGACCAGAGACAGCAGCTCCCCAGTCCACGCAAAGTGAGCAGGCACAGGATGGGTGTGACGCTCCGTCACAAAAGAGGTTCCCAGGGGACACCAGGCTGTGGAGTGTTCAAAAAAGGGCCCTTCCCAGGTCTGCACAGGTTCCTGGCAGGAAATGTGTTCAGGTGATGGCCGTGACATTCACCTGCCCAGAGTGAGCTCCTGCCCAATGGCTGGAAGCCAAAGTGGGTGGGGAATGAAGGAGTTCAGGAAATTTCACCCCAAAATATGACTCCTTGGTATAAAGAATATTTTGAATTAAAAGCCATTTGGACCGGGCACAGTGGCTCACGCCTGTAATCCTAGCACTCTGGGAGGCAGAGGCAGGAGGATCGCTCGAGGTCAGGAGTTCCAGACCAGCCTGAGCAAGAGCGAGACCCCGTCTCTACTAAAAATAGAAATTAGCCGGACAACTAAAAATATGTGTAGAAAAAATTAGCCGGGCATGGTGGCGCATGTCTGTAGTCCCAGCTACTCAGGAGGCTGAGGTAGAAGGATTGCTTGAACCAGGGAGTTTGAGGTTGCTGTGAGCTAGGCTGATGCCCGGAGTGAGACTCTGTCTCAAAAAAAAAAAAGACATTTGAGATCAAAAAGCACTGGAAGGGGCTTTCTCTCTAGCTGCATAAACTGACACCATCAAAAGATCAAAGGAGAATTAACTTCCCTTCCTCTCCCTGTTGTCTCAATATATTACAGAATGCAACCAGGCCTGGCCCAAATCATTCAAAACTAATACCTGTCTCTCAGGTTAGTTTAAAAGTCATTCTGTTTCCCCCATCCATTCATCCTCCCCAGCAACCATTTATTGTCCCTAAACAGAATTACCTATACTCCTCATTTTCCCCCCTCCCCTCTAAAAGGCATGTATAAAAATATCTGAAATTTACTGGAATATTGGGTAATCACTCTGTGATTCTCCCCATGTGCACAGTAAATAAACCTTTCTCTTATTAATCTGCCTTAATTATGAGTTGATCTCACCCCTACAGTAACAAGTCTTCCACACCCCCAACCATGTCATCTTGAAACTTCAGAGTAGTTACCTTGGGTGGCTGCAATGCTACCAATAGCAAGGCACGTCCCCTGGATCTAACATCCAGGTTCTGGGGACCATCCTATACTCAGCCCCGCCTATGGCACACATGACAAGATGATGACTAGGTATCAAACATGCCTACCCACAATATAGGCTTGTGCAATCTGTAATCTCCTAAATTTCAGGGCCTGGGGAAGTCTGAGCACAGCAGGCCTAGCCATGGCCAACATCCTAGAGAGATGGGACAACACCATGTTCAAGGAGACTGGGCCTCCAGGGCACCCACGTGCACACATGTACACACACATGTACACACACATGCACACACATGCTGGCTAGGTTAGGTGCCCACCTGAGGGAAAAATACAAGTTCCCCGCCACTGCCTTTTAATGTTTAACAGAACTCTTACAGGTTTCTTTTGAATTTAGAGATATAGATCAAAGCAAAAAAGACTGAAAAAAGCACAAAGCACAAGGGATATTGTTAAGTAGCTCTTTTTGCATAGATGGTCATAAGTCTTAAGACCAGTGTGAACTGTTTTAAGCTTCCTTAGTTGCCTTAGTCCCCTTGAGTTAACTGTAGTACTGAAGTCCCCACCTAATGAGTACTGTGCATGCTTACCCTGTACTGCGTGTGAACACAATGCACACAGGGAGCTCTGTGTCCCTTGCCGGAAAGAAATTTAAGCCTCCACGAAGGCAGACAGTGCGGATCTTGCTCTCCGAAGAACTCCTGCCACCGCCCAGGAGTGAGTGCCGGGAGGATTCCTGTCTTGACTAGGAATGAGAGTCCTCTGTAAGTCACCTCCAATAAACTGATCTAACTCACCAAGCTGGATTGGGGTCTGGGTAATTTCTAGGGTCTCTCGGCACCATCTCAGTTTGGAGGGCGGTTTTTCTACACCTTCCTGGGATAGCATTAATCATCCTGTTCACTGCCTGACACCCCTCGTCACCCCCACCCTCCAACCCCACTCACTGCAACCCCTGGGGGGCAGAGATACATTCCCCCCAGATTCCCACACCTCCACACTGCCTGACTCCGAACAGGTGTCCCCAGTGGTGCTGATGCGAACTGAGGTTTGGGGGAGGCAGTGCCTCTGGCCTTTCCTGCTCTCAACCCCTGAATGGTTTCTCCCTGCGGAAGCCCATCTCATATATCCCAGCTGGGCCTCCTGCTGGCACAGAGCTGGGCCCTGGTTCCTCCACGAGTGGGAGGCAGCATCCCAGCAAGGGCACACGGGCTTCGAGAACAGACGGAGCTGGTTCCGTCCTTGGATGAGGTGCTGTTGCTGATCCTCTGAGGCTCAGCTTTCTTAGCTGCAAAATGGGGAGAGTGTTATTACTGCCTGCCCCCTTGGAGGTGGCTAGAACTAGCAGAGCAGCAGGCCCAGAGCCTAGCACGTGGTAAATTCTCAATGAGTGGTATCTACAGTTGTCGCCTTAGTTCTCTCCTGGAATATACCTTCTCCAATCTCCTGTTCAACCACCTGACTCACAGTATTCCATCCTCACCCCTCTGGCCAATTACCTGAGGAACAAAGTGGACCTTCTCAGATGCTTTGAAGTATGTGAGGCTCGAGGTTGCCAGATTTAGCAAATAAAAATACAAGCCGCCCAGTTCCATTTGAAATTGCATGGGACGTATTTGTATTAAAAAATTATTTTTTGTTTATCTGAAATTCAGATGTAACTGAGTGTCCTGTATTTTATCTGGCAACCCTAACGAAGCTCTCATCTGATGAACTCCGCCCTGTGTCGGGTCGATTGTTTGAAGACTCCGACATACTCCCCATCGCAGGCACATTCTGAAGCTACAGTGAGAGGCTTCCCAACGTTTTTGCAACAGGCTTAGTGAGGAATCCCAGCGCATCAGGGTGTGAACACGAAGCTTTCATTTCCCCAGTACCTGCCACCAGCTGGGCTCATGCACGACCCACCCCCCATTCCCTTAATGACATCGAAGCTGGATTCCATAACTTTGTGGTCATTTTCAGTTAATTAAAGCAATCTCATCCTGGTTTTTAAAGCTCAGTCCTGTTCATTTTAGAACTTCAATCTCATTTTCGATTCAAAGCACTCCCTGCCCACCCAGCATAGGCCAGGCACATGGGCCTTGGAGCTGGGGAAGCTGGAGGCAAGGCTGAGGTGCTAACCTCCCCCTCGCCTTCCCAGTGCTTGTCTCTCTGGGGTTGGGGTGCGAGAGAGAACAGCGCCCCTTGCATGCCTGCCCAGGGAGGCTGCAGTCCTCCCTGGTCTCATGTTGCTCCCGATAGGAGGCACAGGGCCCCTCAGGAAAGGTGCCACATCTTCCAGCTGAACCCCAACTGTGGGCCTCCCTCCACGTCCCTCTGGTGACACACCTCCGGCTCATGCTGCAGACCGAGGTCCTGGCCAGCCAAGCCTGTCCTACCCTCTCTCCATGGAGCCAGGGACAAGCAGGATCCACCTCCCATGTCTCCCTGGGACTCAGAGGGGGTATCAGCTCGGCCGCTCCCCCGAGTTGCCCCCCGACCAAGCTCCAGCCCAATATTCCCGCAGCACCAGGTGCTCTCATGGGTCAGGTATCTCAGAAGCTGACTCTGGAGGATCTCTGAGCAAATGGGTTATTGAGGCATGCCCCTGCAGAGACCTGCTAGGAGTGGGAGAGGCCAGACAGGAAGGGGAAGAGCCAAGAAAGGGGCAGCTCGATGGCAGAGGTCAGCAAGGTAGGGCTTGGGGAGCCACGGCCATCCACCACCTGTTTCTGTGTGGTCCAAGAGCCAAAAATGATTTTTAGGTGTAAAATGTAAAAATCTTTAAGCTCCTTCAATTTTGTCTCTTGACCAGCAAAGCCTAATGTAGTTACATCTGGCCCTTTACAGAAACTCTGGGCAGTGTGAAGTCCCCGGTTGGATCCTGCTTTGAACAAAGTCTGTAAAGCGTGTTTTGGGATAATTGGGAAACTGTTTCTATGAACTGGCGTGGGTGACATTAGGGAATCTGTTAGAGATGTGGGCTTAATTATGGCACCCCCCTCCCCAATCCACAGTTTCTCGTTCTGTGGTTTCAGTTACCTGCAGCCAACTGTGGTCTGAAAATATTTAATGGAAAATTCCAGAAGTAAATAATTCATAAGTTTTAAGTTGCATGCCATTCAGGCAGTGTGATAAAATCTCACCCCATCCTGCTCTGTTCTGCCCGGGGCATGAACCCTCCCTTTGTCCTGCACTTCCAGGCTGTAGCTACTACACCCCCCACTCCCCCACCCCCATTACTGTATAAGAAAAGCAGAGTGTATACAGCGTTCCGTACTATCCTCAGCTTCAGGCATCCACTGGGAGTCTGGGAACACATCCCCGATGGATAAGGATAAAGAGGACTACTGTATTTAGAGGTAAAACATCACGATGATCGTAATTTACTCTAAATCTGTCAATAAAGCAGATGAGGCAATATGGTAAAATGTTAATGATTGCCAAGTCCAGGTGATGGATTTCATTACACCAGTCTCATTACTGTATGTTTGAAATTTTTATAATTAAAAAATATGAAATTAATATTCATATTCCACGTTTTCGCCTTCCATATCTAACCCATCATCTCAGTCCTGTCTCCCTGTCTACCCTGCTCTGTAAATTGTTCTCAAAGGCACGCCTCTTTTTCATTCCTGCCACCCTCGTTGTAGCCCAGCCCTGACCAACGACCACACAGCCTCACAGAACCATTTTCCAAGGGGACAAAATAGCCAACGTGATGTCATCTTCCAGCAAATGTTCCTTAAGTGCCTGCGACGTGTGAGGCACTGTGCCAGGGCCTGGGGGTGCCGCAGTGGCACCGCAGTCCCCTCTTGGAGCTCCCAAAGCTCAGCAACCCTCCCGCTAGACACTGCTCACCACGGGGGTTCACCACAGTGTCGCTGGGTGAGGAGAGAGGGTCACTTGGCTGCTGGTGTATCCTGTATAGAAAGACAGGGTTTGTATCACCCACTCTGGAAAGATACCCATGAAAATATTTTTCATTGCTTTTTCCACACTGTCTACTGAAAGTGGTGCCCTCTCGCCTGCCCTGGAAGGCTGCTCTCAAGGTCATTCTGCCAGGGCTGGGCCTCAGGGTTCCCTCTCCCCCTGTGCCGTCCCCTCCTCCACACACCCCACAGCTCTCCGCAGTCAGGTGCTGACAAAGCTTTACAAACCGGCTCTCTAGAAAGGGGAGAGAAAGCCCCGAGTTGTATGTTTGCCAATTTCCGTGGTATAAATACTCCCATTTACACCAAGCTGCCAACATGACGTCTCAGAACACAAAATGGGAAGAGATGTGCAGTAGCACACACAGGATTTCTATAACCACAGTTACAACAGATGTAAGTAACCCTCAGAGCATACAGAATGGTCAAATGAAGTAAAATAATTAGGAAGTGATGAGCTTTGTTTATTACCTTTTAAAAATATAGTTTATGTAATTGAGGTTTATATAATTTAATTTTTAATGATGACGGAGTTGAACAACTGGCTAGCAAAAGTCCTGAACATTTATTTTTTTTTTTTTTTTGGAGACAGAGTCTCACTCTGTTGCCCGGGCTAGAGCGCCATGGCATCAGCCTAGCTCACAGCAACCTCAAACTCCTGGGCTCAAGCGATCCTCCTGCCTCAGCCTCCCCAGTAGCTGGGACTACAGGCATGCGTCACCATGCCCGGCTAATTTTTTCTATATATTTTTTTAGTTGTCCAGCTAATTTCTTTCTATTTTTAGTAGAGACGGGGTCTCGCTCTTGCTCAGGCTGGTCTGGAACTCCTGACCTCGAGTGATCCTCCCACCTCAGCCTCCCAGAGTGCTAGGGTTACAGGCGTGAGCCACCGCGCCTGGCCAAGTCCTGAACATTTAATAATCAGCTCTTAGGAGCTGGTAGGAGCCTGCCCCAGCACAGCCCTGGTCCCACACAGGGGTACCTCATGGGCACACACTGAATAGCACGGAGCTCACCTTAGCTGAGTCCATTTGAACTAAGTTATCCCAGCACCTTGGCCTTCCAATCTGAGCCAGCCCGAGGGGTAGTGACAGCCTGGGCCACTGCTTCCGGAGCCACCCGGGCTGAGTTCCCCAACCCCCATCAGGTCGCTCACCTGTGTAGCGTGCAGATCCAACACCCTCTCTCAGGGCTGTCGTGGAGAACAATTGGATAATGTATGTCAGGTGCTTGGACCCCGGTGAGGAACAGCCAGACTAGAGCAGCGCTAGGAGGCATGCAGACACCAGCGCTATTGCTATAACGTGCTCCTAAAACACCATGGGTTCTGCAAAACCGCACACTAAAAATTTTTTTAAAAACAGAGTTTATGAGGAAAGAGGATCCAGGGCAAACTGATCTCTCAAAACGTAGGAGTCGTTGTAACTAGAGCACTAATAAAAACAATAACAACCTCATAAAGATGCCCACAGAGTAAGCGCCCAGCCGGTAAGTGCACGCAGCATCACTGGTACTTGACCCCTCGTAGCCTTTAGCTCTGGGGCTTGAGCTCCTCCCAGGAGAAGTCGTTCCGGAGAGCACCTGGTTCCAGGGCAGACCGGCTGCATCGGAATTTAAAAGCTGACTCGGTATAGCCTGCTTTGTCCATTTTTTAACACAATGAGAGATGTCTTCCCAGCTTCCCCACAGCTGCACTTGCAGCATCACAGGACAGCTTAACACTGCAGATTCCTGATGCCACCAAACCACCCATTATTGGTACCAACAGAAGGATTTTCAGCTTTTTTTTCTTAAGGTTTTCTTGTCTTGCTGAGGCCTTCTCTTTCACGGAGAGCTTGCCCCACCCCACCTCCACATGGCTTCAAACTTTAAAAAGAATGAACACAAAGCCACATGTTTGACCGACATCATCCCCCTATGTCAAGCTCATGTGAATCGAGTTCTGTCAGAGGAACGGGTGTGGAAGCAAAGCTTGCTTCAGCTGTGGCTTATAAATAGTTAAGTGGCATGAAAATCATTCTTCTTCTCCCCAAAAGCCCCGCAATTCCTACAGAGCCCTCGTGGTGGGGTGCCGGGGCTTCAGGAGTATGGAATCTAAAACTTAGCCTTCTTAGCAAGATTCATCTCTCATTAAGCAAACCTATATTTAGGATTGCTCATTTCTTCAGGGTAAACACTTTCTCTGCACCTGCTCGGCATAAAAAAAGAAATTATTCATTTCCAAGAAGGGGCCACTCAGCAGCCTTTACCATTTCAGACCACACACACACACACACACACACACACACACACAGACACACCCTTCCAAAGCTACAGTTTTTTATCAGACAAAAGAAAAGTCGGAAAACCAAAAGGCCAAACCAAAAGACCAAAACCATAAAACCAAAAAGACCCAGACCTCAAATCCTTAACAAGTAAGGAAAATCCCCAATGCTCTCCAGGGATTTTTCCATTTGCTGACCCTTTCCATTTTGTAAAACCCTCTCTCTTTCTCACTATCAATTCAATTTAGCAAACGTTTACTGAGTATTATTGTGTCAGGCCTTTGGAGCTGGAAACCCAGGAAAGAGTGTCTGTTTAGAAAGACTGAGATGTGGCTGGGCACAGTGGCTCACACCTGTAATCCCAACACTATGGGAGGCGGAGGCAGGAGGATGGCTTAAGGACAGGAGTTCTGGGCCAGCCTGGGCAACATAGCAAGACCCTGTCACTACAAAAGATTTTTTTAAAAACTTAGCTGGGCATGGTGGCACATGCCTGTAGTCCTAGCTACTCAAGAGGCTGAGGCAAGAGGATTGCTTGAGCCTAGGAGTTCAAGGTTGCAGTAACTATGATCGCCCTACTGCACTCCAGCCTAGGCAACAGAGCAAGACCCTGTCTCCGGAAAAAAAATAATAATAATATTTGCATAACCCAATTTAGAAAGAATTCCATTCGTGTTTTTAATTTTTTAAACTGGCTACTGAATGTGGTGAGCCCCTGGGCTGTTCTCCAAAGGATTTGGGACCTGAAGATCCCTCTCCTCAAAGAGAAGAAGGGAGATAAACATAGAAATGAATTACTGGTAGCTTCAGAGCAGCAGCATTCAACACACATGCAGGTAGAGAAGTAGGACAGAGAAGGACGTAATTAACTCTCATGATCAGGGTTCTGGGAGGCCAGGAATGCCTTCCTAGGAAAAGATGATACCTGAGATGGGTTTTAAAGGACACGTAGGAGTTTGCCAGAGGAACTGGGATTGAAAGGCCATTCCAAGGAAAGAGAATACCAGGCACTAGAGGGACCATTCAGAAGCCCATTGAAAGAACTTTGCACAAGTTTCCACCGAGATACCCCAGTGTGCTCCAGGTCAAGCTTTCTCAACCTCAACACTGCCGACATTTTGGACTGGATAGTTCTTTCTGGGTGGGGGTAGGGGGCTGTCCTGTGCATGGTAGGATATTTAGCAGCATCTCTGGCCTCTACCCACTACATGCTAATAGCACCAGCCCTGAGGTTTTAGCAACCACAAATGTCTGCAGATACTACCAAATGTGCCCTGGGGGGCAAAATCACTCCAGCTTGGGAATCACTACTCCAGATACTATTCCTGCTATGACGCGGGATGGAAGTCTAGGCGGAGGGGATGCTGTGGGAAAGCACAGCTGGCATTCCCTTGTGCCGTGGCCAGCACCACGCAGCTTTCCAAGCAGCCCACAGCCCGCTGATGTTCGGCCACGGCTGCTCTGGGGGCATGGAACGGATCGTGGAAATCGACCGCGTCATTAGTATCAAGGGCAGGCCAAGAGGAGGAGGGACAGGCCAAGCAACCTGGACTCCAGGCCACAGCCCACTCTCTGCCCGCACCACCCACCCCCTGAGGAACGGCACTGGCCCCTGTGTCAGAAAGACAGTGGCTTGGGGGGGCTACAGAGAAATTTGGGCGTGGGGGCAGCCCGGGGTTAGAGGTGCAATTCAAGTGTCCCCAGCAGCGCTTTGCTCTCGGAGCAGTGACAGAACAGCGCGGGGCAGCGGCCCGGCCGTGGGAAAGGGAAACAGCGTCGTTCCTTGGGCGCCGTCTCCGTCCCTGGGCTGCGCGGGCAGCC
Organism: Lemur catta; assembly: GCF_020740605.2. Lineage (NCBI taxonomy): Eukaryota > Metazoa > Chordata > Mammalia > Primates > Lemuridae > Lemur > Lemur catta. The sequence goes on along the minus strand of NC_059135.1, from coordinate 94,666,046 downwards.
AAGGGCGCGTTCGCGTTCCCTGCCGGATGCAGCGCCCGGCGTGTCTGGGCAACATGTGGGCTCTAGGAAAGAAGTCGGTGGCCCCGCGCTGGCAGCGGGCAGAGGGGACAGAGGCCTCGAGATGAGCCAGTTCACACCCGTGGGACAGAATCCTGAACCAGGCTTCAGGAGCCGCCGGCTTCCCGAGCGAGCAAGGCCGAATTCCTTGGCGGAGTCAAGGCCCGGTGCCCCTTTAGCCACGTCTCTCATCTCACCCCTTCACGCCCAAACGTCTCCCCACGACAAAGGCCCATTACAGTCCCCGGGTGAACCACGGCGCCACACCTCGCTCACGCTGTTCCCCGACCCGGGTGCCCTTCCCACCTGCATATCCACCCGCCTGGCAAACACGGGAGCTTAAATGCTCTGTTCAGAGGCGGAGCTCCTTGCCCCGCCCACTTGTCCCCTCCCACCACTCCCCGCTAGGTCTCTGTGCCCCGCCACACCGCCCCTTGTCTGCCCCCTCCTGTCCGGCTGCCACGTAGACCGATCCCAGACCGATCCCGGTTGCACACCAAGCACAGTACTGGGTACAGAACAGGACGAGTAACCAGGGACCCGTCTGCCTACAGCTGGGCCTGGGTGTGTGTGTGCGCTCGCCAGGACTCTCCCCGCCGTGCGGCACCCAGACCTACTCCCTCGGGATGGCTTTCCTCCTGGTCAGTGTGGCTCTTTCCACCTGAGGCGTGAACCTGCCCCAGATAACTGAGGCTCCCTCGTGGGCCCTTGAGCGCCTTCGTGCAGAAGAGGTGCCAGAGGTGTGTGTAAAGTGCGGCGTCCCTGGGCTGGCACTGAGGGACAGCTGGCTGGAATTTACTCTTTCCTACCCTGCCACGGGCATGGTTGGGCTGCTTCCTGCAGCAGACCGGGCAGGGACAGATGCTAATAGCCTTGGGAAGAAACAGGCAGGTGTTCTTTCTGGGCATCTGGAGTGTTTGGGGACTAAGTCAGCAACTGTCAAGTGATGAGTGTTGAAAGCTCCCTCTGAGAGTCCACAGAAAACCAAGAGAGGATGAAGCTAAAGGCTTCCAGATCCAAGAAACTTGCCCTCCAGGGACTGGTGAAATGACAGGACACCTTTGAAAGCTTTTCAGTGAGAAGTAGGGTTAGGTGAGGGACAATCTGCAGATGGTGTTTATGTGGTTGTTTTTTTAAATGATCAACCCTCTCTGTCTCCCCTCACTACCAGGAATTATGAATGAGAAGTGCAGGGCTCCCCAGGAGGCTGATACCCCTAGTAGGAGAAGGAGAGGATGCAGATAAAGCAAAATGCCCCCCAGCTAGAACCCCAGGATGTGGTGTCAGGGCACAATCGACGAAGTTCCCACAGTGATTTCAAGGTGGTGCAGGACCACTGTATGCATCCCATCAGCTCACACCTCTATAAGGTCAGGGATCCCTGAATAGAACCCCTTCCCTGACCAAACTTTAGTCGGGCTCCTCTAGACCCCCTTTTCAACTAGGCCTTGCCATGGCCTGCCAAATCCAGCTTCAGCATGGAACCCTGCTGAGCCAGTTTATGGAGAATCCACACCCCCCACCCTTGATATCCAGTCAAGCTCCACTTAATAATTTCCATCCTCTCCCGTGCACCCTGCCCATCAGCTATAAACCCCATTTGCCCCAGTTATATTTGGAGTTGAGTTGAATCTCTTGCCCCTATTGTAATAGTCTTGAATAAAATTTCCTTGGCATTTTTAAACAAGGGTCAGAATACTTTCTTTTGCACATCCTGTCTGCTTTATACACCAGCAGTTCCCAACATTTTTGGCACCAAGAACCAGTTTCACGTAAGACAATTTTCCGATGGCCCAGGGAAGGGGGGGAGGCGGAGCTTAGGCAATGATGCAAGCGATGGGAAGCGGCTATAAATACTCTCACTCATGGGCCACTCACCCCCTGCTCTGTGTCCCCCTCCCCCCACCCCAGTTCCTAAGTTTCATGGAAGATAATTTTTCCATGGGAGGGGTTGGGGACTGCAGTTATACACCACTAGCACAGAGTAGGGCCTCCTTATACCTATCGGTTAAATTAGTTCATAAATGCTATGTCAGCATCAAACGATTTCATCTGTGAATGAAGCCATTTCTGGCTTTGGGCAACGAGGAAGGGAGAAGGATGGAAGCTGTGAATAGATTGAAGGTGGCGGGACACCTTACAACGAAATGTCCTGAGAGAGGAAGTCCTATGGCATGGTCACTTCCATCTGGGAGACTACTGCACACTTGGTGGCTTCATACTTGGTCACATCTGGGAGTGTTAAGAAGTGCCTGCCTGATGCTCAGCCCTTCCTGGTCAGAACCAAGCACAAGGTTCTGGTAGGCAAGGAGGAAGGAAAAGAATATCCCAAACTGAGAAAGGGGCCCTCTCTGTGTTTATATTATGAATACTCAGGGCAGCAACTCCCTTCCTGAAATTTTGATCAGAGAACTCCACCTCCTAGCATACAAACCAAGAAATGCTGGATAAACATAATCTGTAGCCTTGTAAATCATGACAGAACCCCAAAGGTGGCAAATGAAACTCCCCAGAGGCCAAAAAAACAAAAACAAAAAACACAAGCTGCTGCTGTGACAACCTGGTGAGGAGGATGAATGAGGAAATGGGAATGAGCTGCCAACGTCTTGGGGTGGGGTTTGATGCTTACAGGGGGTGGATCTGATAAAGAAAGAAAGTACAAACCAGAAAAAAATTATTCTCACTAACTCAGGCTAGTGATAAAGAAATCTTAGTTTAGACTTAAGGTAGAAAATAAATAAATAAGATGTTTCCCTAGGAATTTATAACTGCAAACCTGCCTTCACATAGATTTGGGGCTCAAATTTATATACCTCAAGTTGGTCTGGAAACCCCCATGCTAAAACAGTAATATAAAATTTGGTTCTCAGCTAATGATGCCCCGGGGGACTTGGCAAAAGCCAACACTCTGGAGTTGGATACATTATTAGAAGACCTAATCTTATAAACATGTCCATTCTCTCCAAGTGGATTCATAGATCCAGACAACAACCTAGCAAGCTTTTTTGTGGAAATTTGTAAGCTGATTCTAAAATTATAGGGAAATGCAAAGAGCCAAAATTAGCCAAAATAGTTCTGAGAAAGGAGAGTAAAGGTGGAGGGCTCACATTAACAGATATCGAGACTTTTTTAAGAAAGCCATGACATTTAAGATAGTGCTATATTTCTGTAGAAATGGACAAATCAACCAATGAGGCAAAAGAGAAACCTCCTCCTACACAGTCACCTGATTTATGGCAAAAGTGGTGCTGCAGCACAAACATAAATCTTGATCCCTACCTCACACCACATCAAGGGGGAAAAAAAGCAATTCCAAATGGACTGTAGATCTACTGTGAAAGATAAAACAACGATATTTCTAGGAAATAATATAGAAAACCTTCATGATTTTGTGAAGGCAAAGATTTTATAAGCATAATGCAAAAAGCACTAACAACCATAAGGGGAAAAATTAATAAATTAGACTACATTAAATTAGTAATTTCTTTAACAAGATAAAGGGTAAGCCACAGAGCAGAAGATGTTTGTAATACATTTATCCCTCAAAGTAGTCATATCCAGAATATATAAAAAAACTCCTGCAAATTAATATGACAAAGAAAACCCAATAGAAAAATAGACAAAAGTCTCAAACAACTACTTCTCAAAAGAGGACACTCAGATGCTAGTAAACACAAAAAACTGCTAAACTCATTTGTCATCAGAGAAATAAAAGTTAAAACCACAGTGCAATGCTACTAATCATACTACTCACCTCTTATAAGAATGGCTAAAATGAGAAAGACAGACAATACCAAGTGTTGGTAGCATGAGGAGCAGATGGAACTCTTGCACACTGCTTGTGGGAATGTGGATTGGTATAGCCACTTTGGAGAATGAGACATCTACTCAAGCTGAACATATGCACACCTTATGAGCCAGCAATGCCACTTCCAGGTGTACACCCAACGCAGGTGTTTCATATGTGCCCCACAGGACATGTACAAGCATCTTCATAGCAGTACCACTTGTAGCAGCCAAAAACAAGAAACAATTCAAATGCCCATCATCTGTAGAGTGGACAAATACATTCATACAATGGAAAGCTACACAGCAATAAAAATGAAAGCTGTTGCTACATGCAATGGCATAGATAAATCTCACCACACACTGCTGCAAGAAGCCAGGCACTAAAGACTGTAGGATCCCATGTATCTGAAGTTCAAAAGCAAGCAAAATGAATCTCTGTTGTTAGAAGTCAGGATATTGTTTTCCTTTGGCAGGTAGTGACTAAAGAGGCTATTTCTTGGTTTATGTGGTGATTATTCATAGATTGAGAGGGTTTTTTGAAAATTCATTAAAATGTATCCTTATAATGTGTGTGCTTTTGGACATGATGTTATACTTCCATAAAAAGTTTACTAAGAAAATGGTTTAAATCTTTTTGGAAAGATATGCGCTCCATCCATACCACGGAATTCCCATAAACAAAGCTCAGGTGAAGATTATTTAAGAATCCAAAGTCACAAAACACACAAGGAAATGTTCCACTATGAGTAAGAGTCATAAAATGCCAAAAGGAAAAAAACAAAAAACCAGGATTAGATTCGAAGAATTCAGATAACAGAACTACCAGATGGAGATGACGAAATGCTAGGCCAGTGGCCCCTGAAGTGTGGTCCAGACCAGCAGCGTTACCTGAGATCTTGTCAGAGATGCAGATGCCCAGGCTGCCCCAGACCTACAGAAGCAGAAACTCTGGGGGTGTCCTGATAGGTCCTCCAGGTGATTCCAACGCACACTAAAGTTTGACAACCACTACTTTTAAATCAATAAAGCTTGATGGCCAGGCACGGTGGCTCATGTCTATAATCCTAGCATTCTGGGAGGCTGAGGACGGAGGATCCCTGGAGCTCAGGAGTTTAGACCAGCCTGAACAAGAGCAAGACCCCATCTCTACCAAAAATAGTAAAAATTAGCTGGGCATGGTGGCCGGCGCCTGTAGTCCCAGCTATTCAGGAGGCTGAGGCAGGAGGATCAGGAAAAAAAAAAAAATAGTAGCTTGATTTTTGTAGAAGTGTTTTCCTTAGATTTAAAAAAAAAAAAAAAACTTTTGCCTGGTTGTCAAGGTCTTACATGTGATGTAATTATTTTAGAAAATATAAAAACATGTGATAAAGAAAATAAATATTGATGTACCCATTTTCCTACCACTCAGAGATAACCAGAAATACTTTTGAAGATGTGTTTTTGGAAAGTGGTTACCTCTCCTTCCACCTGCCTCACCCAACCTACCAGTGGATTGTCCACCTTCTTACACTGTTCTCTTCCTTCATGAATGAGTCTTGCCTCCCAAAAAAATCTGTAGATTCTAGACGGCAAAGGCTGAGTCAGCACTAACAGAGCCATGTGGACCAGGCTCCGGGTGTCTCCTAGACAGAGCTCTGGACTGACCTTCTCACGTTACAGACCAGAGAGCAGAAGCCTCCAGGGCTGCGTGACTCAGCTGGCGGAGGTGGTGCTATACCCAGAACCCAGATGCCAGCACTCTTCCCAATACATGTTCCATTGCCAGGGACACCCGTTGATGCTGCACCTAAAGCCATGTCGTTGATGCCTGCTGAGATCACTGGCTCCGGTCTCCTCCTGCCCCCAGGACATCCCAACGCATCACCAGGTGGGGACAGTATCCACTGACTGAGTGATGTTCTCACCTCCACCAAGACGCGCCCCTCCTGACAGAGGCCAACCCCCGGCCGCAGAGCCACGCTGCTCCCTGACTCTGGTGCTTTCCAGAGCTTAAGGACAGCTGACCATCTTTCGTCCATAAGTCGTTTCCCACTGATGCTAAGTAAGAACTGAGTGGGAAACTGCGGCTGATAGCTATTTCATTTTGTTTATGACTGTTTCAAACTCAATGCTATAAGGCACTGGGACCAAAAAAAATTAATTTTCCTTGATTAGAAGCTGATGAATCTCTGGTGTGTCGAAAAGGATTTTAACTGCTCTGGGCTGCGGGGAAAGAAAGCTGCTGTTCTTTTAATTAGGGAGTCGCAGGACTTGTGGGGGCATGAGAGTGGGCGCGAAACAGGCCAGGAGTAAACCGCAGGCGCTGGATCCCAGGAGGCTGTGCAACAGAATATTCAAGAGGGGAGTCACCACGTACCCATTTTCTATCTAAAGAAGAGCTTGTTTTTCAGCTTGGATCCCTGTCAGGAGTTCACTCTTGCAGCCAGTTGGAAAAGAAGTTAATGCCCCCAGCATTGCGCCATGCTGAACCCTGGCCACACCCAGGTTAAGGGAAGTGTGTCCCCACCTCTGGGAAGCCTCCCCGGACCACCCTCAGCCCATGGGCTCCCACGACCCCGGAGGTAACCCCAGCACAGCCATTAGCTTGTTACCGGGGAACAGCTGGCTCAAATGTGCCCCACGTGACTGTGAGCTGCTCCGTTTCTGAATCCCAGGGACCCGGGACAGCAGGAAGACAACACGCGTTTGCACTCAAGGCTCGGGCTTGCTCCCAGCTCGGTCAGCTGTGCCCTGCGACTCCCGCCGAGTCACTGCACCTCGCCAGGCCCGGGCCCCAGCGAGAGGGTGACATCACACTGCTGCCCCAGAGGGCGAAGTCAGTTAAACAAAGTTGTGTTTTAGAAGCATCTAGCACCATGCCTGGCCCATAGCATGCACTGTAAATGTTAATAAATGTTAACAATTAGTAATCGCGATGATTGGGAGCTCATTAAATGTTTATTGTTGCCGCTGCTGCTACCAAGCAGGAGCAATTTACACAGTGTGTCTGGACCAGCAAACCTCCGTGGGAGTCGCCGAGGATCACACTTTAGGAAATGTTTGAGCAACACTACCCCAAACGGGCACGTGGTACAAATTACAAAAAGGTTCCCACAAGGCACTTTGCCACCATCTGCCAAAAAATGGTCATATGTAGTAACTGCCCAGATCCACAATGGCCGCGCTTTCCAGAGCAGCCCTGGGTGTGCGGCGCGGAGCAGCGTCTGCACCGCGGGCGGAGGCGCCGGTCAGCCGAGGCCCCGCCCCGGGAGAGGAGCCACCGCCGGCCGCCCCCGCAGACGGGAGCCGGTCCCCGAGCTGGAACCGCGGGAAGGAGAGGAGGGTCAAACAAGCCTCTTGACCCCTGACTAAGGATCAGCCCTCCTCGCTGCAGAGATCTTGTATTTTTCAATTTGGGTCATGCAACTTTGAGGGAGTAAGAAAAAAGGTTCATCAACCTGTGTATTAAGGATTTTCTTACCGGATAGTTTGTACATTTCTCTCCTTAGGAAAATAGAAGCAGAAAATTTCTGGTTCTAGCCAAATGGTGAAATGAGCTATCACAAAACCCCTCCACCACAAATGCATAGAGATTCTAGATAAATCAACACAAAAAATATTGTAGAGGGGAAGGGCACGCCGCTAATCCTCCCTTCAGTGAGGCAAAGACATAAAATGTGACCAAAATGTTTGTACCCTTATAATATCCTGAAATTAAAAAAATATATACAAAAAATATATTTTAATCAACTACTTTTTTAACCTCTCCCCTAATTAGAAACCCTATTCCTAAATGTTGCTTAGAAGGAAACATACCAAGGAGAGACAGGCAGCCCCCCAGAGCAGCAGGTCCAGGAGAACTGCACCCCAGTCTAACGAACACGAGGTGAACACCCACTGTCGGAGCAGACTCAGGCGGACAGCACCCCTTTCCTTTCTGTCCACGACAGCCACACACCAAGGCCTCTTTTTTTTTTCTTTAAGTGCCAGGTGTAAATAGAACCCAATTTGGGGAAGTGAGGGAGAAGGGATTGAACTAGGTCACCTGTAAATTTGCCAAGCTGGTCCAGCAGCCATTCTGCAAACTGTCCCCTCCCAACCCTCCTAGTGACTGCGGCTTTAATGCACATTATTTCTGCCAAAGGCAAAATAGAGAGCCACACACGAAGTGGAATTTAAAGGCCATCCTGCCCCAAAATATCTCCGCCACTAGATGATGGCAGCCTGAAATTTCACTGCCAAAGATCCACCATTTAGGGCTAAGAATTTAAAAGGCAAAGGGAAAATGGAGGCGGGGAGGGCAGGTCCTGTGTGTTCCAGAGGAGCAGGGGGAGGGTGTGAAGGTGACAGGAGGCTGAGGCTGCAGGCTTTGGCCCTTGGCCAGGGCCTGGGGTACAGACACACTAGGGAAACCCTTGGAACTGAGCACCAGGGCACGGGGTGTGAAGTCAAGGCCCAGAGTAAATCAGCAAAGGGAAAATTAAGAGGATCAATAAAAGAGTTTAATGAAACATAAACAGGTTCAGGGAGGGCTTAAATAAATTCATGGTCAATCCATAGCAGGTTGTTAAGGAGCATCCCTGACTCTTGCGGGTTGATGTTGTGGAAAACAACCATGCCCTCCTCCCAGCGGTCCCAGGGGGACAGAGGCTGAATTCCTGGCTGCAGAAACCAGGACTGACCTGCAGAAGGGGAAAGGAGTTTCCTGGTCAATTTCTAATTGTGGATCCAGAATGGGAGCTGGGAGCCTGTCCCAAAAATGCTGGCAAGCGACACTTGTCAGGGCTGGAGGGAACTGAGGGTGCTCATAGGAGAGGAGGAGCCAGAGTGCCCATCCCAGCGCCTGTGATTTGCAAGTTGGCGGCAGCCCTGCAGGCAGAGGGCAGACACGCACCTCACCCCTGTCCTAGGCATTTCCACCACTCCCCACTCGGCTGCCCCTCCCGTAGGGACCCAGGAACATGGGGTCACAGCCGTGCCACACGAGAGCCCCTCTCTGCTTCCCACCCCATTTGAGCTCTGATGCAGGTGCCCTGGCTGGTGCAGGGAAAGGGGGCCCCACAGGAAGGTCCACAGCGGGGAGAAGGGCAAAGCCCCTCGCTTCACTCTCCGCAAGGAACTTCTCACCTACTGTGGAACTGCAGGGAAGGAGCCAGCTAGGGGCCCGGTGATGCGGGCTAGTCTCTGAGACTGGGTTCCTTCAGCTGTGCGACAATAGGATCAGATGGTTGCAAGGACAGAGACACCTCTCTCCATTAGAGAGGGAGGCGGTGGAGCTGTCTAGAAAATAAGACTGTATGGCAAAACAGACAGGTCTACGCGTGGGGCCAGGAGAGCTTCCTGACTGAGCAGGTCTAGGGTCTGGCTGCACCCCACCTCCCTCCAAGAAACCAGCAGCCTGGCAGCGGAGTTAGAAAGGCGCCCGGTGGGGCCCGGGGGGGCACGCAGGTGGATTCAGCCCCCACGGCCACGCCCTGCGCTGTGCTGTAGGAAACAGCCTGCACACACGCTGTCTCTCCAACCTCCACGTGCTGTTCGGGCTTCCATGCTCTCCTCGGTGCCAGCGGGCTTCAACCTGGGCTTCTGTCCCCTCCTTACTGCCACGTCCACTTGGCCCACCTGGCCAGCAGGCCACTACAGCCCTTTCTGAGGCCATGACCTCTGCCACAGACACCTGGCAACCTCTGTCCCCATCTCTTAGTTCAAGGCCAAGCTGAGAGGAGAATCTGGTCACAGTCCTGGTCCACCCCTGGACCACTCAGTTGTAGCAAAAGGGTCACATGACAAAATGTTCCAGCCACCCACTCCCCAGCCAACAGGTGGGCAGCTCCCTGCACAGAGTGAGGCCCAGCGGGCGATGACGGACCTTCCCAGCACTCTGGCAGCAGCGTTCTGAGGTTTAAGGAGATGGAGACGGTGCGGCACCATGCCAGGGCCATGGCAGGTGCAGAGTCACTGCCAGCTCCCTCCCGCACCCTCCTTTCAAGGTGGGACCACCTCACTAGTGGTCCCTGCCCTCCCAGACAGTAACCCTAAGGCACCCACCACTGCCCACTTTCCCAACTTGGGCGTCCTCGGAGCACGGCTTTCAGAGGCACTTGGAACCCCGGGGAGAGGCCCCGGCAAAGCTGGCAGAGCGTGGGCAGCCGCATCCTCTTCCCCTGGAGGCTTCTAGAGAAGAAAAGAGGGAACCAGCAGGAGGATGCCGATCCGATCCGCGGGCTCTTTGCGCTCCCAGCCCTGAGCCACTGAAAGCTGCGCCTCCCACACCCCGGCGAGGGCAAAGTGGTCGAATTGTTCCCATTTTCCATTCCCCTCTCCCCCAAATACCTCTTTCTTGCCTGAGAATGTTTCTGAGCAATCCCCAATCATCCCTTCCCCCTGATGGTGGCCAGGCTTTGACAGGGGACAGCCACCGAGTGGCACAGAGCAGGGGGAACAGAGGCAACACGGATGCAGTGAGGGCAGGCAGTGGCAGCACGGCATTTTTCTGACCTTCTTTCCCAAAACTTAAGGGCTCGGTTTTCTCTGGATGCCTAGACCTAAGGGTTTGAGCAGCAGCAACAAGATACCATTTCACTCACAATGATGGAGCTTCTGGAACTGAATCCTGTCTTCCAGTCAGGCCCATGTTCCAGCGTGGGATCCTCCAGCAAGTCACGGAACCTCACAGAGCCTCAGTGTGCTCACGTGTCAAATGGGGATGACAGTGGAAGCTAGCTTACAGAGTTGATGGGGGCTCTCAATGAAGAGATCTCTGTACAAAACTTAGCACATAAACAGGTACTTACTAAGTGGCCAGTAAATGGCAGTTGACATCCACTTTAGCACAGACAGAAAAAGCTCCCTCATTTTCCCTGTCTCTTGACGAGCCTGCCAGATGTCTGTGGCTCAGCGGTGTCACGGGAACAGGGCTGCCCTGCTGGAGGAGCTGTGTGTGAAGCTGGACTAATGTCTCATCCCTTTGGTTAATATTCCAAGCAGCTGCAAAAAATAAGAAAAGGATTGCTTTACAAAGCAGCTCTGCCTCTCTTTTGCCCCTTCCTTGGTCCTGGGGAAATGTCTGGTCTTTGAAAGCCAGGCTTCGTGCAGTTCTCCGGTTCCTTCCCTCGGTGCTTCGCCCAGGTCTGGAAAGCAGGCTCAGAGACAGCTCACGATTCCATTTTCTCCATTGCTCTGCCTCTCCCTTCTCCACATTTCACAGTCCCCTCCTCTTCCCATGCCGAGCTAAAGCAATGACTTGCGTCTTATTAATGTGGCTGGCCCTGCACCTTCTCTCCAGAGCACCTGGGTGTCGGAACATCATAACCTGAGTGTCACTCAGACCTTCTCCCTGCATCAGACGTCACTCACAGTGCTGAGCGGAATCAGAAACAGCCCAGACCTGAAACACAATCAGTGGCAGTAAATGTGCAGCAGTGTGGTGCGAGGCCATGAGGAGCACTCTGGAGGCGGAGGTGGCCACGGCCTCCAACAAGTTCCACCACCCCCACCCTTTGTCTAAACTTAAAATCTCTTTATAGCATCCCCTTCCTTAGGAGAAGGAAGTGTTCCTTCCCTCTTCTTCAGGGTAAATACACCACCCAGGGGGACAGGACACCGGTCTACTATAGGCAGCATTTTCAGACCACTGCCCCTGCCAGTTCTCGTTAGCGGGGAAGGATTCCCTGCCCTCCAGCTCAGGGCTCTCCTCCAGCTGCAGCCCCGCCTGACCCAGGAGGAGCACCATGCCCAGAAGTGACAGTCTTTGCAAGGTCGGTAGTCCTCACTCAGGAGAGAGGGAGGAAGAAAGGAAAAGGAAGAAAGGAAGCAAAGCGAGAACTAAAAAGAGGCACATGGCAGCTAGTATCAAAAATCCCCAGGAGGCTGGTATAATGCAATTCTCCCCAAGCCTGGGGGTCAGGAGTGAATGCGGGTGGCTGGCCCAGGCCTCCCCTCACCTCAGCAGAGCCCTGTCACCCCCTTTTCCCCATCTAGACCCCCTGGCTATTTGGTTTATTCAACAGATATTTGTGATGTGTCAATGCTGTGACAGTCACGGTGGTGCTGTCCCCACTACTGTCACCTGCATGGCTGGGAGGCAGGGAGTCCAGGACACTGGACGGTCCCTAGCCCTGACTTGTCAGGAATTACCCTGGAGTGGCCACACTCTGCCTGGGTGGCTGAAGGCCCCTGGAGAAGATGGGAGGGAAGCCCTGGGGCTGGGTGTGAGGGCGGCACACAGCTGGGTGGATGCGGGTGCAGGGGCAGCAGACAGGCCAAGGCCAGGGTCCCAGGCCAGACCCACAGAGGGTACCGGGGAGGTCCTAACGAAGACTCCTCCAGGGCTGGGGACTTTGCAAAGCCTTGCTCAGGAGATCCAGAATGAAAACGTATGCCACCACCTACCCCTACACCCAGCATGCCCGGGGAGAGCCCGCCACGCCACGCACGGCCGCTGCAGTCAGAGCCCGCAGCCCTCTGGCCCGCCGGCAGAATCGCTTTATTTCTTCGCTCAGTGTTGTTCTGTTCGTTGGCTTGCTGTCATTCTGTTTCCTTGCCCATTTTTGGCTTCCTCATTAACATCATGTTCTACTAAGGATTATGCGCTTCAGAAGCTTAGGAAAAGGCCGGGGAGCTCGAGCAGCATCTGGCTTTTGGGCGCAGCGGCGGCCTTGGAGCCAGGTGGAATCTTTTGTGTCTAGTGCCATCTCTTGGCCATTTTGGAGAACTGCAACTGCCGGAGCTGAAGTAATGACGCGCCTACCTTCACTACTCAGCGCTGAAGTCTCTTTCCTTACTTCCAGTTTAGGTAAAAGGCCAGTCTAACACGGTAAAAAAGTCTTAGCTGGAGATCATTTCTGAGTGCAAAGATGTTTTAAAACTCAAGAGTCAGGATGCAGGGCCAGGACTTGATCTACTCTTCTTGAAAACTCTGGGAAGTTTCTTGATGGGTAAGATTCAGCAAGTAGCTCAATTCTCACGCTGTGCCAATAGCTGGATACACTCAGTTCGACACATGAAAATAACTCCCTGCTTCTTACCCTTCAGAGCCCAGTGGTCCACCGTTCCAGGCCAGTGCCCTCCGAGGCCCCTCGCTCTCTGGCCCTTTGCAACAGCACCTCCTGCCTAGGGCTGTTGGGGCAAAAATCCCATCTCCTCGGGGCTGGACACTCCTGTGGCCTAACAGAGCCCGCTGCGGCTGCAGGCACGTCTAGGTGTCTGTAGTGTCTCTGGGCATTTAGTGCCCAGATGGAGTTTCTTCTGAAAAAGCCCCATCTGCCATGAGAACCGTGAATTCAGACAGCCAGACCCAACAATTCCACTTCTAGGAATACATCCTCCAGAGGAATACGCATGTGTGAAATGGTACTTGTGTAAAATTATTCATAGCAGAGTTGTTTTAATAGCAAAATGTTAGCAATATCTAGATGTCTCTCAACAAGAGAATATTAAATAAATTGTAGTACAACGAAACAATAGAATACTAGGTAGCCATAAAAAAAAATGATATGGAAAGATCTCCAAGATATATTGTTATGTGAAAAATTACCCATGATACGCTAGCATACACAGCATCAATATTATATATATGCATATGATTATATATCATATGCACATATATCTGCTTATATATTTCTAGAAGGGGACACAAAAAACTAGTATCATTGGAGCTTTAAGGAGGGAACCAGGTGGCTGTGGACAGGGATGAAAGGGAAATTTTTGTATCTTTTCATTTTAAGCCAATTTATTTTAAATCAGTATACTTACTTTTGCAAAAGTATATAAAGAAAAAAACGGCCTCTGCCACATAGAGGCTGACAAGGAGTCTGGAATAGGAGCACCCCATGGTAGACTATAAGCAGAAAATGAGTAAGATGCATTTTGTAGACAGATTAGCAAATTTCATGTACTTCTTTTTATTTGCTTCTTTTGTTATTCCAGGACTTTTAGTACAGTACTGTTTGAACATCCCAGGCTGGTAGCAGCCATGCTGCAGAACTTAGCTCTCACAATACCCAAAATGCCAAGATGTGGGTCCTGCCTTCAAGGAGTTACCAGTTTCCTGAGGTCAACAGACACCTATAATGCCTTGCAATTAATTAGTTTGGGTTATGCAGCAGACCACCGCAAAACTTAGTTTATTATCCCTTCAGCTTTGTGGTTAACTTGGATGAGCTGGGAGGCTTTTACTGGGATCTTTCATGTGGTTGAAATCTAAAGGTGGCTGGCATTGCAGTTATCTGAAGGCTCAACTGGTCTGTACATTGACGATGACTTCTTCACTCACACGTCTGGCTCCACAGCCAGGAGCTGGCCTTGCACCTCTCTCCATGAAGCCTCTCCACATGGTCAGCATGGCTGTCATCAGTGGCAGACGGCTTCTCCCAAAAGCTGCAAGGCTTCCTATGACCTAACCTCAGAGGCTATGCAGAGTCTAGTCTCTCCCATTGCATTATATTGGTCAAAATCCAGTCATAGATCTAGCCCCGATTCAAGGGAAGAGAACTATAAAAGGGCATAACAGCATGGTTGGTTAGGGGCCATCTCTGGAGAATGGGAGAATGGCTAACAGAGGCTAAGACAAAGACAAGCCCAGGGTGCAAAGGGAGCCCAGGACTTGACCCTGACTGACCATCTGTCCCAGAGCTTATTCAAAACTGGAGGCTTGTCGTGCTTTCAGCAAAAGGTTTTTTTAGAGGTTATTATTCATGACTTCAAATTTCAAGCCTAGAAAAATGAGGAAACCAATCAAAAAGATTGCAAACTTTGTTTGTTTGTTTTTACTGTATTAGAAAGACCCCTGCCTCCCCGTCTCCCCCAAAAAATCACATTTCAGAACCAGCCTTATGCAGCTCAAAACTGAGGAGCTTCTGGAATATTAAAATGGAATCAAAGAAATGCCCTGGATGGCATGGGGGGCACTTCTGGATATCAAGGCCACTCCTCTCCTCTCCACAAAGCCCACGCGAGCGCACGCACACGCACACACACACACACACTCACACACACACATGCACACTCTAGGGGACAGGACTGACCTTCACAACCTCTTCCCCATCTTGCTGTCATTGAAACTAGGCTGGGTTCTTGCTCTACCCAAAAAATGGGCCCAAATAATCAAGAAGATAGTTATAAGAAATCTTTAAAACACTAGTGAGATTGACATTCATCCTTGGCTTTCATTTAGATATAGAGTAGAATATAAATAGAATACTTTATAGAACTAATAAAAATAACATCTTGTGAACATGATGTAACGGTATGAGGAGGTGATCAGAATATGGTGTTAATGACAAGAAGAAAAGACACAAAATATTTTATACACACAGAAAAAAAGATAAGCGGGAAAATACACTGACAATATTAACAGCGATTCTCCCTGAGCTGTCAGTAGAGACTTTCGGGAGACTTTCATTCTTGATACATTTCTCCATTTTGTACAATGAACAAAATGGTCTTTTTGCCCAGGAAGAAAGCTCCATATGTGCGTATCTACCTACTGCGGCCTCTTCCCTGAAGCCCCCCTTTCCCGGCTCCCACGTTAGAACTTCCCTCTGGGGTCGGTCTGAGCCGCAGCCTGTGCAGGACAGCAGGCGGTGGGTGTCCGGCGGCCTTGCTCAGCCCTGGTGCGGACAGCTGTCTCCTGTGTGGATTCTGCTCAGCCCGTGATACTGTTTAAAAGTGTGAGCTAGTGTGAACCTGTGTGCGGGAGAGCCGTTAAGGGGTAGTTTGAACAGAGACATTTGACTGCCAAGAACAAACCCAAAGGAAGAGCAAAAGACAGCAGTGGAAATGCCCCTTGGGAGACGTCCGGGGTCTATGCCACTCCACGCTCTCCCGCTCGAAGCATGAGCAGTGCTGACCTGCACATCGCCAACAGCATCTGTCATTGTCATCACCACCACACCTAGGACAGTATGCAGTATCCCATTGCATCTTCTTAACAACCAGTGGGAGAGGGATTAATAGCTCCATTTTGGAGATGAGAAAACTGACGATAACTAAAGTTAAGAACTTGCCTTAGGTCCAACAACACAGAAGTCAAATCCACTGTCTCTGGAGCCCGAGAGACAAGTGTTTGATTCCCACTTGTGCCATTTTCTATTTGTGTGACCTTGGGCCTGTGCCTCAGTCTCCTCATAGGTAAAACAGAGACAGCCATAGTACCTACTGTATTAGTTGCCAATAGCTGCTGCAACAAATTACCCCAAATTTACAGGCTTAAGGCAACATACATTTTTTATTCTATAGCTCTGAAAGCCGGAGGTCCAGATGGAGTCTTGTGGGGCTAAAGTCAAGGTGTCAGCAGGGCTGGTTCCTCCACAGTCTCCAGGGCGAAGTCTGATCTTTGCCTCTGTGTTCCAAGGCTGCTCCCGGCCCCTTCCTCCATCTTCTAAGCCAGCATCTCCTCTTCCGCCTGACTCCCCCCTCCCTCTTATAAAGGACCCTCGTGATCACATCAAGGCCATCCGACTAATCCAAAATAATCTCCCTGTCTCAAGATACTTAATTCAATTTATCACATCTGCAAAGTCCCTTTGGCCATCTAAGGTACCATATTCACAGGTTCCAGGGATTAAGACGTGAACCTCTTTGGGGAATCATTTACTCAGCCTGCAAAGGTTGTTAAAATCATAAGTGAGT